>NC_056728.1:584783979-585137729 GCF_019279795.1 Protopterus annectens
TCAATTCTTTCAAGTCATTCATTTTACAGTTCAGATTATATTTTGTCAAAATGTCAATAGCATTTCAAGGGCAAATTTAATATTTAAACTGATATTTTAAATGAATAGCTATCAGTTGCCAAGTGAGTTTACACAGAGTGTGAGGTAACTGCAAATGTTGCAAAAAGCAATATATATCTTTTCATGTGCTCTAGAGACTGTCAATTTCAAGTAACATATAAAATGTAACTTTTACAGTGCAGACAGCTTGTGGAATCAGTATGTTAAACTGAGTAATACTTTTAGAGCGTCTTCTGCGTGGCGACATGTGTGAACTGCTGTTCCTTCGTTGAAGGTTGTGCGTTAGGCCTGGCAAGCCAGCACGTAAAACTCTACTGCCAATTATTAGCGGACCGGAGTTCCGCTGTGGCGACCCCTAACCAGGAAAAAGCCGAAAGACACAAACAAACAAACAGCTACATTTAAGTACACATGTAGTTTGGGAACATTTCAGTTGTGTTTCCAGGGAATATGTAATCCTATGAGGATAAATCATAAAATATTTACAAATAGTCCTATTATGTATTTATTTTACCTTGCTTAGGTTTCTTTTCATTTTAATAACTACACAACATTACTTTTTCTTATTATTTGGTATCTGTGAGGTTAAATGCAGTTCGCAGGTTCACAGTGTCCTTAGAAACTGCAGCAATTGAATGTGAAGAAAGCTTCTCTTCTCTTAACCAACAGTACATTTTTCCCTCTTTTTTTTTTTTTTTTTTTGATATATATTTGTTAGTACTAAAAGGAAATAATTCAAAGGACATATATGTACATGAATGGAACATTTCAGAGTTAATCACGAACATTCCCCAATCCCAATAAGCATAACAGTGACTATCATTAATCTAATAAATATTGTAATAACAGTTAATTAAGTTCACTATTCCAATTAGTCTACCTTAAAACTAGATTATTTTAGACTAGTATTTATCTAAGTATAGATTGTGAGTTATTAAATATATACAGACTATATTAGTATAGTGAATAGGAGAGAATTTAGAAAGGGAGACAAGATGCAGTTAAAATAAATAATGAGAAAAAAGAGAAGAGAGAGAAAGAAAAGAGAAAATTAAGAGAAAATACACATATACTATGTATGCTGATTTACAGAATAAATATTTTATGTGCTATATAACCCTCCTTCTGTGAAAGAAAAGTACCCTGTTTTACATACCTCAGATAATGTGAAAACTCTCATGTGTCTTCTATTTTTAAAAAATATAGATAAAGATTCCAGTAGTTAGTTACCTTTGTTTTAAAATTCCAAGCAGTAAAATTGGTCCTTTAAAGTAATGTTAAAACAATTCATATCATAGTAGATGCTTTGAAAGATTTGGCTATAACAGTATCAGTCTTTTGCTTCTTCTTTTTGATGTCTGTCCAGACATTTGTTTCTTTTGTTCTCTTGAGAGAAAGTGACATCCAATCCATATCTTCTGGTAAAGTAATCACATTATTAGTTTTAATAAATGAAGAGGCTTCCTCTAAGTCAATAAAAGTCCTCATCTCGTTGGCATGCATTATTCTTATCTTAGCTGGCTATGCAAGTTGTACCTTTATGTTATTTTGTTTCAGAAACTTTATCATTGGCCACATTTTTTTCTTTGTTCCATTATTCTAGATGAATAGTCGTTATCAGATCTTATCAGGCTCTGTTTATATTTTAGTGGTGCCTCCCTCCAAGCAGATCTTAAAATCAGTTCCTTGTCCAAGTATGAAAGAAATTTGATAATTATTGACCTAGGAGGAAAGTTTGAGTTAGTGGCAGGTTTCCCAAGAGCTCTGTGCGCCCTTTCAATGCCAAAGGAAAGTCCTTCTTTTAAATTTAAAAAGTCAGGGATCCAGCTTGATAGAAAGGAAATAATATCCTCACCTTCTGTGTTTTCAGGTAATCCGAAAATCCTGATGTTATTTCTCCTCTCCCTATTTTCCAAGTCATCTACTTTATTAACCAACCGAATGTTTTGTTTAAGAAGTAGTTCTTTCTGTGTTTCTTCTTCCTTAAGTCTGTTTTCTAAGTCAATTAGAGAAACCTCTATTCCTGTTATCCTTGTCTGGTGTTGTTGTAGTATTTCCTTGAGGGTGTCAGCCTGTTTTTGACTGCTTGTTTTAAGATTTTCTAGGTTCTCTTTAAAATCATCCATCTTCAAAGACAACTCCTGCAGGGTAGATGTCATCTGTTGTAGTTCCTTCTTTAAGGCAGCATCCTGGTGAGAATTCCTTGAGTTGCTCATTTTAACAAGTGAATATATCTCCAAGCTTTTTGACAGGAAATTATTTGTAAAACTTCACCAACGTTTCTAATTATGTAAATTAGTCCCTTATCTATAAGATTTTAGACTCTGAAGAAAAAAAAATATATTATTTCCTGTCTTATTTAACTAGTTATATGGAGCTCTAAAATACTGCTGGTTTCAGTTAGCCATTCAGGCTCCGCCGCTAAGGATTTTCTTGATGAATCTGAGAGATAGGGTTTGTTTTGGTAGAGGAAGCCCAGTTTTTGGTGAGTTTTAGGTTGTCTATTAAGACTCCTAGTAGTTTAGTATTTGTTATAGTTTCTATGGTGGTGGTGTTTGTTGAAGTAATATTAAAGGATTTACAGATTATTGAAAGAGATCTGGGTGTGAAAAACATTAATTCTGTTTTTCTGACATTTAGGATTAGCTGATGATCTATATCCACGATTCTATGAAAGTGAAAGAGTCTTCAGTCATTTGTTGCAGTACTGGAAGGGTTGAGACTGTGTAGATGATGGTGACATCATCAACATTTTGCACTAAGGTGGCAGGTTTGCTGGCTTTCTACAGGTTATTTGTGAAAATTTTGAAAAGTACTGGACCTAGAATTGAACCTTGTGCTACATTGACAGAAACATGAAGGAAGGAGATAGGTTGTGATTCCATTTTATGGGTTGTTTGTCTGTTGGAAAGACAAAACCAGGTAAGTGCTGAATCAGACAGTGACAGGGAAGATAGTTCATTTATTAGGAGTTAGTGGGATACTGTGTCAAATGCTTGTGACAGATCCAGGAACAGGGAGGATATTAGGTTACCATTGTTGCTGCTCTAAATATTGATTGGCTGTAGAGGTCACCACAGGGACAGGCAAAACTGGTAACCTAACAGCTCTCATGTTTAAGGTGTTTGCTAACAGAAGAACTGAAGTGTAGGCTGTGGAATGCCATATCTTGTAGGTCAACTCCCAGGAATCCTCACACAGCACCCAGATGGCCTAGATACAGGATCAGGCTAACAAAATCACCCATCATAGCAGAAAGTTATACTACATCCAAAAGAAGATCAAAGACAATGAAAACTGACAGTACCTCAACAACTTGCACCTAGTGGGCTTTGCCAGATAATGTAGAGAAAGTCAACATGTATAGTTTTCTGGCAGAGAAACTGACCCCAGTTTTTAATGTAAGTGTGGCTTATTCCTTTATAATTGAAAGGGGTTATAGAGCTACTTATCCTCCAACTCTCAGAGTCACCCACTTAATCTTCTCATCATGAGTATCCTAAACTTTACTGGTAGAGAGAAGATATTCAGTGTAGCTAAAGAATGGTGACTGTTCCTGCACTGTGGTCACAAAGTGCAGCTATACCAAGAACATGCCCCATGGTCATCAGGAAATGGAAAACATTTCCAACCTTAAGGTACAATCTTTTACATAAAATAGATGCCAGTTTATTAAATGTCTTGAAGACTTAGTAAAATACCAGGGCTAAATCTATTCCCAGATGACATTCTGCAATTGCTGAAAGACAAGTTAATGACTGTAGCAGTTCCAAATGAAGCTATCTCTGAGAACTGTGCCTCAATGCAGGGATGCATGCAGGATCCAGAGAGATCAAGGAGAACCACAGGTCCAAAAAATATATGGTCATTCAGTGTTTCCCTTCTTCAAGTCATCTACAGAGCCCAGACAAGATAAATATGGTTGAACAACTGAGTGGTAGTTCTAGTGAAAAGGAAGAGGAAAAGTACAGTTCATTAGTTCAGATGTCATCAGACAGAATGTTTCCCACCCTCCCAACCTGTTACTGTTGTGTTCTTAAACACCACTATCTTTCGAGTTGCCTGTCCCTTATGTTAATTTGACCATATATCTCCTTCCCTCTCTCCTTCACTGGCTCGTGTGAGTTAACACAAAACTATCATTTGTGAAATCACTACTCTTCAACTATTTGGATTTATTGGCCATACCACTGTATTCCATAGGTGGACGTGTTTCTATTCACATCAAAAATAAATATACTTTAAGGCTGGTCAAACAAGACAATGTACTTGAGCTAATCCATGTTATAATCACCATAGGTAAACTCCAATACCACTTTATTGCAAGCTATAGTTCCCCTCTATGACTCAGGAAACCCATACCATGTATTTAAACGTATTAGAAACACTAACCATCCAACCCAATACCATATTCCTGTGTGACTTTATTTACCCTATTAACTGGGAATCCTATATGAAAACAAATGTACATGCACAGAGATTCCTGGATTTTGAAAACACAAACTCCCTGGACTAGATAGTCAATACACCAACCAGGGGTGCAACCATACTAGATCTGGTCTTCACTAATATGGGAGACTGCTGCACACCCCCTACTGTAATGTCTTTAATGTCTTCCCTGGTAAGATTAGACCACAAAATGGTCTCCTTTGAAGTAAAAATAAAACCTGGACCCCAAGCTAAACCTGGAATATTTAGGAACTATTCTAAGGCTAACCTCCTGCAATTAAGTGAGAACCTGGCATAATTTCAAGCCCCCATAAACCCTGAAAACACTTCTTCCTATGCAGAACTGTTCACAGAAACCCTGCACAAGCATGTTAATAGCTGTATAGAGGCAGCTGTACCCACCAGGAATAAGTACAGAACTAACTCAGAAAACAAGCCACCCTGGTGGAATCACTAAATCAATCGGCTGTACAACAGGAGGAAGAAAATCATAGGAGGTGCAGCACCCAGCAGAAGAAAAGCACTCTCATCAAACTAAACAAACAACTCAGGGGATGAAAAAAGTCTACCAAAGTCAAATCTGAGGTAAGTTTGGCCTCCCAGGCCAAGGACAACCACAAAACATTCTTTAGCTGTGTCCACAACCTCAAAGGCAATACAGAACTGCGTGCAGAGCTCATTGTAAATGGAGACACATATACTAAGCCAGAAGATATAGCAAACCTCCTGGCTGATAAATTCAGTTCCAACTTTATCCCTCTCTCCCCCTCAAACTCAGGAAATGTCATCAAATGCAACTCCCCCAACTATCACTAGGGAACAGGTCCTTAATGGTGTCTCTAAGACCAAGAACACTGCATCAATGGGCCCAGACAATATCCCAAGATGCCTTCTAAATAGCATGAAACATGACCTGTCAGGGCCTCTGGAATTGTTATTTAACTGTATCCATGCAGACTTCATGCCTTATGAATGGAGAAAGGCAACAGTCATCTCTCCGCACAAAGGTGCGCCATCTACAGACCCTGGAAACTACAAACCCATAAGACTCACTAGTCTTATATGTAAAGCCATGGAAAGAACTATCATGGAAATGATCAACAGAGATATAGTAAACCTCCAGACCCAGAACCCAACCCAATTTGGTTTTGTCAAGGGCAGATCATGCCTAATCAATCTGGTGGACGTCTTCGAGAAGGTCAACAAAGCAATGGATGAGGGCAAAGTCGTTCACACTGCCTACTTTGACCTGGCCAAGACATTTGACACAATACCCCACTCTGGTATTGTTGACAAGCTCAAGAGGTTAGGTACAAACCCATATGTCATCCAGTGGATAGCCAAGTGGCTCACAGACAGGACCCAGGAAGTTAGAATTGGGGAGTCCACCTCTACAAAGAGGCCAGTCACAAGTGGAGTCCCTCAGGGATTAGTCCTTGGGCTTCTCCTTTTTGGCATTTACTTCTCATAAGCCAAGGCCAATGTCAGTGGCCTCTGGCTAAATTTGCAGATGATTGCAAATTAGGAGCTGTCATTAATCTCACACTGGCACAAATGTTCTCCAGGAGGGGCTGACACAGAAAAAACTGGTGTCAGAGCCATGGATGAAAAATAATGCTAAGAAATGCATAATAGTATCCTTTGGGAAGTCATCCATCCCCGGTAACTATCATATTGACAACACACCCCTTAGAGTTGACACAGTAGTCAGTGACTTAGGGAGACAAATAGATAGAAATCTAGCCTTTGATCATCACCTGCCTACAGTGATGAGGAAATCATTCTATGTTGCACAACTTATAAACAAAGGTTTGGCATCCAAGTCCAAGGAAGTCATTGCTCCACTGTATTCGGCATTATTCAGACTTGTCATTGAGTACAATGCCCCCTTTGGTATGTACCAAACAAGGCATATCCAACAATTTAGAATGTCCCCAGAGGTTCCTAACTAAAAGAATACAAGGAGTAAGTAATATGTCCTATGCAGACCGCCTTAAGGCCCTATCCCTGTATTCTGCCTCCTACAGGCTTTTGAGGGGAGATCTATGCCTGGCGTACAGGGTCAGACTCCACCCTGATGGACCTCCTGCATATCCACAAAACAAACAGCACCAGAGTTACCCATTCTAAAGACTTAAACCTTGCCTGTGATACAAATAGGACCTGCTCAAGAGATAAGCATGTATCCCAGAGACTACCCTGTCTATGGAACAGGCACCCCATCCATGTGAAGCAGAGTTCCTCCTTAACCCAGTTCAAGTGCAACTTGGACAATTGGATGGGAAACCGGAAATTTATCCCAGGTTTGGCAGCTATGTCTTTAATGGACAGAGGTAACCTGGTAAATGGTTCATTTCCCTGGCCCATGCTTACACTTATCAAGGATATCAAAACCTGTCCGAGATTTAGCATGCATGGTTATCCTTAAACTTAGCTTAGTAAACACCTATGAATCTATGAACTTATACCTGATTTACCAATGCAAAATAAGTATGATCTGTTACAGGAAGAAGATATGGACAGTAGAACAGCTGCATTGCTACAGCGTCCCTAAATATAAAGACAGATCAGCATAGTCCAAAGGGATTCTAACTGCAAAAAATCTTTGGAAACAATATATTCTAATACAGTCCCAGTTTTATTTCACAGCAGACATTTTCTAACTTGGCAATGGCTCTCCGTTTTCTCTTCTTTTTTTTTTCTTTTTTTTTTCAGACTTGGTTATTGATTTGTAATGCCCAGCTCAGAGGCAAAACAGTTTGTCTTTAGCCTTCACTAGTGTATATCTGGTTAATTTCAGAATGGTGATGTATATATCTATTCATGTTAGGAATTTTAATTCCCATGTGTAAAAGAAAATGTTTTGAATGATAGCTGAAAAATCTAAAAGTTGATATCAGTTTTCAAAAATGCAAAGTGTCTAAAAAAATCATCAGTGTTATTGGGCAGTTTTGGGATGTAGTTTGCACAATGGTGCCTGTAATGGACTGAGTACTTATAGGTTCATGCTTTCATAGGTAAGTACTAGACTTGCTCCCATTGTGGGTCATTTTAAGCCTAGACAAATTCCCTTTTTGGTTCTTGAATTAATCTAGCAATCACATTTGGTGTTAGATTGGCCTTACCCATCACATTACTTGTGAGAATATCATACCACAGATAATTTGAGGGGATCCATGCATGAGATAAAGTATTTAGGTGCTGCCTCTGTCCATTAAAAGTACAGGGGCAGTCCTGGGGTAAGTTTTACATTACCTGATCATAGAGCCAAGCTGAGTGTGAATAAGAACAGGGATTAACTCTGTTGTATGTAGATGAGAAGTCTGTTCCAGAGCAGTGACATCCTCTGCGAGATATACCTGTCCCTCTATATCATTCTGTTAATGGTACAGAAGAGGTTTAGATCCTGGAACAAGTATTTCTGATGCTATTTGGCTTGCTAATGTATAGTAGGTCCGTCAGTATTGGGTCGGAGGATGCCTTGTATGCCAGACACAGTTCACCTCTCAGCAGTCTGTAAGATACCTAGTATACTGACAGGTCTTTGAGGTGGTCTATGTAGGATGTATTGCTTAGGCCTTGTATCTTTTTAGCAAGATATTTCTGTGGATGTTTCAGTTGTTGCATGTGTCTGAACCTATAGATGCTGAAGTGGGGTATTACATTCAATTATTGGCCTAATGAGGGCTGCATAAAGGAGGCCAAAGACATCTATAGATCTAGTTGCATTCCCTTTATTTATAAGCTCTAGTATGGGAGAAATTAACCAATATTTAGATAAAGGGAGCATGGTTTAAAATACCCCCATCCACACACACACACACACACACACACACACACACACACACACACACACACACACACACACACACACACATACAAAAGAAAAAAAATAGCCCTATAACTCTAAGGAATGTATATGTTTATAATGGTCCTCAGCTATTTACAGATGTTTTCTGTTATTTAACAGCCCATTCTGAAAACACATAACCTTTATTAATTGTAAGTGACTTTAAAATGACCCAACATTTCATTTGGAATAGATTGAATCCCAAGACAGGGAGGTATATTAAAACTACAGAAAAATGTTAATGGATTTATAGACCAGTTAGGTTTGCAAGGTATCTGTTACATATTCTATTCAGCAGAAAAATGATTACACTTTTACCTCCCCTCATGGTCAAAGCTCAAGACACACTGATCACTGGTTTGTTTCAGATTACTTTGTTCACAGGCTTCTGGAGGCAAATATTTTGTTTCTAAAATGGACCATAAAGCAGTTAAGGCTGACAGGGGCACAGTCCAGGACCTCTAGTGTATGGGCCTGCTAATATGATTTCAACCATAGCTAATGAATGAAATCAGCAAGGGAGTTGATAAATTCATAGATATGAATCCTATAGATAGTTTTGCAATTAAATTCTAATGAGAATCTCAAAAAAATGAAACATACTGTCGGGCTAAATCCCAAATTGCATGCTAGGGTTTGTTTAATTTTAAAGTTAGAAAGAAGACAGGGAGACCATAATAGATGTTGTATCAGTACTAGATTAAAGTACTTACCTTGTATGAGCACAGCATTTAACTTTACAACTCAGTGTAAACAAAATAAGCAGGACACACCTATAACTTAAGAGAATAACATTTCAGGTATGATCCATGGGCAGTAAACAGTAGAAGCACTCACCTTATGTAGATAAACAAAGGAAAATTGTTATAAAGAAAGGAAAATTGTATGCCAATTGTCCAAATATCACAAGACATCAAAAAGCAATGCTTACAAAGGCTGCTAGCATAAAAAAAAAAAAAAAAGCTAAATTATAAGTTGTTGCATTCTGAATTTGGAATGACAGATAGAAAAAAATGATTCACAAATGTCTGAGGCCCTTAAATTTCCCACATTAATGTCAGAAGACAGAACTCTCCTTTCTCAACCCCTGTGAGGCTTGCTGTAGACAAATCCCCATGTCCAGATAAGTTCAGTACTGACCTTAACAAACATCTACAAGTCCATTTGATTGCTTTGTTTAAATAGGTATTTAGGTCCTTTCAGCATGATGAAAGAATGAGAGTTAGGAATGGGAGATAGAAAATTCACCCCGGGGATCATGTCAGTCGCCCAGTTAGACAGGGGTCCAGGGAAGTAAATATTGTGGGAAGAAATAGACAGGGAATTGTTATGGCTAGGCTTGTATAGGGTCTAGGGCCGATAGCCTAGTGCCAACCTATGAACCTATGAATCTATGAATCAGCCATGCTTCCCAGTCAGCTATAATCACTGTCTTAACCAAACCTAGGAAAGATCCATATAAAGTACAAAATTATACACCCTTCTTCCTATCGAATATGTCATTACATTATATGCAAAAGTTTTGGCAGCTAGGCTAATAATTCTGCCTACTCAGACAGGATGTGTAATTTGCCACTCTAGTGGTGACCATCTAAGAACTATAAGACTCTAGGTTTACAGGTAGTTACTAGACATGTGGTTCAGGAGACCACTGAGGAACCTAGGCAATTTTCCAATTGCCAAAACACATTATCTGGTTAAGTAACTTGCTCAAGGTTACTCAGAAGGCAAATGAAGACTGACTTAATCAAACCCTGAACCACAAGAATTAACATATTAGCAGTTTATATCCTTAATCCTCTCTGTTAACTGCCTGACTGATCCTCTTGAACATCTGCCAGACCTTGGGGCTGGATAAAGTTCTAGAACCAGCAGTAGCTACACTAATCAGTTTTGCATAGGCCTTCCACACCAATTAGTTCATTTATTTTATTACATTTTTGTTTTATTTATTTCATTTGTTAACCATGTAGGTGGGCTAGTCCAAAAGACAATTTTCATCTATAACCCAGGCCATAAAGGCAATAAAGTGCACAAACAAAACCAAAGAAAGAATTATACAGAAATTAAGCATAGGCACATGAGCAAAATAACACAAAAGATTGACAGGAACACAGATAGCAAACAGTGTTGTTAACTTACAGATAATATAGATATTAAAAGTATTATAAGAACAGAATCATAAACATTTAAACAGTGAATGTAATAGTATACAGTGTCCTTAAATTAAATGTATTAAGTACATAATCATCATTATATGCAACAACGTGGGCATCACAGAACAGCAATCATACATAAATCAGTGAGGTGTATTAACAGGGCTGTCACAATTGTAAAATAGTTTTATCCATTTTCTCTGAAGATTTTGCATTTGTTTTCATTTAACAAATGGGTACACAGGTTTTTTTTAAAAAGTAGAATATCAACTATCAATCTAACATTTTCAGGGAGGGAGCTCCAGGAGGTAGAGGTAATTTTAGAGAAGGCCCTCTAAGAAATAACTAAAGTGAACAGGGGCTTGTATAAATGTAGGATTTGGAGTCATGAAGATAATAGCAGGAGTCCCTGATGGACAATTTATTAAAACAGGGAAGACAGTATCTGTAGTGCAGTAACCTGCAGGTAAGAATATTGAGGAGAAAAGAGAGGCCCTAGCATTAATTGGAAGTCACTTTGATTTTTATAGTGTGGTATGGTAGTGCTCTTTGGAAAAAAATAGGTGAATAAATCCAAGGATTTTGTTTTTAGTTGTTTGGAGAAGGGTAGTATTTTGCCCAAAGCAGGATGTAATAATAGGGAGAGCATATTCTAATTTAGCTATGAGAACATTAATGATGATAGCAAATGTAGCCTCTGCGGTGAGAAGATTAGATAGCTTATAAGATGTTTTGAGATGAGATAATACCTTGCTTATCTGCATTCATGATTATGGAAGTTTAGTTGTGTGTCACAAATGAGTCCTAGGACTTTCACCGAGAGACAAAGTGGACAGTGCCATTTGAGTCAGTAATAGTGCTGGGAGGGTCGTCAGCCTTTAATTAGTGCCAGCAAGTATTACAGAATGTTTATATTGTGTTAACAGACAATGTATTGTGATCACAATGGCTCCAAATGGTAGCAAAATCACTTTGCAGTTTAGTGGAAAGTGTGGATGATAATCATAGCAATATCATCAGCATATGAAATGCAGGTCAGATGAGGAAGACCCCAAGGTAGATAAGTTATATAATGGAAAACAGAGCCTTGTGGAACTCCACTCCTTCACTAATAGTACCCAACATACAGACATTGTCAACCACTATTATACTGAAGGACTGTTGTGTGAGATAAGTACAGAACCAGTGTGATCTAAGAAGAGACATTGATTTCCATGAGTTTATGTAGTAGAAGTGTGTGATCAACTGTATCAAAGGTCTTTTGAGGGGATATATTGCTGTAATGGTATTATAATGAGGGTGAAAGCCATGTTGCTTATTACTAAGAACACATTAGACAGTGATGTATTCCAAATCTTGCTAGTAAAAGAGCTTTTCAAGTCTTTTGGAAAGTGGTTAGAAATCTGAGATAGGTCTAAAATCATAAGCAGAACTGGGATGGGTGGTTCTGGGTAGTGATATAACTAGAGTATGTTAGAGGCTGAGGTGGAGAAGTTTAGTGGTAAGAGTGAGATTAAGCAGGTGTGTTACAGGTTTGGCAGGAATGCTGCTGCTGCCTAGTCTGAGAATGTAATGATGGACAATTGCAAAATATGACTGGAAGGCAGAGTCTCTCTTCTGAATAAGTATTAGGACTTGATCTTTGGTAATAATTTTAAAATGAAAATGTTTAAAATGGTATTGAAAGACTTTATGTAGTAGGAAAGAGGGGTTACTAGGTGGGAGATTGTTGAACATGGGATTAATATTGCTGGGAGAGAAAGAGAGAGAGAACAACGCTATGAACTATGTCACATATGAATGAGATGGATAGTTTTTACGTACCTATGGGATTTTGGGAATATGCTAAGTGAAGAAAGAGTACTGATTTCCTTCCAGAATTTCATTTGGTTTCCTAAGTTAGTGGTTTGAAGTTTACTATAGTATACTACAGTAGTTAATTTTCTTAATTAATTATTTTTTTAAGTAGCTTGTGAATTTATCTGTCCTGGAGGGATACATTTTCCACCAGGCTTTTTCCCCCAGTCTGAAGAGCTAACTAGTCTTATTTGTGATCCAGATACCAGCAGTACCCTTTATTCTGAGTGTCTTTAAAAGGAACAGTTTTCCCTGTATAGGGAGGATTAGATTGTAAAAAGCAGAAACAGCGAGAGTAGGGTCAGTAAAATTGTAGAAATGGCTCCAGTCAATAGATATAAGTTCTGTAAGCAGGAAATTACTGGTTAGTTGTAATATTTATGTGTTTTTTTCTTGGTCCAGTTTGGATTCCTTCCTACTTTACACAGACTGCAAAGGCACTGTGTGCTACACTGTATGCAATAGTATGCTTAAACGATAAAATTTCCCCCTTCACAGTCTAGAGAGGGAATGCACAGGGATGACCACTATCCCCAGATCTATTTCTACAAGCAGTAGTACCTCCCAACAAGATTTTCAAACCAGAAAAACACTTACAGATTAGCCTTTATGTGAAGTATAAACTAAAGCCCTCATCTTTGATGATGATTACATGACAGTGACATAAGAGCCAGAAAATGATATTGCATCATTCATCTTCATCCTTTTTGGGAAATAACAGACCTTAGATTGAATGTGTCTAAAACAGAACTTTCCAAGCCAATCCAATGCAAGATTATAGAAGGCAAAGGAACATACTCTTTTTCTAACTAATCTAGGATGGTGCTGAGATAAGTAAAGATTTGCAGTGTGATGTGTCTTCAATGATAGACGTATATCTTAAAAATATATACTCCAAGGCCAATAACTAGGTACTTAGTTGGAGACAGATACATTTAGCCCTGATGGAAAGAATAGCAACTGTGAAAATGTTTTAGCACCACTTATAATATATGCATTTAGGCACCTGCATACCCCAGCTAGTAACAGGCAGCTTTCCAAGTTTAACAAGCAGTACATAGCTAGAAGTATATTCAGTATCCTTTATTGGGTATTACAGTTTTACACAATCAGATTGACTCTTTTGTTTACAGATCATACCCAAACTCACACCAGATATGGGCATAGCTGGACTCTAGTATCTTAAACAGACGTTCACCTTGAATATATATATATATATATATATATATATATATATATATATATATATATATATATATATATATATATATATATATATAACAAATCTCTGCTACCCTGTGTCAAAGACTGGCAATCCACTGGTGCTAACTTCAAAGCTCTTAAGACTTTATATAAATTTTGCCATCAAGGCCAAGTCTGTTGCTCATACGTGTGGATGCCCTGAAGTGAAAGTTCAGGAGAATCAATAATAAGAAAAGACTGTAAAAATGATTACATTAGGTGGTTGGACAATTTAATAGCAGATTTAGTGGGGAGAGGAATCTTTGTATCTTTTCAACTTATACAGTGCATATGGGGCATTCCTCAATCAGACCGTTGGTGTTACATCATTACTCTCAACCTCTTAGTGCAAGAAATCTGGATAATGCCTGACAAAATGTGGGGACAAAGGCCAAAAATAGGAACATATTTAAATATTGCTCTTATAAACTTAGAAAGTTACTAGAGTAATACAGTTTATTTTAACATACAGTTTCTGAAGGATATGAAGTCTGAAACTCAAATGTATGTCATTATTTAGTGACTTCAATCCTCAAATCATCCTAGTGATTTTCCAGAAAACACAAAATGTTATGAGGAACAGACCAAAAATATGAGCCAATAATCTGGACATTCTGCGAAAATCTGGATGGTTGAGAGGTATGTGTTACATAAGCATGAGATATGTCGTCATATGCTTTTCATTAAGACTTAGATTGATCCTTATCTCCCCATATAGGAAAGACAAAGACTAAGCTGACCTTACCAGAGGACCAATCCATATTTAAAGCCTTCCAGATACATAAGACCCTGAAACACACACACACACACACACACACACACACACACACACACACACACACACACACACACACACACACACAAAGAGAGAGAGAGAGAGACATACAAATATATACACTAAAACACACTTTTATCCTTTGTTGACTGGGTTAGTGCTACTTGGCTAGTAGCTTCTTTTTAGGGGAGACCCGTGGCGGTATTTATACTACTAGAGGACATTTGGCCAGGGCACTGGGGAACTTCTCTTACTCATTAGGAGAGTGCTTTTTTCTGTTCTTAGTGCAGTGGTGGCTGGGAGAACAGCACTCAAGGAGATCCAAGATGGTGGATAGCACAGAGGTGAATGCCAGTGTAGTGTTTGAAGCTCTGCAAGATTCTGAGGACCTATTCCAGCAGAATTTGTTTGTTTCATTGGAAGCAAACTTTCAGAACAATTATAAATGTGTTATTACATCTCTCCAGTTGGAAGGGTTGCTGGATGATATTTTGGGTGAATTCTTATTGCAGGGTAATCCAGAGAGTGTAAAAGATGTTCAAGGGGTAAAATTATCAACAAAATTCAATCAGATGAATCTGAAGGTATTCTGAAAAAAGATTGCCAGACAAATAATTATTATGCGAAGACCGTTAAAGAAGTTGCAGGGAAAGTGATGAGAGATGAATAGAGCAACAGAAATGTCAATAATCAATGGAAATTTATGGTGAGAATTCAGAGCAAAGAAGAAAAGGAAATGGAGAAGTATAACATTTGGGATAACTGAATGGTCCCTTTGGGAGTGAAGGCTCAGGAAATAAGAGCTTTTACTCCTATTTGTAAAGAGACATTTTGTGACATTATTTTTAAGACTGGTTCTGCTCTGGAAAGTTTTTCTGAAGGAGTATGAGAAGTAGAGAAGTAAAGACTGTAATCCATGGAATTTCTATGTGGTTAAGCATTTTGCAGAGAAACAAAAAAGAAAATACACATCCAGTTTTCAACTGAAGCTGAAAAAGCAATTTTAAAGAGGCAATTAAGTAAACTTTGTAAATAAGTTACTGACATATGTAAAGGTTATGATAAGAGAGGATTATGGACTGTGGATGGGACTGTCATATTATATTGAAAATGGAAAAAGAACAAATTATTCATATCCTTAGTATGATAACTATACAGGATAAGAGAAAACTGAAAACATGTTTTTTCTCTGAAAAATATGATCATTTAATCATTTCCAAAAACCAAAGCGAAGACTCAACTGATATAAACTGAAAAACCAAGTAAAACAAAAATATCAGTCCAGGAAGACCTCAACCACTAAATATAATCCACTCAGTAGTGTATTCGAAAAGTTTATTAACGCCAGTAAGTACAATTGTAACGTTTTCGTCAAAAACACCTCGACTTCCTCAGATACTCACAGGTAAAATCAAAAGCATCTTAAATACTATCATTCAATGTAATTAAACAATTAGGTTGTTAAACATTTAAAAACATATCAACACTAAAATACATGTATATATAAACTTTGACAATAAAAACAGAAAACTCATACTGAAATGTATATAATAATACATGAAAATAAAAAATGAACTGAAGCTGAAAAAGCAATTTTAAAGAGGCAATTAAGCAAACTTTGTAAAGAAGTTACTGACATATGTAAAGGTTATGATAAGAGAGGATTATGGACTGTGGATGGGACTGTCATATTATATTGAAAATGGAAAAATAACAAATTATTCATATCCTTAGTATGATAACTATACAGGATAAGAGAAAACTGAAAACATGTAATTTCTCTGAAAAATATGATTATTTAGATAATTTCATAAGTAACTGTGATAACAGGAAATGTTATATTTATGGAGAAACAGGTCATGATGCAAAAACTGGGAAATGAAATGTTATAAATGTTAACAAAATTGGGCACTTATGGATGGATTATAATCTAGAGGAAAAAGGATGAAGAAGAAAACAAAAGAAAGGATGTTATACAAAGAGAAGAAACAGTCCATAACAGGAACATAAAGAGGAAGTAGGGAAGGAAGACTGGGATAAACATAAATATAAGGATAAAGAGAAAAATGAAACAGATGATGATATACAAGTTTCTGAAATAAGTGCTGAGGAAGATATAAACTGGAAGATAGTCTTCTTCTTCTTTCAGCTTTTCCCAGTTAGGGGTCACCACAGCGGATCAGTAAACTGGAAGATAGTGAACGGTAAAAATAATTCTATTGGTAAAAGATTAAGAGGCAGAAAATAAAGTTTAATAGAAATGGATAATACAAATGAGATAAATACTTCATACTTATAAAATTTCTGGTAAGCTACAACATAGACATAATGACAACTTTTGAGTACTTTCAGTAACTGTAAATAGTATCAAAATATAAGTAGAATAATATGCATCCTAAATTGGTGTAGTAAGTGTGATGTTGATGTAATAATATTGGAAGGTGTAAGACATTTGACACAAGAAACTTTGGGGAGGAGATACAATATGAAACCTAAGAAAGGAACTATGTTCAGCCATAGATGTACTTTGTTGAAAGTCAGTGAAAATACTAAACATAACATTGGCAATGATGGGAAGATTATCTATTGCAAATCTCAGATGTCATAATCAGGTATGTTGAGTTATAGCTTTGTGTGTCTATGTTACAAATAAAGAAAAGGAAAACTGTTTCATAAAATATTGGCTTATGTAGTAATTAATATGAATATAATATTAGGGGAGATTTTAATTGTGATTTGAGAGGAGGAAAAAGAGAGGAAATGATGTTAAGAACATTTTTGAAATTATAAAATGTGGCATTTTAAAGAGTTAGAATAGTAATTTGTGGACATATAGTCAATGTATATATAAGATGGAAATAGATTATTTTATTATATAACAAGACTTAAATATAAGTAAAGAAGAGACACTTCTAACAGGCTTTTCAAATCACTTAGCCATATGGATAGAAATACATGAAAATAAGGAGGATATCAGATTGGGAAAATTAATTAAAAAAACAAATGAAACACTATGTGATGACATTGGAAAAATAAATATGTATTTATGGAAATATCACATTTCCATTAGAACATTTTATAAAAACTGGTTAGAGTGGTGGCTAACTTTGAAAGAAAAATGAAAAAACATTTTTTAAAGTGGAAGTCAGATGTAAGAAAAGTGGAAAAAATAAATTATAAAACAATGTGTATGGATGCTTTAAAGTGATTTAGAAAGGAATGATATATAATAGTATGCGAGGGAATGTAGAATTTATTAAATAAATTAAGAGAAAATTAAAGAATTATTATTTAAGCAAATATATTATTTACTAGGTAAAAAAGAAGTGTCATCAGTTTACTTAAGTAGCACAGTTAAAGAGAATATTAGTATAATGAGAGAAGTGAAAGCTGATGAAGGAGAGGTAAGAAGATCTCAGGAGCAAATTATGAATATTGTAATAAATTATGTAAAAATGTTTCACAGCAGAAAGTACAAAAAAGAATGGCATGTTAAAAAATTGACAGAAAAAGAAAATAAGGAATTGGAAATTAGATTTCTTTATATGAATTAAATAAGGTACGTAGACAAGTTTATTTACAAACAGGTTCAGGAGACCAGTTTTATAAGCATTTTATGGATTAGCAGAAAAGACTTCTTAAAAGTTATGAATGAGTGGTTAATTGAATGTTTTATCTGTGAAGATTTATGCAGTGGTATACATACATTTGTATGGAAAAGGAAGATAGGAATAAAATTGAAAATTGGAGGTCTATAGTATTGAACAATACAGATTATAAGATTTTTATGAAAATAATTCAGAAGAGAATGGAAAGTAAAATGAAAGGTATTATGGAAGATAGCAAATATAGTTTAAGGGGAAAGGATGTTAGGAATTATTATTCATTGTAAGGGAAATTGCGGACGATATTATAAACAGGACAAATGAGAGCAAGATCACGAAAGGAGATTTAATTAAAGTTTTTGATACAGTATGGCATGAACTTTTGTGGACAACTATGGAAGAGTATAACATTAGTAAGAAAATTAAGAATGTATATTATTCTGCATATAACAAAAATAAAGTAAGAATTTTAGTGAATGGATGGTTAAGCAAAGAAATAAAGAAAGGCATGTCAGGGATGTCCTATGAGTAGTATATTATTTGCATTAGTTATTGAAGTATTAGACATGTAAATTTGCACATGACAGGGGGTAATTATATCACTAATGAAGGGATAAAAATTCCAGTAATGTTTTACGTATGCAGATTATATTATATCAATTACAAGAAATGATGTCTGGATGAAAATAGTTATATATATTATATATATATGTATATATACATATATATATATATATATATATATATATATATATATATATATATATATATGGGTTCACTTTATAACATCGAAATACTGAAATGTCGAATTTCAGTATCTCGAAGCTACAAAGTTGAATGTTTGAAATAGCGAACGTTCATAATCGCGAATTTCACATATGTCGAATATATGTCGAATTTGCGGGTATGAAGTTGCGCTACGTAATGTCCGGGTTTGTGTTTTGGTGGTGCGCGGTGCCGTGTGTGAATGTAGGTGTTATGTCAGGTAAGTGAGTGTTTTGTAAGGGTTTTGAGTGGGAGTTAGAGTGTGTGTGAGGGATTGGAGAATGTGCGTGTGTGAGTGAGCTTTTGTGTTGTGTTTGTGCGATCTCGGAGTTAGTATATATAATTAGGGGAGGGTGTGTGTGAGTTATGTATGTGTGTTTTATTTTGTTTATGTTGTGATGTGGGTGTTGTGTTGTATGTTTAGTGTAGTGTGCGGTGTTTTCGGTTATGTGGTTTCACGGTTTTTGTTTGTCGGTGTTTTGTGGATTCGGTTTTATAGTCTCGAGATACTGAAATTCGATATTTCAGCATTTCGAGGTTATAAAGTGAATCCATATATATATATATATATATATATATATATATATATGTTCAAATATAATAGGCATGAGTTTAAGTAAAGAAAAAAGTAAAGAATTGGGCGATATAGTAAAGACAGGAGTATCTTTCAAGGAAATCTCTGTGTTAGGAATACGATTTGGGGTAAAATGTAAATGACGAGCGATAGAATAGGATGTTAGATTAAATAAAGGAGCTTTGTTGTTTTTGGAAAACATACAAGCTACCATTTAATAAAAAACTTTATTTGATTAATTCAGTTATACTGGGAAAATTTGCATATCTAGCTAGTGTCTATATGTTGACAAAAATCTAAGAAAAAGAAATACTATAACTGATTTTTTTTTTCTTTTAGATGGGGTTTAAGATTGAATCAAGTGAAGAGAAGAGTCTATACATGGACAAGGAAGATGGAGAATTAGGATTAATAAACATAATTGTTTATGTTGCTTTTTTGAATTTGTATATAAAGTTTTGTTGTGAATAAATGATAAAAATGAAAAGCTAGTAGTAAATGTACTAAAGTACAAATATAAGTGGCATTGGGATATGTTATCAAAAGAGGAAAAGTATGTTTAAATGAAGTAATGAGATGTTAAGAAAAAATCAAATTCTTTTATAGAAAATAAAAATTGATAAAACAGAAAATGAGAGGAAATTGGGGTATAAAAACATCATGATACAATATTTTTATGTAAATCTTTGTGCTGAGCTAGTGAATGAACAAGTTAAAGCTATAAAAGTAGGAAAAGATGTAATAAGCAAGCAGAATGCCAATATTTTTATTGAGATTAGTGATTAATAAATTACCAGAAAAGGGAAATATGCCATATAAAAAAGTCAGTGAAACAGGTTTTATATATTGTTGTAAATAAGAAACTGCAGAACATGTTTTCTTACATTGTATAAGGGCTGCAAAATTGTGGGAAACATTGTGTAAAGAAATTTTCTTTGAGAATATAAAGTAGGTAAATGAAATAAAGATGGATATGATTATGTCTTGATATTATAGCCATAAAAATAAAAAAAATGTGTTAGTAAAATAGTTAAAATATTATTTTATGTTGTGTGGACCATTTGGAATGAAAGGCTAAATGAAATCATGTTTAGTGGTAAATGCAGACTAGTAGTAATTTTATGAAAAATTAGATGGTGGTGAAAGAAAAAAGAGTGGGGGTCAAATAAGATAATGAAGATAGAAGTTTAACATAATAAGGGAAAGTAAGATATTTATAACTGTATGACAATAATGGAAAGGAATGGAAATTTGTACACTGCATAAATTTGTAAATAAAGTTTGTAAATAGTATTGAACATAATGTTTCTTACATAAAGACCCCTTCTGTTTACAATATGTGCCATTGGATCTTTTATATCCAACTTAGCTACCACCAACCAAAGGGGCTACATTTTAAAGTCTCATCCAAAGGATAACACACTCAGGAATGCAGAACTCCAATATGCTGCACTGCAGCGTCAGCAGTTGATCTAACTGATATGGGAATAAAATGCACAGCCTTCTGCACTAAAGATGAGGGTACTACCTCTTGTTCCACTAATACTGTTTTGCTGTGTTTTGCACTGAAGGGTTTTGCTGCCCTGCCTTTACTGCTGAACATAGCATCATGACAATTCATAGTTGGTGTAACAGCTTGAATGTTAAATTCTACAACTAGTTGCAGTAGCATGGACCTATATTGCTGGAGAATGGAAGGAATTAGAGCTTCTATAGTAATACCTTAAATAAAATATTATAAATTGTTCCTCTTTGGTCTGTTATTTGAAGTGAACAAAATGGAGAAAACCATAGAGGAAATGTAGATTAAATATGATATGCTTTTTGGGGGTTCAGGCTCCTACATGGTGAGATATTTTACTGCTGTACATTTGGGTGGAGACACATGGCTGAAGTCAGAGCCAGAACAAAGTCAAATGGGGCCCTAGACAGGGTAATAGGTCATGGCCTCCCCAAAACAGCCCCTTCTGTAGCAACCCCTATCCTCCCCCTGAAGCAGCCCCCATCCTAGCCATTCCAGTGTTCCATTAATTGACTATTTTTCCTCAGTTGTCATAAACACTGTTCAAACTTGTCAGTGTGCATACTGCTTTCTTATTTACTTCTTCAATGATTACAGATATTGAAATTAAATAGCACAGACACTAATAGCTATTTGCTAAACAAACAATACAGTCTCACAATAAAGACAGACTTAGCATGAGCAGTAAACTTCTCTGTCCTTGAAACTCACATTTATTGAATGGCATTATAAGCCACAGTCAAAGAAAATGTCTCTGTCCAGTGGAGGATTAAGTTTACTTTTGGGATGTTTTCAAACCAGAGACTCCTTGCACACATGTTTTAGGGACATGCATAAATGTATCTGTTCTTTGATTCACCTTCCAGATTGTATTAAATTATATTAATTGTGTAATATAGCACCACTTGTAGAACATGTTTTAAATTTGTAGTTTTGAACATTCTTGCTGTAAGCAATAAAACAAAATTCATAAACCAATAAAGACAAAACAACCAATTTCAGAAAATGTCAAATATAAAAGGCCACTCAGACATCTGTCATTACAATCCACCAATATCAGTCAATAAGCACAATCTTTGCAGCAGTAAAAGCCATCGGAATAATTCCGCATTAAAGAGATCTGTAACTAATGAAGAAGTTGCTACAGGCAAACAACTTTATATTTTAGTGTTTCATCTACAAATTCAGTGCCTCTGCTTACTGCCCGTAAAGAATTAATTGCCTATGTTAAATTTAAAAAAATTGATAAGCTGGTAATATTGCAGTAGGGAATGACTGACAAAACGCCAACAAGTTCATAGTTACTAGGTATCTCATACAAAGGAGGACATGACTCAGGAGTGCAAAACCCCTATAACCCCTTATATTATACCAAAAAATCAGCAATCAAAAGGGCACTGCAATATCAGCACTCCTTCTACATGGTGTGGGAGTAGAATCCACAGCCTTCTGCACCAAAGACAATTATGCTAGTAACACTGCTTTCAAATTCCACAGCACATACACAGCAACTGCCATTTGCTAAACAAAACCATTAGTTGCACATTGAAAATAGACTTAGCATGAACAACAGTAAATATCTCTTCACTTGAAACTCGCAATTCCATGAAAATGCACTGAAACTCAGATTCACAATTCTGTCAGCATTCTGGTAGTTGGTGTAGAGGATTCAGGCTCTTGTCTCCATTGAAGCTCACAATTCCGTCAGCAGCCTGGTAGTTGGTGAAGAGGATTTGGGTTCTTGTCTCTTGTAACCAAGTTACAGGGTCAAGCCTAATCAAGTTAGTTGATTAACCTGTCCCTTTCCCCTAACTAGGACATTGCATACCATACCTCTCAACCTCTTAGTGAAAGAAATCTGTAAAAGCCTAAAATAATGGAGATACAATGGCCCAAAAATAGGGATAGATTTTAAATATTGCTCTTTTTAATTTAGAAAATTGCTAGAATAACAGGACTTGTGTTAGCATGTATTTTCTGAAGGATATGGAGTCTGACATTCATATATAAGTCATTATTTAGTGACTTTAATCCTCCGTGAATTGCCAGAAAACCACAAATTTTATGATAAAGAGATCAAAACTATGAGGCTAAATCTGGACAGTTGAGAGGTATGTGAAAACATCCACACACACCTACCTTCTCTTTGCTGTCACACAACAACACACAAATACACAAACTTACCCTCTCTCACACAGTAGCACATACACATCTTCCCTCTTATACAGCAAAGCGTATGCATGGTCCTCCTTAAAGGAGAAGATGCTACCACTGCAGTGTTAAGAAGTATTATATTTTAAAATTTTTTTCTTAATTAATTAAAATTAATGTTTAAGCCTCCTGGCCAGTGTGCCCCCCCCAGCCATTGGGCCCTAGGCAACTGCTTATGTCGCTTAGTGCTGAATCTGGCTGAAGTAGAATTCGGCTGCAGAGACATATGGCTGTTACAAGTTCCCATTTGCCCAAGACAAGCATGCAGTGCCATACCCATAGCTTCAATAATCAAATGCACAAGGGAAAAAATGTCCATGGCCTGCAAGACACCAGAGGACAGCAGGCAGTACAACAGGCATCAGCAGCAGGATACCTAGTAGGCAAGTAAATTTCAGTAAAAAAGCAGTGCACCATGGGCAGTGTTTTATTATTGTTGTGTTGGTGGACCATTATATCCTTTTCATTGCCTAGGGAGCATTACCTAAAAGACATACGGGAGCATTAAGTGTGACTACAGTACCATGCAGGATGTCCTCCTTGCTGTAACAGGCTTCTACAAGTTGTACATACATAAGCATGCACTGTTCACCAAGATCAGCACATTACTTCCACTGTCCACATGCACTTGTTTATTAAATTTTGTGGGGATGTTGTTGTGTGCTTCTGTTTGCACACAGGAAATCTAAAACAAATCTATGTGCTTTTATCTGAATATCACTTCAGCTATATGTCCCCAGCCAAATGAACCAGAGGAAAATGTCTTGCAGCCTAGAATCTTGAACCCTTTTTAGGCCCTACCTGTAGCTCAACTCAGTTTGATCACTCCAGCACTGTCACTTTATTATTACCACTTTGTTGCTGTCACTTTATTAGTATTACACTATGGTTCCAATATCACTATTTTATGCAATGCTCAGTGAGTATCATTGCTAAAGTAATAGGTAGTGAGTTATTTAGCATATTAATAATTCTTGTCACAGAAACCACATTTTCATGATGTTCAGTGGAAGTAGAATGATGCCAGCTTGTTATGTTACTCGTTTTTTATGTTTGTCTTCTTGGAAGATGCTGTTTCTAAAGTCAAGTAAAGGTTTTGCAAATAAATGAGTGCTTGCTAAAAGGACATTGGTAGAGCTGCATTTTTTTCCTGAACTGCTGTTTAATTGACATTTCTCTTGAATGTCCTCTCAAGGACATAAAAGATAACTGGAGAGACTGCTGTTCTATTACCTTTTCTCTTGAATGCCATTTTAAGGACATAAGATACAACTGAGGACTGTTCTTCAACTATTTTTGAAACAATTATTTGGTAAGCAGAAAGTATTGAAGCCAGACCTCTCAAGCATACTGAATTCCTTGGTATTTACTGGTTTTGAGGGCAAAATATTGGGATGCCATGAATTTCCGAGTGGCCCCTTAATTTCCGAATTTCCTGGTCTTTTTTTTTTTTTTTGTATAATACGTTTACCATTTTAAATTTATGGCTGATGTCACCAGTCACCACCCATCACCAGCCTACATCGGCGTGTGTGATGACATTAGCCACTGCCTGTTGGACTGGAGGGAAATGAAATAAGGGAATGTAAACAGCAGTGGTGGAAGATGTGCATATGTTTTGTGGAGTCCCTCCACATTCATGTTCCAGCCTCCAGGTAAAAAAAAACTTATCTAACAGGCCATACGCTTTCAGTGTGCAATTAATCCATTTGTTAAGTGTGCAACAAGTTAACTGGAAAGTTTTATCTGATGGCTGTTTCAGTTATCTTTTACCTGCTTATTAGGTGATGGTGTGTGTTTTATCTGCTGGTTGTTCGTTTTTATTTTCGCAAGTTTTATCTGCTGCTGAGCAATGCATACATTAGAAATTGACCATTTCAGTTATTTATTTAAATTGCAGCCATTTCAGTTATTTATTTAAATGCTGGTGTGGGTGTGTGTGTGTGTGTGTGTGTGTGTGTGTGTGTGTGTGTGTGTGTGTGTGTGTGTGTGTGTGTATGTATGTGTGCACATTTGGAATTAACTGCTGAGCACATTCGGATGCTGGTGGGTGTGTGTGTGCACATTCTCGGCTGTTTCGGTTACTTATTTAAATGTAGTTTATCATTATAGCTGGAAAGTTTGTCTGCATGCATTCCATTTTCAGGTGTGAATTGCAAGTTTTATCTGCTGCTGGGCAATGCATACATTCGAAAGCAGCCATTTCAGTTATTTATTTATATGCAGCCATTTCAGTTATTTATTTAAGTGCAGCAGGTGTGTGTGTGTGTGTGTGTGTGTGTGTGTGTGTGTGTGTGTGTGTGTGTGTGTGTGTGTGTGTTAGGCAAACCTGGTGGTTAGAGGTAGACAGGCTCAAACCCTGCACCTTGCATACAAGGAGCAAGAGCCTGAATCCCCTACCCACACCAGCTCTTTGGCATGTTCCTCTTAAAATTGTTGGTTTTCTAGCAAATTAGTGAGAACTGAATTCACTAAACGATAGGAAGACTGAAACTTAAATGGCTGACTTTCAGGAAACGCATGGTAAGACAAAACATGTTAGTCTAGCAAGTAGAAACTTTTCTAACATTGTTCAAGCTATGTTTAAAATGTGTCCCTGGCTTTGGGCCTTGTCCACCCCCCTCCCCTAATGCATTTTGGCTTTTTCCAGATTTCTTCCGTTGTGTTGCATTGTTCCTCAGGGGAAAGAAGTTTAGTGCTGCTTACATAGTCTGTTTGTGTTAGTAGCACAACAGGTAAAATACTTGCTTTTGATGCAGAAGGCTATGGGTTTTACTTCCACACTATATAGATAGATTGATGATAATGTACTGTGTTGTACTTTTAAAGGGGGTGGATGCTGCAGTCCTGAGAATGTCTTTTTTGGCAGAGATGCCTAGTAACAATGAACCTGTTATCAGTTTGCCATCCATTCCCTATTGCAATATTAGTAGCTTATCATTTTTTAATGCAACCGGCACTTTATTTGTAGATGAAACAATGAAATATAAAGTTGTTTGCTAGCAGCAATCTTTTTAGTTACAGATCTCTTTAATGTGGAATTATTTAGATGACTTTCACTTCTGCAGAGATTGTGCATATTTACTGATACTGGTGGATTGTAGAAGTTTAAGTAGACTTTTATGATGGAAATGTTCTGGATTGAGCAGTTTTGTCATTATTAGTTCATGGCATGCATTTTGTTTCATTGCATACTGGAAAAATGTTAAAAACAATAAATTTAAAATGTGCTCTAACAAGTGTGCTCTATCAAGGAATATAATATAATGTAATACAGTCAAGAAGGTTATTAAAGAAAACATGTATGTTTCGTGTGCAAGGGGCCTATGATTTGAAAACAGCCCAAAGGTAATCTTTATCTGTCACTGGCCAGATGCATTTTTTTTGAATGTGGGTTTCAATGCTGTTTCAATGAATGTGAGTTTCAAGGGCAGAGAAGCTTTAATGCTAAGTCTATTTTCACCGTGAGACTGTATTGCTTTGTTTAGAAGATGTCTGTCAGTGTTTGTGTTATAAAATGCAAAATAAAAGTTTTAAATGAAATCCAAATAATCATTGTAGAAGTAAAGCAGTATGCACATTACAGTGTTTATGGTAAATAGGGCAAAATAGCCAAGTAATGGGACATTGGAATGCTTGCATTGGGGGGGCTTTGTATGTGGGGGCCCCATTCGACCATGATTTTGTGAGGGGGGAAGGGCAGCAAACTCAGACAGCCCTGGGTGGCACAAACTCTAGCTACACCACTGATCAGTAGGCCATGGAGAATGACTTTTGAAGGTCCTAGCAAATTATAATATTCTTTTGCTAAGATTAGAATATTGCCTACCATTAAATGCCATACTTTTAACACAAAACCTACATACTGCAAGTCACCAAAAACAAAATTGTAAGGTTCATCATCTTCTTCCTTCCTAGTGAACATAATTACTACAAATTAAAAAAATGGTTAACATTTACTACAGGGTCTGGACTCTGGGGCCATATTTTGGTTGCCTGTTCTTCAGTTTGTGTTTGAATGTTGGTATCCCATAATTCCACTGGAGTGGGCAGGGTTACATAATTAAGCATGCAAATGTTATGTTAATCAGCGTACAGATTTGTACCTATTTTTCATGGGCCTTTGTCCAGATTTTTCACATTTCCAGGTTGAGAGGTATGTTTGAAGCTGCAGTCAGCTGGGTGGCGGAGGGGGGGGGGTGTTCACTTGCATTTGAAAGTGGACATAAGTGAGCAGACACGTTTCACACAATGACATGAAAACACAAAGATGTGTTTTCACATCTTTGCATGTTAGCCATTTGGGCTTTGTGGGGTTGAGTGAGTAAAGTATTTAGTAAGTGATAATCTTTCTCTTTTGGTAATGGAAATCTTTCTCTTTTGGTAATGGAAATTATGGATGAATTTTGTTTAAATGATTTGTTAATAAGGGGATATTTAGTTAAATGTAAAGGTTGCTTTATATATGGAACTGCTACAGAAAATTTTAAGGAAAACAGTCTTGTAATTAATGTCATGGCAAACCAGATGCATCTGATGGTACGGAAATCTGTTCTTTCCCAAAGATTAAAATTTTAATTAATTCAACACTTCAGACTGCTTTAGCTCAAAGTGTGAGTCAACTTAAACAGATGACAATATTTTATCACTGGCTACATTTAATAATAAAAGAAGAGGCGATTTGGGTGCACACAGTAGGCTGAGTGAATTAATTAATATGATAAATTTTGAAAATGAAAGAGATACTCGTTAGGGAGAGAATTATTGAATGATGCTTGCTACACAAAGCTGATAAACTTTTTCTTGTGACTAATTTGACAATAAATCAGGATAGAGGTGAATCAGGTGACGTATTTAGCAAACATGGTTCTGTGTTCACAAATAAACATTTATGGAGTTAGCTAGATGAATATTTAATTTATGATTCTTGTACTCAGCCTCTTAAAATGTGTCATTGTTGGGCTATAGGTGAAAAATCAGTCTACACTTATAGTAAAAGCTGATTCTGTTATCTATGAGTCTAATGGTAAAATAACTTATTATAACATGAATGTTTACAATTGCGTGCTAATAATTGGGGGCTCATTATTTATTTATTTATTTATTTATTTGCAGTTGTTTTACCAGGATAGTCCATTGGGCCAAGGAACCCATTTTCAATGGAGTCCTGGGGAGAAAAGCTCCAAGACAAATTAAATTACAGTGAATTTTACATAGAAAATTTAAAAACATTTTTTTTTTGGAAAGTACAGAAATATAAGGAGAAACATTGAAATTAATTATGCAATTACTAAAATAAGAATGAGTTTACAGTACAATTTATAAAAGAAACATTGAAATTAATTATACAATTACTAAAGTAAGAATGAGTGTACAGTACAATTTATAAAATAAAGTAGTAGGAGGACATTAGATTTAAACGCATTAATTTTCTGAAATGGTGAAGTAGGAACAAACTACAGTTTATACAGTAAGGTTGACACACAAAAATACAGGCTCAGACAATAAAGAGTGACACACAAAAGTACAGGCTCAGAGAATAAGAGTGACACTTTAAAGGTTTGGACATGTGAAAAAGCAGGAGTATAGCATTTCATCAAGAGAAAAACAATGGCATTATGGGTGAAGTGAAGTTATATTTTTATACTTTTACAGTTGTATTAGTTAATGTAGTCCAAGTTAACTACAGTACAGGACGTACAACTTACATTTTTACTTTTGTGCAACTATATTCTTCTAAGTGTACTTAATATATTTTCTATATTACTAAGAAGTGTAAGGAACGTTATTCTGAGAATAAACCAACAGGTCACTGTCTCATCTTTACTTGTTAGCAATATGTCAAATATAAAAGATAGCATTAAATATTTATTTACAAAAGGGACAGGATATAACTTTGTCATTGTTGTGTGTGGATGTAATGATGTAGGCAGAACTAATAATGATACATTCCAAGTAGCTATAAATGACATTATTGATTTGAGTAAACATTTCAAATTTGAGTTGGTTTTCAGTGTTCATCCTCCAGTTCCATGTATTCAGGGTGAGATTAGACAAGTAAGGTCTTTCACAAACTGGATAATGTGCACATCTTTAAATAATTATTTTCAAGTAATCTATCTTTTGGAATTGTTTGATGAAAAAGTTATGTTCTTTAGTAAGGACAAATTGCACTTGAGTAAATTAGGCAATAGGATAATTTGCACTCAGTTGACTAAATTAATTAAGATTTTATAGCTAACCTGAAGGATAATAATAAAAGTTTATTTAAACACTTAAGACATTATAGTCTAGATGATTCTTTCAGTATAGCATTGAAAGATGGGTCTCATATAATTACTCACTCAAATATATTAGTGAACTTGTTTGCAGATGGTTTGTTTAGTAATTTGGCAACACAAAAAATGGGGAGTAATAATGTGTCCTCAAATAAACCAGAAGTAAATCCAAAGAACAAAATGAGGATACACAGCATGGTTAAAAAGTAAAACATTTTAATGGATACGCTCTTTCATGCCACTACAGGTGCTTCTTCGGGTTATTAAAGCACCAAAGAATAGAAACATTTAAATACATGAGCAAGATAAAATGTAGCCAATAAAATCAGAGATACAAATTGCATGACCTATGACAAAATCTTAAACAGACAGCTTAAAAAAGCACATCTACAATTTACTAATACATCAAAGAATAAACCATTCAAATGTATAAAGTAATTACAAAAAGCTAGAAAATGTATCTACATAAAGCACATGACCTAAAGTGAGGTTTTAGAGGAACAGCTTCATTAAGCCCAAAACCTTTATCTGCCTGTAGTAATATTATCCAGTATAAATCACACCTTTTGGTTTGATTCTTTAGATCTCCAATTCTTATGTCACGGTTCAATTAGTGTACAACTGAAAATACAAAGTTCATTAAGCCACACACTTTTATATGCTTAGCAAGGGCAATTTTATCTTCCAACTTCCTAATCACATAAATGTGTGCACAAATTTGCTCTCTGAGAGAGTGATTGATCTTTCCTATATAAAATGAGGGACAGACCATGCACTTAGTCAACTACACTAAATCTCATCTTGAGCAATCTGCATATGCATTAAATTTAAACTCTCTTCCTGCACTGGGATGTTTGAACAAGCTATTATGTTCAATCTATGAACAAAAAGTACACGCTCTACAATGAAACATACTAACACACTGACTAAGCTGAACTCCAGTAGGTCTTGCATATGGTTCTTATAACATAACATTCACTTCAGGGATTTCTTATTCCTGAAGTAAAAACTTGGTTTCAGCTGTACAATCTCCTTTATTTTGACTAATATTTCTTAAACACATCACATATCACATTAACATCTGATGAATAAGACAAAGGTACCCCTAACTTCTGTGACTTAGCCTTCCTATTGGAATCACTATGTACTTCAAATCCACTTGGAATATAAGGCTTTGCTCTATCTTTCTATCAAAGTTCCTGGGGCTCAAATTTTCCTCTACTTCGCAAGTAGAATAAATCCTGGATCCTAACTTTATTTTAAACTCACATAAGGCATTCTGAAAGTCTGTCTCTCTGACATTCAGTCTGGACATCCTCATCACTTGTCCCCTCATTATATTGGACATAATTAAGATGCAGCCTCCTGCTATGCAAAATGTGTTTCTTCCTACAAGATTTCTTAAATATACTAGCGGGGAACCTACCAAATATGTCTCTACTGATACAAACATCAAGAAAGCCAATCTCACAGTCAGATGATCTCATAGTAAAGTATAAAAATGTAGTAGAGGAGAAAATTCAAAAACAATTCATTCCTTGGACCTAGCCATAGAAGAAAAACATCACTGACAAACAGCTTATAGTAGGCAATAAACTTAGAAAATGGACTATCCCTTAAAACCTCTGTAATCTCCCAATGTACCAGGACCATATTAGTGTAGCTATTGGCACAAGATGTGCCCATCTCTAAGCTTGACTTTTGCCAATAATACTAGTCCCCAAAAATAAATACATTATTATCAAGGACAAGTTCAATAAACATGCAAATCAAATTTAACTGACCAATAAAATACTCACTATTAGCAGCAAGATATGCTCTCACATATTCTAACCCTAAATCAATGGCTATTATGGCAAAACAAAGAGAAAACACCTGGCGTAACCATAAATGGGTCTTGCGTTAAAGGTAAAGATTGTACCATGCCAAAGATTGTCTGTAAAAACTGTTTAGTATCTCTACAGACTGTATGAGCATTATTCAAAATAGGGCTCAACATTTTCTCAACATAAATAAGATTGATTCAGTCAACCACCTTCTCCCTGGGACAATCTGTCTCATGGGAGGTGATGTAGGTTCTTTAAGGATTTTTAGTAGCTCATAGATCATTGAAACAAGCAGATTTTTAATTAACAAATAATTATACAATTCTTCATTTATGTATCTGCTCATAAGACAGTCTAAAAGATCACCATGCAGTTTACAAATCATATTATCAATATCAGTCCACTGGATAAATGCGTAAGTACATCTATCAGATAAAAGTGTATTAATACTGCTAACATAAAAACCCAAATCCATAACCACTATTGCACCCCCTTTATCAGCAAGTCAAATAATTAAACAATCAATTTCCTCTAACTGTTTAATAGCAACAAGCTCACTATGTATCAAATTACAAACGCTTTTCTTATTGCCCATACCGGGTTCATTCATGATTCATAATAAGTCCACTTAAACCCTGGAAAAACTTCCAGTAGGGGGTAAAATGGGGTACAAACGTGCTGGGCTTCTTCAACAAACTCACAGAAGAATCATAACAAAAATGTACTTTCAACATTATGTTCCTCACAAAACACTTCAAGTCCAATATGGCATGACAAAATTCAGCCCTCACAGAGGGTATAAAAGGTAACACCTTCTTAAGAACAAACATTTGTTGAACATTCAATTCAACTGACGAAATATTTCAAACTAGGGGGCTTTCACTGGTCCCCACATTCATTTGATCGTGGGATACATCTGCTGCTTCACCAATGGTTTGCTGTGTTTCCTGTGTTTCCTCCCAACTTGTTTAGTAATTACTCCCAAGGGATCTTGGGAAATTATTTACTTATACTAGCTAGAGGCACTTGTCCCAATATGAATGAGGAAATGGTAAAGCAAGTCTTATCTAAAATAAATAAAAATTCAGCAGCACAACCTGATGGTCTTAATGGATATTTCTTAAAAAGAATATCTGAAAAGTTGATCCCATGTTTAATATATTTGTTCCAACAATCATTCAAGGAAGCATTTGTTCCTGAACTGTGGAAAGAAGCTAGAATAGTTCCCATTCTGAAAAGGAAACCAGGATATATGGTAGAGAACTATCAACCTGTTAGCTTGATTTGCATATTGGATAATTGCTTTGAGAGGACACTGTGGCTTTCTTGTAAACAAGTTCTGGACTTTAACCCTGATATATATCAACACGGATTCCTTTAAAGGAGATCATGTGTCACTAATTTTACTAGCCACTGATATTGCATTTTTGCATCTGGATAGGGCTTTTGACTCCATCCCCCATGAAATGGTTATAAGGACTTTATGAAAACCGATAATTCTGGCTATGTAGCTAAATGGGTATCCAAATGGCTACTAGGTAAACCTACAGAGTGAGAGTTAAAAATGTAGATTGATGGACAAGGGAGTGCCTTAGTGTTCAGTCTTGGGGTCACTATTATTTGGTCTAGTGATGTCAGAATGTCCAAGATCTAACTCTGTATGGTTAAGTAAGTTTACAAATGATATCAAAATAGTGTGGGCAGTAACTAATACTAGTGATTGGTATCTGTTGCAGTCTTATTTGGATAATCCAAATGAATGAATAACAACTAAAGGTATAAAATTTAACAATGGAAAATGAACCATTTTACATTTTGGGCATAATAATAATAATCAATGTCCTTATACCCTGACAATCACCTCATTGTTTCTTCTGAGGTAATAAGAGATCTAGCTATCAAGGTTGATACAAATGTTAACTTTGAAGTTAACGTGACAAACATTTTTACTAAATGTTATGGTCTCATGAGGAATGTCCTTTTATGTTTCTGAAGCAGAGATAGTTGGGTGTTACTAAAGATCTATTTAACAAGTATAAGACATATTAATGAGTATGGGGGGAGTCTTTATGTGCATTAAATTTTTTGCAACTGAAGAAGATGGAATAGATTTAGAAAACCTTTACCAGAGAGATAGATGGTTGTCATAACTTATCCTATAAAGAAAGACTGGTATATTTGTCTTTGTATTCTTTGGATTACCAGTTTCTAAGAGGTGACATTATTATTTTACATAGATATCTTAAGGACAAACTATTAGCAGCCCTTTTAGATACTGACTTTATTGATCATGATATTAGTACAAGGAATAAAAACTGAGATGTAAGAATTCTTATTTCCAGTGCAAAGTTAAGAGTGCTTTCTTTCATATAATGACAGGAAGGATGTGGAATTCATTAGCTAGACATGTAAGACTGGTAAATGATTTATCAGTATGCAAATGGGCATTAGGTTACTGTTTGTTTTTAATTCTATATTTTCCAGTGATGTCTATTATTCAAACTTTAAATTGGCCAATACAGGCCCTAACTTTGCTATTTTTTTTACTGAATCATCATTGAACCATTGAAATGAAAGAAAATAGGAACACAGGATCATAGGAACAGCACTAGGCAAGAGAAAATTAGGACTATAAGATGCCTATCATATACCCGTTAAAGTAGGCACACATAAAAAGTTCTTGACATCATTTCCAAGCACTTAATAGAGCTCATTTCCAAAATTGAGGAGTGCCTTGTACAAGAACAATCGTGTAAATTTGTGCAAAATTTCTCATGCAAATCAAAATGAACCCATATTTTCATCCATAGGGATGAAATTAATTTTCAGTGGGTTATAAAGTCTGTATTAACACACTGGAAATAACTTCTAACTTTTATGAGGTTTGATCCTTGGCTCAGAGTTTATATTGCATGAAATCAGCACACTGAACTTCTCATTATGAAATACAATGGTCTCATGTTGAATATTACTTTATTCTCTTTGGATAAACCAAGTTCACTGGTTTCCAGTACCATGGTTCTCAAACAGCTGGCATTTGAAAATACTTGAAAAAGATTTCAGCAGCAATGTTGTTGCTAAGAATGAACACAAATCTTCATTTAAGCAACAGAACTGTGACATCTGCAGGAAATGAATCTTTGTCTACAGAATACTTCCTCAGGCTTATTCAGTTTTGATATGATGTTTTTGCCAGGAATGAATTTACTTTTCAGGCAGTGCATACCTAAAACTTTAGTGGATAAAAGCAATGAATCAACAGTGTTCAAGTACAACACCCAAACACATTGTTATAGGCATACTTCTCAACATCTGTGCTCAAGAAGTCTAAACAAAGCAAAAAAAAAAATGAGGAGATAAAATGGGGGCAATTTTGAAATATTACTGTAATTCACTTTAAAAATGTTAAGGGAATATCAGGTTTTGCATCAAAATGCACTTTCTGTGTAATACGAAGTATGAAATTCTTCTGTCTGACCTTAATGATTGACTGTAATCCTTGGTGATTTGCCAAAATCAAGATTTTGTGAGGGGCAGGTCAAAATTATGAGGCAAAACCAAGGATAATTGAGGGGTATGGTTACAGTGGGGTGATGGAAAGATGTGGAAGTTACTGACATGTTGAAACTGGTTTGGCTTGAACTATGGTGTTCTTTTTATTTTTTGCACTAACTCACATTTTTTGTTAACACAAGTACACGTGGCTTACTGCTGCTGTCAGATGTGTGTTAGTTGTTTATATCTGACCACTACTTTCCTCTGGAGAACACTTATGTAGTTTTGAGTACAGAAATATTATGCGAGAGACAACATTAACTGGTATGAAGAAGGCTGCATTATGTTGTGGAAAATCAACAGTCTCTTTTTTAATTTTTGGCTTCACAAGGTTTACTTATGAAAAAGTACAGCTATCAGAAAATTAAAAGATGCAAGGGATAGTTTTAGTGTGAAATGTATTACACAAATTAGAGTGCCGAATAATGTTCTGCCACTTGACTGGAAGTCTTGTTCTTAGGAAATTCCTTTAGTAAGCTTTTTGCATTCCAGCACCACTCACACTAATTGCAGGTTACTTTAACTTACTTTAAGTTTCATTGTGCATTGTCTTACTCTCTGAACCACATGATATAGAAAGTGTGCTGTCTTAATACTAAGAGTTAGTGCTGCAGCTCAGGCACAGAGGCATGTATTACTTACAGTTCTCTTGGCAACACATTTAGGACAAAGAAAGTACATACATTCTTCCTTTTTTTAGCTTCAAAGGGTCTCCTGCATCTCAGTTTTCTTGTTTGATTTACAGTCCTTCCACTGACAAAAAAAAAATGTTTTCTCCTGCCACTGTAGCTCTCACAGATTTTGAAGTAATAAAATTATTTCCATTCCCTGGAGTGTTTTATAAAATGTTCATTTCTGAATCTTTGTAGAGAGAATATACACCATACATTTCATTTTTTTTATCTAGTTAATCATTGCAAGTATCTGGTACAGAAAATGGAAAGATCTCGATTTATAACAGGCAACCAAATACAAGCCATCTGGGATATGATTAAAAGGAATCTTACATTTGGGCAATGAATTACAATTTTAGCAAAACTAGAATGAATCCTACAGCTCATGTTTTGAGACACTTGGATAATGTGAGGTAAATGATTAATTCAGCATATATATCTTAGGCAGTACTTTGTTTTTTCTAATCTAACAAATATATTTCTCTTACTCTTCATTCACAAGGTATAAAACAGACCAAATAATGAGATAATATGCATTATCTTGGATCAATCTCTTCACCAACAAAAACTTTGAATTATAAATTATTAAATAACATTATAGTTGTAGAATGCAATCATTCTGGCATAAAAAGTAACAGCTATGAAAACAACATTATTAATTAAGCATAAAAGCATTTAGGGAACAAAGATTAATACATAGCAATGAAGAAAGACTTGCTTACCCAGCACAGAGTAATTTACTGGAGCATGACTTTTGTTTTAAAGATATTAAAACTTAAACAATACGATGGAATCTAATTTTGACATTATGGGTGAAACTAAAAATATTTCAAGTGCTTCTGGTTAGGGATCTTACTAAGTGAGAGCAGGAATACATGTGACAGTTTATTAGGATTGGTGCATAGAAATAATCATTATGATTTAATTTTGATATATGCGTTGTGGTGGTAAATGACTTAAAATACAAATCACTTCATGAGATTCAGCTTGTTTGTGTCACCATAGCTAACTGTGTAAGACTGGACATTTGTCACAAATTATATGAGAAACAAAGAGTGCACAGCATTACACGAAATAGTCCGATCCGACCATAAGCTTATCATCCTTGATATCCACATCACACCCCCAACCCCCCATTAAAGAAACCACAGTAAAAAATTTCTCCAAAATTTCTGACAAAGCCAACTTCATGCTTCTTAAGACAGAAGTGGTGAACTTCATGACACCCATGCAGATGGACAATACAGTTACATCTGCTGAATCCTAAACAAATGCACTCTATAAGCACTTACACGAGTGCATGGATCGTGCTATCCCAAACAGAACCAAGACGTTATCCTCCAAAAAAAGGAAGCCAATCTGGTGGTCCCTTTCCATAAACAAACTGTACAACAGAAGGAAGAAACTGTTGCAAAAGAGAGTAAAATCCCATGAGTGGAGGAGCTCCCTGGTCAGCCTCAGTAAGAAGCTGAGATCCCTTATAAGATCCTCCAAAGCCAGCTACGAAAACAAAATTGCCACTAAATCCAAGGACAACCACAAAGCATTCTATAGCTATGTCAAGAATCTAGATGGCAACACAGAGATCTGCTCTGAGTTACAGCACAAAGGCATGAAAATTACAGAACCAACTGATATTGCTAACATCCTGGCAGATCGGTTCAGTGCTAACTTTACCCCCCTCTCACCCCCTAAAGGGCCTATATCTATACAGGAAGAATGCAGACTCCCTGTAATCACAACTATGTAGTTAAAAGCTGCACTCTCTAAAGCCAAAAACACAGCATCCATGGGACTGGACAACATCCCAGGCTGCATTTTACACGAACTTCAGAACAAACTGGCTCCCCATTTAAGCACCATGTTCAATAATAGCCGCGCATCAGGCTTTGTGCCCACTGAATGGCGCACAGCAGCAATTATCCCACTCCACAAAGGTGGAGCCACCACTGATCCCAGGAACTATCATCCTATTAGCCTGATGAGCCTGATCTGCAAGGCCATGGAACGTGTCATCATGGAACTCATAAACAAAGACATTGGTAACCTCCAAACTCTGGATCCCAACCAGTTCCGGTTTGTGAAAGGCAGATCATGCCTCCTGAACCTGATCGACTTCTTTGAGGCAGTCACCAAAGCTGTGGATGAGAGTAAGGTGGTTCACACAGCCTATCTTGACCTCACCAAGGCTTTTGACACCATCCCCCATTCTGGAATTATAGCTAAATTCACTAAAGTAGGTATAAATCCCTACATCACAAGATGGGTTGCCAACTGGCTCACTGACAGAACCCACACTATAAAAGTTGCAGACTCCAAATCTGACCTCAAAGCAGTGACAAGTGGAGTACCACAGGGTTCCGCCCTGGGACCTCTCCTGTTTGGTATCTACTTCTCTGAAGTACAGCCTAACACAGAAGGCCTCTGACTAATGAAGTTCACAGGTGACTGCAAACTAGGAGCCATAGTCAAGTCCCCAAATGATGTGTACATCCTACAGAAGGGCCTCACTGAGACAGATGCCTGGTGTGAGAGTCATGGCCTCAAGCTCAATGCCAAAAAGTGCAGTGTCATCCCCTTTGGTAAAAACTCTGTACCCATGAACTACCACATAGGTAGCAATCTAGTTAACACCGAATGTGTGATAAGAGACCTTAGGACCCAGGTGGACAGTAGTGTCTCCTTTGATAGTCACGTCTCCACAGTAGTCAGGAAGTCCTTCTACATGGCACACCTCATCATAAAAGGGTTCTCATCCAGAAAAAAGAGGTCATTGTTCCCCTCTACTCATCACTCATTAAACCCATTAGAGTACAATGCCCCTTTTGGAATGTACCTCACAAGACATCTGCAGCAGCTGGAAAGGCCACAGAAGTACCTCACAAAGAGGATTACTGGCATCAAACAAATGCCATACACTGACCGCCTCAAATAACTCCAGCTTTACTCCATAGGATATCGCCTACTCCGAGGTGATCTCTGCCTAACATATAAAGCTATGTCAAACCCAGAGCTGTTGGACATGCTACACCTAAAGAAATGCTAATCCCTCCGAGCTACATGCTCTAGGGACCTAAACCTTGTCACCACAATAAACAGGACACACTGGAGGGATAGATTCCTGTCCCAGAGACTTCCTATACTCTGAAACAAGCTACCCATCTATGTCAAGCAAAGTTCTTCATTAGCACTCTTCAAGAAAAATCTTGATGAGTGGATGGAAAATAGGAAATACACCTCGGGGATCACTTCTGTGTCTCTGCTGGGCAGTAGAATAGGAAAATAACTTTCTTGGGTGGCGTAAGCTATGGAACCTTGCTGGCTTGGCTTACATAGGCCCTTGAGCTGATAGCCTAGTATCTACCTATGAACCTATGAACCTATAGTATAATGAGAGGAGACATGTGGGGGCAGGTGAGAGACATTCATAGCATAACTGTGCAAATGAAGAAATAATGTTGCATGCATTATGTAAAAATGATCACATAATGGCACGCAAATGAGTGTTAACATCCTAACAAGGGACATTGCATATGCAAATGACAAAATCAAATGTGACAATTCCAAAACTTATTTTTGGGGGGGCACTTTGTCATCACTGCTAATTCAACATTGCCGCCCTCATGACCAACTGGCCCATTTGTGCCCCATCATCAGACAGAGACTGACCAGAAAGGGGTATCATTAAGACAGCCATCAGGGTGGTTTGTGATTTTTTTTTTGTATACATCTCTAACATCCCTGTGTAATATCAGTATAGCTTGGGAGAGTGGACATCCAGTGGGCTGTCTGTGAAGAATGTCCCCCTCACTTCCACAAGGGGCATCCTTTCAAGCAGACCCATTCATATATGCAAAGCATGGAAGTGGTTTCCCTACTCTCAGCAAGGAGAATTGTACCTATCCAATGTATGCCTAAGTATATGCAACACACCCCCCCACACACACACACACACACACACGCACGCGCGCACACACTCACACACGCACACACACACACACACACACACACACACACACACACACACACACACACACACACACACACACACACACTCACACACACACACACTCACACACATACTCCCTGGAAGAGGCAAGCAGGCTATGTTCCTTCACTCTTTCTCCTCCCCAACTGGTTAATTAAGTGACAGGCCTGCTAAACATACCCCATTCACCTGGGCCACAGTCAGGATAAAACTGAGCAAGTCATGATTCAGACTTATAAAATTAGCATAATGAGCCATGGTGATCATTTATTCTGAATGTCAAGATTTTCCAGTGTATGTGAATCTCACTCATGTTATGAAGCTCAGGGCAATGATAGTAACAGCAAAATGATATGTATTAATGGCCACCTATAGAGACAGAGTCTGTGATAGTCAACAGAACATTGATCCAAAATAGAGAAAGATGAGAAAATGACCATAAAAATAATAAAAAATGCAAATACACATTTTATTTACAAAAGAAAACATAAAATAGAATAAGCACTTTTATCTCTGTAAACGTCACCTGACTAAGACTTTTCTTGTAAGGAGGATTAGAGACATGAAACTGTTTTTCTTGTGCAGATGATTAGATTAGTTGCACTTTTTTAATTTATTTTTCTGAGGACTGTCTCTGATATTGCTTGTCATCACCCCCACAGCTTACATGAGTCTGCCAACAGCTAGTATACTATCATCACCATCACATTGCTGATTGTTACTGTTTGGACAGAGACTCCATGTCAGTGTTTGTAGACATGTACTGTCTTTATAAGGAATCAAAGGGAGTCATAGGGGATGTATTGACTGCCTATCTCAGTGGATGTGATGGACTGTGTAGCATTAACTATCCTTGCTACACTGAAAAGGGATTGTTTGGAGATTGACAGACATCAGTCTTGAGAATCCTACATCAGTTCCTTGACATGATGCTGTAGCATATGAGGGATTATATTTAGTTTCCATGGACAGATTCATAACCATCACTAAGCAGGAATTCTACAATATAGCCCATTTCTTTGAGATTCTGAGGGACATAAACTGCACCCATATTTCTGCTTAAGCCTCACCTACTTCATATGGAACCTGGTATATAAACTTGAAGGCCTTCCATTGCATCAACTGCCAAGTGGTGTACAATGCATAGGTTATTATATACAGTAAGTTTATGTACCAACAAGGCAGTCCTTATGATTACCATACATGACACATCCATGGGATGTGCAATCAGGAGCCAGAAACAACCATAGTCCGACTTACAAGGAAACCACAAGGAGTGGAGCCACCCACAAAACACAACACAGGAAAATGAAGTCATCTAAGTTTATATAAAATAAAACTACTAAATTCCCTCCAGGGAATCACCAAAAAACTAAGAACCTGGCTCCGATAAAACCAAATAAATTTATTATAAACTCTAAGTGCTTTTGTCTCACAGATATATGGGACATCATCAGAGATAACACAATTGACATCACTTCCTTATATAGTAAACCAGGACACTCAGTTATACAAATAATTAAAAATAATTAATTAATTAGTATAACCCCGGGGGGGGGTGACATTAAAGCATTAGTCAGCGAAAAGGAGATTAAATGGCAGCTACGATTAGATGTAGCTACACCCCCTGGCTTAAATGAAGTGATCCCCACCAAACCTCTAGTGAGGACATAAGAACCATTTGTTCAATAAATGGGATTATGTAAATAGAGTATGTGGATGTATTGTTGTGCTTTTCTGCACCTAAGTATTTACTAAACATCACATTTTTATGTGATATGGATACAGATACCTGTATTTATTGCACAACATGTGTGTCTAGAAGATAGTGTATGTGGTGCCAGATTATTAGTTTAGACTAAATAAGGAATGGGTGGAAAATATCTAGTATTCCTGAATTTTGGAATCTTATATTGATGTATTGCTGTTATTGCAATCGGCAGGTCGATGTGAATAATTTAAATTATAACAATATAATAATACATGCACTATTAGTTACATAAAATACTGGAGAATGCATGTAAAAGAATGGATAACATTGCATATGAGACATTTTATTTTATGTAAGTGTTCCACGTAGGAATTTTTAACATACATTGTATTTAGATAGGAATTTACTATGTCAGAAGTAATTACAGTTTATTTCCAATTTTATCTGTAAACACATGACAATGATCATAAAATTTTTTAATCGTATGTATTCAGTGTATAAGTTATGTGTTATTTTTATTTTTAACCTTAAAATGAAAGACACAAATTGCAATAGTATATAATATATTATTATATCTTTAAATCTTGATAGGAATGATATTTACATGCAAGATTGAATAATTGATGTAAATGGCGGGCTTTTCAGGTATATAATGGGGAGAATTGTTATTATCAATGTTCTGAGGAAGTCTAGTTATCTAGATGAAAGCGCTCAACCTCATCATTGCATCTTCGTTTGGTTGTGAGAATAAAGGAAACTAACTGTTTTGGAATCCAGCTGTCCTGTTATTTGGTGCCTTGTGCATATTACTAGAACTGTTTAGTTGCAACAGGACAATTTACTTCTTATTAATAGTCGCTGTTTCAGTATGGATTCCTTACAGGATGTTTCTGTTTGTGGTACTCCTGTAACAAGGGAGGAAGTGAATAAACTGCAATCGGAGATGGCTATTATCAAAGGGGAACTCACCCGCTTAATAGAACTTCTCACTCCGCATTCTGGATCTCCCAAAGCTTCGGGCAAACCAACAACCAATACCGTGATGGTGTCATCCCGTTCCTCCATTGGCCCAGCGAGTGACGAGGAAATCCCCAACGGTCAGGCAAGGACCTCGTCTCCGTTTTTGTTCAGCTGTACGCCGAGGAAGGAAGCGCCTCAAACGGTGGACAAACGACCTAGTCCACTCAATTTTTCAGCAGCAGTGGACAATGCAGGAGAGGATATATATCTAATATCGGGAGCGAAACCGAAACGACACCCGCCGGAATGAACATATGCCACAAAAGAAAAAACAAATGTGATTACTCAGACTACGCAAAAAGGTACTGTTCAACAGTGTTTCCGACCGGGAAGGTCTGATGCACAAGATAACTATAATGTGGAAGCATTTTTGAAAGTGCCGTTTGCATTTGGTGACTGCAATGATGTTAGAAGTAAATGTAAAGACGATGATAAACAGTATACCTCACTGAAACAAATGATATACGATTTTGGGAACAAACTAACCAAAATCAAAGCCCTACAAGTTGACAATTTATATCTCCGTAAATGTATGGAAAACGATATTGTGCCTATGGGTTTACGGTTTTTTAAAGAACCCATAGGTGTTGACTTGAACGCTGACAATATTAAGCAGTGTAATACAATGTTCAATGCGTTTGGGAAACAGTTTATGGAATTTTTAGTGAATAATAATGACCTGAAGTTGGGCATTTTACTAAGTGAGGTAGAGAGTATGGATAGGTCTATAAGACAGGATGTTTTATTTATGCAATGGGAGAAATTATATTACAAACAATACGACTATGCAGAGAATAATAGTAAAAGAATATTTGAAAGAAAGTGTAAAAAAAATGGAGAGGGATAAGCAGCAATATGAGAGAGGGATTGCTTATAGATGGAATACAACAAAAGGTAGAGGAAGCACAAGAAATAGTATTAACAACGGAAAGCAAGAAGTGGTTTATAATGACAAATATGATGAGATTTTTTTAGAGGAAGGAGAGAACAACAAAGGGAAAGTGGTGAAGTGGAAGGGAAAGGAACAATACAAAAGGAACAGGTACAGGAAATGGTAGGGAACTCGACACACATACCATTGGACAACATGTTAACAAATGATGCATGGGTAGTTGATGGTTATTATTCTAGTGATGAGATGACCACACATAACATCACTTCTACTGCAGGAGAGGTGAAAATATATAATTATACTACATATGAGGTTAAGCCTGAACTCTTGCATATATTCACCAAAGGTATGAAGTATATACCGGATAAATCCTTGGACTTATTGGATACTTTAGTTGAGGTGAAACTATTCCTTAGAAAAATAAATCTTGGGGTATTCTTTCATGATAGTAGACAGCAGGTAGTGAATACAGGTCTATTACGAAAAAAGAGTTCCTTTACCCCTCCTATGGCCAAAACTATAGAAGCCTATGAAAATGTAATTTATAAAGAAATTTATAAGCTATATAATAAACATAAACATAAAAGAAGTGATTACTTGACAGTACAACAGATACACACTATTTTAGATACACTGTGTGAAAACAATATCAGGATTATGACAGCGGATAAAGGGGGAGGCATAATACTGTATGATCAAGAGAAATACAGCAACAAAATGTTTGAGATACTAAAGTGTACAATACGAAGTTTCCTCCTTAAACCAAGTAAATATAGCACACAGTAGAATTGACTCCTACTTGGAAGAATTTCTGCTGGATAATAGGATAGACGAAGAACTATATAAATATTTAAGGGTTGAATTCCCTGTACTAGCAACTATAACTGGAATTCCTAAAGTACATAAAAGTCCACTAGATCCCCCTTTTAGACCCATTATCTCAGGGAGTTTGAGTAAAACCTTCAAATTTGGTAAAATTGTTGACAGTAGATTAAAGCATATATACAATACAGTACAACATATTATGAAGGATTCATGGGCATTCTTGGGAATATTTAAGACAGAGATATGGAGTCCTGAGGTAATATTTGTTACAATAGATGTACAGGATTTATTCTCTTGTATTCCCAAGAATGAAGGACTCAATAGCTTTATTAATAGCTTATGCAAGTACAGTGGACTAGACCAAGAGGAAATTTCATTACTCACTTCCTTCATGGATATAGTATTAGATAACAACTATATCTATTTTGAAGGAGAATACTATAGACAGAGTAATGGTGTGGCGATGGGAGCAGCTTGCGCCCCTATGTACGCCAACTTAGTACTCTTGGATTGGGAGGAACAATATGTACATAATTCCATATGGATGAAGAATATCAAAACATATGTCCGGTACCTAGACGACATCTTCCTGTTATGGGTTGGTAGGTTCACATATCAGTTTGACTATAGGGGCATCAATTTTTTAGATGTATATATATACAATGATGGACAAACATTTCAGTCCAAAATCCATAGAAAGGATACATACAGCAATGGGTTTTTACATTTTGGTAGTGCACACTCATACCAAGTTAAACGTAATATAGTCAAAGGCCAGTGTATAAGGGCGGCGAGAATGACATCAGTAAGGGAACATATGGAAAAGGAATTGTCCTTCATAGGAGGTTTATTCATAGAAAAGGGATATCCAGTTGAAATGATTAGAGATATCACAACATATGTATCACAACAATGGGGTCAACAATATACACCTCTTTTAGGAATAGGGATAACTAATAAGAAGGATAGAACTTTTAATGGTTATGAATACAAGAAAGCGTGTATATTTAAATACGGAAAATACACAAATGAAATTAAGGGAATCATCACTAAAAACTGGAATATACTGACAAGTGATTCAACAATAAAAGAAAAGATACCCTATAAACCACAATTTGTTTATAAAGCAGGGAATAGTCTGAAAAGAATTATACAAACAAAATATAATCAGAACCAATTGGATAATGTGAAAAAAGTAGGGACAAAGAAATGTGGCCACTGTAACTATTGTAGATACATATTTGAAGATACAAACATCATTTTAAACAATATTACACATACTAAAATCACATTTAGACATGGGAATTGTTCGACGAAACATCTGATTTATTTGGCTATTTGTGACACTTGTCAAAGCTATTATGTGGGGAAGACGGATCGTTTTTTCAAAAACAGAATCTATGACCACATATATTGTATTAATAAACTGGACATCAATAATGCTTTGTCCCATCACCTTATTCATAGCCAAGGATGTGTAGGATTTAAGTTTGGTATACTTGAGGTTATAACACCCAACCCCAGGGGGGGGGACATTAAAGCATTAGTCAGCGAAAAGGAGATTAAATGGCAGCTACGATTAGATGTAGCTACACCCCCTGGCTTAAATGAAGTGATCCCCACCAAACCTCTAGTGAGGACATAAGAACCATTTGTTCAATAAATGGGATTATGTAAATAGAGTATGTGGATGTATTGTTGTGCTTTTCTGCACCTAAGTATTTACTAAACATCACATTTTTATGTGATATGGATACAGATACCTGTATTTATTGCACAACATGTGTGTCTAGAAGATAGTGTATGTGGTGCCAGATTATTAGTTTAGACTAAATAAGGAATGGGTGGAAAATATCTAGTATTCCTGAATTTTGGAATTTTTGTATTGATTTATTGCTGTTATTGTAATCTGCAGGTCGATGTGAATAATTTAAATTATAACAATATAATAATACATGCACTATTAGTTACATAAAATACTGGAGAATGCATGTAAAAGAATGGATAACATTGCATATGAGACATTTTATTTTATTTAAGTGTTCCACGTAGGAATTTTTAACATACATTGTATTTAGATAGGAATTTACTATGTCAGAAGTAATTACAGTTTATTTCCAATTTTATCTGTAAACACATGACAATGATCATAAAATTTTTTAATCGTATGTATTCAGTGTATAAGTTATGTGTTATTTTTAACCTTAAAATGAAAGACACAAATTGCAATAGTATATAATATATTATTATATCTTTAAATCTTGATAGGAATGATATTTACATGCAAGATTGAATAATTGATGTAAATGGCGGGCTTTTCAGGTATATAATGGGGAGAATTGTTATTATCAATGTTCTGAGGAAGTCTAGTTATCTAGATGAAAGCGCTCAACCTCATCATTGCATCTTCATTTGGTTGTGAGAATAAAGGAAACTAACTGTTTTGGAATCCAGCTGTCCTGTTATTTGGTGCCTTGTGCATATTACTAGAACTGTTTAGTTGCAACAGGACAATTTACTTCTTATTATATATGGGACATCATCAGAGATAACACAAGTGACATCACTTCCTTATATAGTAAACCAGGACACTCAGTTATACAAATAATTAAAAATAATTAATTAATTAGTATGAAACCATTCACTTAAGGTGAACACCACAAGATAAATGAAACTTATCTCATAAAACAATGTTATACTAATTAATTATTAATTAGTGGCTTGGTGGAGTGTGCTTACAGTGGGGTAATAAGATCACTGGCCACAATCATGGTAGTGTCTATGCCTGGGCTGGAGGAAGCCATGGACAATAGGGATAATGATGTCTCCAGAATTGTGGGTACCACTACGTAAACCTAGCATTTGCCAGTGTCCTCATACATTCCTAAATGGTTGCCACCTGGGCCACCACAGCCCATTACAGGCATGTCTGCTTCAGGTCCATATATGTCATATCATCCTGCATGTGTTGCAGGATCTCAACTAGTCTCTGCAGCAGTTGCACTTCCTCAAAGAGACCTTGCAGCACAATAAGCATCTCGGACATGTTATCATCAGTGACCAGCCATGCCTGCATCACTAACCTGCACATCTGCTGATTGATACCAAGGGTGACACTCAAGTTAGTCAGTGTTCTGGAGTCATGGTGGTGACACCTACCTACCTGTCTCTTCCTTCCTTGGGTGTGCACACTTTGGAGGCAGTGCAGCACCTTGCTGCCATCTGTGGTGGTGATGATATCTTTGTAGCTTAGGTGGAGTTAACATGGATGGACTGTCCGGCACTAAACACAGAGGATGAGGGAAGTTAATCTTGCCTTTACACCATCATCTTAGCTTTGGGTGATGTTAATGTACCCTCTAATATAAGCATTGCTGGCAATGCCACTGCACTGTTGGAAACTGTCGTGTCCATGCAGCCATCATCTTCAGTGACTGGTGGCAGGCAGACATTGGACAAATTTTAACCTGTTGTGCTGGACATTTTACTAGTAGAATCTGAAAAGATAACAGAGGTCAATGCTGGATCATAGGTATCACTTCTACCACCATGTGGTACACAGACTGCAGCACACTAACTGTGTACTTTGTCCATGGGCACATACATATCTTGTGGTGCAGGTTGTTGCTGTTGTATCCCTAGTGTTCCTGGATGACAGATATGCAGTGTTTTTCTTTCTGAGTAAACCATTAAGAGTGGCTGCCCCTGTCCTACAGTAATGGGACATGTTAGTACTAACTATGTGTATCTTCTACAGATGCTTGGAGAGTTGTAACCCTCTCGGTTCCCAAATCCATGCCACTGTTAGGTATGGGGGTTCTCTCACCTTTCACAGAGTGGGATGCTAGTAATTATTTCACTTCCATGACACACCTATGTGTTTGTTGCCCACTTCCTGTGGCTGACTCTTTCAAATGCAATTTCCTGTGACTTTGTCTTGGCATGCAGTATCATATTGGTGATGCTGTTATGCACATGTACTATTGTCATATTATGGGAATCCATAGCACTGATGTCCTGCACCAACCCCTGCCACAAAAGGCCTTGACTGCTTCACCTTTTTCAAGCATGGACCTGCCATGGCAGCACCTCTGTCTTCATTGTGGTTAAGTTTGCTAGAAACTGCACTTCCCTCACTTCCATAATGTGTACACCTGTGCATTATACATGGAGATTAGTATGCGTATATGCATGACTATCCATGCAAGTTTGACAGTTGCCATAGTACTGTCTCTGACAACATTTGTTGGCCACATCCCTGTGTGCTACTATGCTGTTACCATTCCAGCACTATGCCATATCAGTGAGCATGTTACCACTGCTTGCTGTCTATTAGAACTGTGTTGACAGCATAGACTGTGAACTATATAATAGAAACGTCCTATCCCTCATTGCATGGCTTGCAGACTGTGCACTTATGGTATTTTATTGACAACCTTAATCAGCAAGAAAGTAATATATTCCATGTTCTCTGTCAGGTGGAGCCAACCTCAACAGGACTGTGCCTGTCCTGTTCTGTATTCTGTATTTTCTATTCTGTTATCGTGACACTCCCCCCCCCCCATAAGACTAAAGCCTATCCTACATTGTTACTCTGTTCCCTGCAACAGTAAACCCCCCAGCAGGGTTACAACCAGTCCTGCCCTGTAGCTTGATCCCTTTAAGGGTGATCCCCACAGCAGGACTGCAACTTCTCTTGCCCTGTATCTCATCTACTGAAGGAATGATCTCCTGATCCCCTCAGCAAGACTACAAACTGTCCTGCTCTGTAATCTGTTCCCTGTTAGACTGCTCCCCACAGCATGTTAGTTCCCTGATGTGTCTAGTGTTGTATTACCTTGCACAGTCTTCTGCTCAGTAATTGTGTTACCTCCATACACTGTTGTGTTCTCTCTACATTTCTGAGATCTATTGCAGATAGTCCTGTCTGCTGTCAGTTTGCTATATGCCAGTAAATCCTGTTATCAACTGTTTCCTAATTCCTAAGTTGTTTATCATAACAAACCCTTCCACAATATGGGGACAATGGGTTTTATCATGTTAAATCATGCCGCGTATGGAGTGATATAGTGTGATCATCTCTGAAATACAGCTATAACATTATGTGTTATCAGCCACATTCAGCACTATCATGCTCATGTCTGCCCTTTCCCATGCAGGGAAGTCATGTGCACACTGCATGTATGCATGGCCACTGTGATGCCCAGATCACTCCCTGGCTGCAGTGGTGTTCCTTTGCATTGCACAACACTGCTGCGTATATATCCATCTCCTCCCCTTTTATATAATGAAATGAGTTGGACTTTGCAGTGGTAGTTTATGGGGGCCTGTCTATGCCCATCTTGTCCATGTGAATTTACATAGTGTCAGGTATGTCACCTGCCTGCCATGTTCCCTTGGGTTATATGACAGTACATACTGCAGCCTTCCCAGTAGCATACTTACTGCTATTATCTTGGCTGCAATGTTTTAAAATGCAACCCTGAATAAGGCACAGTAAGGCTATACCAGTACTGACGTATTCTTAATCGGTATCAGACCACAACTTAGTCATTGTGATATTTACCACTCCACAATTGTAATATGTTTCTTTCTGAGTATCATCTTCATCCTCCCCTTAGCTATACAACAGTATTCCAAAAGGTTAAGTTATGCAATTACTGGCTTAGGAAAAGGCAGGAAGAAAGGATAAAAAAGAATGACTATTGAAGGGTCCAGACCATGTTATTCCAAAAAAGAAAATTGTTGTCTGATTCTATTGTAATAGAAAATAATACATGTGTATATCTAACAACAATTGAAAAAAGGTTCTGACGGAGTTTAAAATGGTTTTAGAAAATGTGACCAGTTCATCTAAAATGTCAAACTAGATTTAATACTGAAATATGTTTTGGCAATGATATGTGTATCATATGACACAATTAATTTAATATTTCCTAGTTTTTCAGCTTTTCGTAAAAGATGATGTAAAACAACAAATTAAGTGCCTTGATATATTGCAGAAGAATGATGTGGAGACATGTTCTGTTTCAGCCTAATTCCGCAATTTTACATTCAAAAATAATGTATGTCTTACTATTTAAAATTGTGTATACTGCATGCATTATACCATCATTACAGCCATATATTAAAATTACAATGTTATTTACAGTGTCTTCAAAACTGATACACCACCTTACCATTCCCTATTAATTGATTTTAAATATTCAAATCTAAATGGGTAGACTAAGAAATGGATAAAAGTAGGGAAAGAAACACTTTAATACAAGCTTCAGTATTTTATTTAATTAAAAAAGTGTGCAAATTGACACCAACATGACCAATATGAGTTAATAACATATATAACTAAATGAAACAGGCAGAGAGTAAGGGGGTATGGACACAGACTTTAAACCCACACTGCTGACACCATTTAATATGTACCAGTCAGGGACTATGGTCACTTGCTCTGCACTGTTGACCGCCAAATAATATGCAAGGAGATTGGCCTTAAGAACATACAGCAAATATGCACTGCTACATCAGGTTATAACTGACACCTAGCATGCCCAAATAAGCTTCACACTTCACAACTGCAAGGCAGAATTATAACCACTGGCTTCCCTAGAGATGATCTATTTTGTTCTCAGCCCAATGCCTTCCAAGGCTATCTCATAAACAGCAATTGAAAGTTGGCCAAGATAATTTTGCTCACACATTCACATGTGCAAACAAACATACACACACACACACACACACACACACCTCAACTGTATCTATTTTGAAGGAACATTTCTATTTTCAGGTCTGATTTAGGATGTCCCTATTTTTGGAGTTATGTCCTGATTTAAAAGGTTGATTTAACCCATCACACAATTTTCTGAATCTCCCTCATCACACATGATTTTTGAAGCCATGTTGCACACAGAAAACCACAATGCATGATTAACATACAAGTGGCAACAATAATTTAAAGAAAGATGATATGCATTTTATCACTCCCTTTGAAGCAAAACTAAATGACCTTGTGTGGTAGAATTTTGTCATGCAGTTCATTAATGTCTACAAGTTTTACACTGTCTCTTTGATAATGTGCTTATATTGCTTCATCATTTTTGTCACTTTGTGTTTTTAAATGTATTTCTAGTAGTATCCCACATTCGTACTGGAAGTAGGAAATGGGTATGTGGCATCTGGTATTGAAATTTTATGTTGATTAGATGCCCAGATTTTTAGCTAGATGTTCCTATTTTTAAAGGGCCTTTTTTCTTACTTTCAATATTTGCAGGTTAAAAGGTATGCACGTGTGCAAATGCGGACACACACACACACACACGCACACACACACACACACACACACACACACACACACACACACACACACACACACACACACACACACACACACACACACACACACACACACACAGTTTTTCAGAAAAGGCTAATAATGCCTTTCAAATGCCACTACCCATTTTAACCATGATATAATTGTTTATTAAGTATGATTAAAGGATCTAGTCATTCAAAATTGGCAAAAAGTGGAAACCAGTTAAGTCACCAAAATTGCAACAAATACTTATATGGTAAAAAATGAATCACCAGCCACAAGCTTTTGAAGTTGACTAACGAACCTTATATAAAATGATCAAAATTAGGCAATATGGATATCACTAATTGAAGATTTACTGTATATTCTTTACCTACCTGTCAGTCTCTTAGAGGAAGAAATCTGGACAAAGCCATATATAATGGGACTAGAAAATTGATAGAACAACAGGTTTTGCATTAACATGAATTTTCTGAAGGGTATGCAGTCTTACACTCAAATGTCTTTCATTGGTTTCTGACTTCAATTCTCAATTATTTGCCAATGATTTGCCAGAAATTAGCAATTTTATGAGAAACAAACCAAAAAATTTAAGGCAAAAATCTGGACAGTTGAAAGTAGGACTCTCTACTTATGTTTTTTGAAAAATAATTTAGCAGTTGTAGAAAATTCAGAGACAAGAGGTATCAGACAGTCTGATCTTTCAGTCCATTTTGAAATTAGAGGAGTCCCAGGGTTGTAAAAAAATTGCTATTAGTAAACAAACTGTAGTTTATAGATAAAGAACTGCCAGATGTAGAACTTGGTTTTAGAAGTGGATAAGAAATACCAGAAATCAATGTCTCATCCTCTGCTAGATAATAAAGAAAACAAACAGGTTCCACAAAAATATTTGCTTCTGCTTATTTGAGAATTCTAAAGTATTTTTATGGATTATAAAGAACTGTATTTAAGTTGTTAGAGACATAGGGATACCAGGTCCAATTATTTACCTCTTGAGTAATATGTATGCACATCAAATAAAAGCAATTACAGCTGAATGTAGAAGAGCTGGCTCATTCAGGAGTGGGAATGGAGTATTACAAAGGCTGCATATCGTCACCTTACTTATTTAATTTATATGCTGAACATATAATGGAAAATGCTGGGTTAGGTGACTCAGACATTACAATCAAAACTGTTGAGAGAAATATTAACAACTCAGGATATACTGAAGTTACTGCATCAATGACTGAAAGTGAGGAAACGTTTGAGAAACTATTAAATATGAAATTACAAAGGCTGGTTTGCTTTTTCACATCAAAAGTCACGAAGGGCAAATCATAGAGAGTCAGTCTTAACTAAATGACTCAACAACAGCAGAAATTACTGTCAGCAATTGCCTCTTATGGCAAGCTGGCCTTCTGCTCTAAGCAATGCATTTTAGTTTTCCCCATTTCTTTCAGGAGATATATTTAAATGTAAGCATCTTTTTACAGCATCACTTAGCGCTGTAAAACTTATAGTTTAAACAAGGTAACAAATCTTTAGAGAGGAAATAAGATCAGAAAATAAATGTATGCAAGAAGCAGGTTTATTTTTCAAGGCTTGCTGCATCCCTGCAAAAGCACAGATTTGTTTATATCTCTGCTACTATCATTCCACGACCACTTTTCCCAATTTTGCACATGGGGTTGGGGTGTCACTTCAAAATGACAATCATCTAAAGCCAACATTGACACCACTGGATGGCTAGCCCTGCCACAGTAATTCTTCCACACCATGCACTCACACCTATGGTCAATTTAGAGTGCCCAATCCACCTACTGCATGTTTTTGGGAAGAAATCTGAGCAAACCCACGTGAACACAGGGATGAAATGCAGAGTCTGCACAAAAGGTGCCCTAGCCAAGAATCAAACCGGGGATCCTCTTGCTGTGAGGCAACAACACTATTTGCTGTACCACTGTGCTGCCTTATGCTTCCACTACATATACATCTTTACTAAAATAAATGATAATGGGCTTCTTTTTTTTATACAGTTCAGCACACTCAGTATTTTGCAGCTTAGCTGAAAACAGAATCAGTGTTTTGGGTGTAGCATCTTCTCTCTGTCTAATCAGAATGCAGAGCAATTAGAAGCATTACACAAAACTGCTACCTACAAGGGGCACATCTATCCATAATGATTTCAGAATACAAACTATACTGAAATCACTAAATGGTACAGATCTTTAAGTGAAAGGGCATTGAAGGAAATTTTTGAAACATTAAATGTAATGGACAATTTAACTGAAATGTGTGTTCCATGTTCAACATATCGAACAGAAATGAGCAGTGTCCTATAGGAAAGCTCAGATTAAACAACTATAAAATAAAAAAGACAAATGCATGTGATTGCAACTAAATATTGTACAACAGTGCAAGCAAATTTGATTGAAAAGTATCTTTGAGGATGAGTAGAAATGAAGTATTTGCGTCCAAATATAAAAGTTCCTTTTGTACATTATAGCCACTAAAAGGAAGGCCACATTTAACTTTTATAAATGATGCAATCTTGTTTCAGAAAATGCAGATTTAAAATATGAAGAAATGCACATGCATTAGAAGAAGGGATAGTGTCAGTATTTAACAACTTCCTGGTGTCAGTTATTGACTTATAACAAAAATGTTATCACTCATTCCCTCTAATGGAGTTCTGGAAGTTTGCACTGTAACTTCAAATGGGTGGAGCCTAAGCTTTTTGACACAGTAAAATTATATCCTCACATTTCAAACAAATGTTCATATCTCAGGAACCACACAGGTTTCTAAAAAGTGTAAATTTCAAAAGCTTCATCCCAAACTATTTTTTATGGTGATGATATTCTTTAAGATCTATGTCTTAAACTGGATTTTATAAGTCACAGTAAACACAGTAACTACTAAATCTGTAATATTTTTGTAAACAGCTTACAATATCTGTGAAACCACTTTAGTTACACACATACTGTCAGCAGCATTCTGTTTGTTCAGTTGAGTACTTTCATATGAGGCTAAGCAGTTCTGTCTGTGCTACTTGATTGTTGAGATATTTAGAAAAAAATCTGAAAATTATCACAGTATAAATAAATAAATATTTTATAAACAGCAGTTAATATCTCTTTACCTGCACTAGACAGAGGTTAAATATCAATATACTTGTGTTTGCCAAAGTGTAAGCTTTAAGATGAAATATTTTAATACTTTGCATGTAGCATGGTTTTGCAATTAGTCATGCAAATATGAAAAAAGCAATATTTTACGTCTAGAGGTGTTAGTAGGATACAACCACAGAAGCACTTAGTAGCCTCACTTGTTTGTAATGAGTTAATACTCTTAAATATGCTGTCACCACAGATGTATTTTATCCAAACACTTAATGAGACAGTACAAAGTCTGTTAAAACCTGATACTAGTGAGTGGTAGGACCTCCGAAGGGACTTCTGGGGAACATCTAAAACATGCATATAGAACTGTCTGTTCTATTTTGTTAAAATTGTTTATTTAATATCTGGAAGCAGGTTATATGCCTTATCAATAGAAAGTAACATACGTCATACCAAGTAATAAGGTTGGTGATAAATATACTATAAAGGGAGCATGCCAGGTTGGCAAAAGTAGTTTCAGTGAAGCAAAATGAGCAAATATTGTTTGCTGAAACTATTTTCGCTGACAGTGGAGTTTCCCTTTTTCTCAACTGATGTGTGACTTCAGAGTTGGTATATACAAGTCAGGGGGGTGGAGGGGTGCTGTTCAACAAAAGTAAATAAGGTTAATGTTTTTTGATCTGTTTATACTTGCTGAAACTGCATTTGGCGAATCAATGTGAATACATTGTAAATACCTGCAGACAGATATCTGACAAGCATGCTGAGAAAATTTTGCAAAAGCATCTAAAATACTTACCAACTTACTAACTACAAATTATATTCTCCATTGCTTGATTCAGCGCTATACGGACTTTCAGTGGCGGTTCTTACATTCACAGTGCTCTCAAAGCCTGCTATTTTTATTGGTTTTATCCTCACTATCTGCCATCCATTACCCTCACACAATCGACTGTCTGGAAACCATCATCCAGACATCCAGACAGCTATCATCATTTTTCAGAAAGTGGCCTACATCCTTCCTCCACAGTGTGGCAGACGTACATTCTGTTAACAACAAAAAACTGAAAAATATAAAAAGACCACAGCATAGGGTAATAATGGTACCAGTACTTTGATAACAAAATCCATTGTTGACAAAAAAGCAGAGACTAAATGCTTTTTCCCTTCTATTCACAGGCTTCATCAGAGTAATTAGTTAAAACATATCCATTCCATAAATAGTCAGTGCAGCTGTCATGTGATCATTGAACCACAAAATTCAAACATACCCCACACAGTAATACCAAATAAAATGAAATAAGATACACATTAATGATTAAATAAACATATATCAATTGTGTCTCAAATCCTGGAATCGTAGACCCTCTTATAACAACATCAGTAAAAAAGGTATACAAATATAAATATATAAATTCCACATGAGTTGAAATTATTTCATGGAGAGAAACCACTAATTACTTACAGTAGGGGTAACAATTTGAAATTCATGTTGGAAAGATACATAAACAAAAACAGAAATCTTATGTATTACAAATCGGAAATGAAGAAGTGTGGTATGTGCAGATACTGTGGGTATATCAACAATGGTCCCTACATGTCTATTAATGGGTATGGTAGAAATATCCAGTGCCCAGGAGGGAATGGTAGTTTATGTGGCAACATGTTTGAGTTGTCCATGTTAGTATGCTGGAAAAACAACTCAGAGATTAAGGGACAGAATAGCTGAACATGTGAGGGACATACAATACTAAATGTAGCAACTTCAAGAAGTTTTTATTTTTTATTATTGACAAAATGAATGAAGATCAGAGAGGAGGTGACTTTAAAAATTTACTTGAGGTTAAGGAAACTATGTGGCAGCTAAGATCGAATGCCAGGATGTATCCTGGCATGAACAATTGTTGTTTAATAATGAGTATTTTAAAAATGAGAGCAAAACAGATTTGATCCTCCCCAACCATCTGGTGGATGGTATTTTGAACTTTGAAGAATAGTGGAGGTTTCCACATAACCATTTATATATTTATATATGTACACCTTTTTATTGATGTTGTTATAAGAGGGTCTAATGATTATTCTTTGATGTTTAAGATTTATTTTTATATAATTTGTATTTAGTGAAGTCACTGCTAATAGGTATTTTATCTAAATTCATAGGATGGGACAGTTTTTGTATGTAAGGTGCATTGTGTGATTACTGGAACTTTTGGATACATTATGTAAAAATACCAATATTGGGATATAATTAGCCACTTCAAGGGTTTGAGACACAATTATATATGATTTATTTAATCATTAACGGGTATCTTATTTCATTTTAGTCGGTATTACTCTGTGGGGTATTGGTTTGAATTTCATGGTTCAGTGATCACATGACAGCTGCACTGACTATTTAAGGATTGGATATGTTTTACTATTTACTCTGATGAAGCCTATGAACAGAAGGGCAAAAGCGCTGTGGATTTCGTTATTAAAGTACTGGTATTGTTCTTATCCTCTGCTGTTTTTTTTTTTTTTTAATTTTTCAGATTTTGGTTGTTAGTCTTATTCAGCAGATGTACATTCTGTTACATGAGGGCCTGCAATGGCTTGCCTTGCATGAGGACATGCATGATCACATATACTCTCTCTGGACGGTTACTGCTTACTTCAGCTTGGCAGAGCCAGGAACATATCCCCACCCCACTGCTGCATTCCATACTCACATGTTACTGCTGAATTCAGTATTACAACAGACCAGACTACCTCCATCTCTCCAGGAGGAATGTGCCAGAATCAGCTACGCACTGTAACTCTCCCTTGTCATCTGCTTCACTGCTCAGAGCGCTGACTGAACCCATGGTCATCTGAGGAGTAGTCAGGGGTTTATACCCATATGGCACAAAGCCAACTTATGGTGAGTTCATTCTGACTTATAAAACAATGTAAATCACATTGGTCAATTAATATTTAAACATCATACACATTTCCTCATGATTATATAAAGAGGAAAAAGGCAGACAAAGCAAAAGCAAAGAATAGTAAGATATTTGTACTTTGAATGGTCTGATGTTAAAACAGTTTTGCAGACCATGTTTAATGTTTTTGTTAATAACATTAAATATAAGCCTTCGTTATGGACGCATATCTGCATTTGTAGATATCTGCAAACTTGATTATCTTCTTCTGAAAAAAAATTCATGTTCACTTTTCAAGATGAGTTGGTAAGTATAACAAACTAATGTACACAAAATGCTCTAGACTTTAGTTGTATAAGTGTGTTTTATAAATATTCTGTTAAATAATCAGTGTCCTCTGCGACTCTGAATAGAACTCCTCATTATAATTAAATGAGAACATTATACTTGAAATGGAGTGAGGTAAACAGTCAAAACTTGAAAAAGGTCCAAATGAATCAGTGTTCTGCCATGGTTAATAAAATGAAATAAACAACAGATAAATAAATGTGCATATCCAGTGAGCTCTGTAAAGTAACCATGATGCTGGTTATGGACAGTGAGTTTTTTTTATTCTCTATAGCTAATAGTACAAAAGATAAAAGATAACATTCTGCATATATATCCGTCTTGCACTTAAAAAAGTTAGTGAAGATTTATAACATAAATCCTATGGATGCAAGTGCCATACCTTCTGCCAGAAATCATGGGTTCAAAGTGAACCAATTCAAATTTTGTGTTTTAAAAAATTATGCTTTTCTATAAAAAGAACAGAGAAATGTAAGTGGCCCTTGCAGTTACTTAAGCCCCAGCTGTGCAAAATCCAGGCACTCACAGACAGGGGCTCAAGTGACTATTTCCCCGTCTACCCACATGTCCAAGCAGCTGCTCAAACCTGAACATGATTTCAGGGTCACAGCTGCCACAACGATCACAGACAATAAACCACTCATTGTGGAACTGGTAAGTGGGGAAAGGAAATGGAGAGTGGGTTACGTTTAGGGAGGGGGGGAGATTTTATGTTTAGGCAGCAACCAGGAGTTAGCTCTAAGTTAGGGTGAGGGAGAAGAGGGGGATTTTAGGCTTAAGAGGTGATTGAGAGATGTCTCAGAGTTAGAATTAAGTAGAGAATGGGATTTTAAGTTTAGGGAGATCTGGGTTTTCCTCAGAGTTAGGGTTAGCGTGAGGGTGGGGAGGGGGATTTTAGGTTTAAGGACTGAATGGAAGTTGTTTTTAAGGTCAGGGTCAGGATTCTAGGATGAATATTTAGCTGAGTGGTAGTGCACAGGAATCAGGGTGCTGGGAGTTTGGGTACTTGCCAACAAGAATGAGTGTCAGCAGAAAAGTGTTTCACAACCTAATGGTACACAAACACTTGTAGTATATCAAAAAGATAGACAAATGGAATAATTTGAGAAACAAAGAATTTGTGTTTCTCATTCCAATGATAAGCTCAGTGGTGATTATATTAAATAGCAGGGGAGATGGGAGTACCGCCAGCATGATGAAAGTGGGCAGCTTGACCCTGAAAAGAACCACTTTTTATAAATATTCTTTTGTAATTTCTTACAGTTTTGTGCATTCATAGCAAAGTGTTCATCATTTTTCAGTAGACCATTAGATACCTTGGCATAGAAACTAATAATAAAGGTTATAAATTTCTAATGGGAAATTCTGAGAAAAAGGGCAAAAAATGTTTTTCAACTGTAAAACCAGAGTACAAATAGGGGTGTGATTTTATGAGATGGAAGAAAGCAGGAGTTATTTTTATAATAATATATTTAAAGGAGAAAACTGGAGTTTCTTGAGTGTGTGTTTTGTTTTACAGTAATAGTCTACTTTATTTTCCAGAGTCTTTTTTTCACATGTTGGTTAAATGCATTCTGTTTTTAAAAAGGATAAAAAGATTGCAAGGGTAAAGCCCAGTAATAAGGTTAGACTTCAAACAATGTTTCAACTCTGTTTTGTTGAACAAATGCCATGAGAACTTTATAATGTATCTGAATTTCCAACAGAAGAGCAATATAAAACTTTAATTTAATATCACCTATTGGAGACATGGCAGCTACTGATAAATACATGTTTGAGTGTGTGTGTGTGTGTGTGTGTGTGTGTGTGTGTGTGTGTGTGTGTGTGTGTGTGTGTGTGTGTGTGTGTGTGTGTGTGTGTGTGTGTGTGTGTGTGTGTGTGTGTGTGTGTGTGTGTGTGTGTGTGTGTGTGTGTGTGTGTGTGTGCGTGTGTGTGTGTGTGTGTGTGTGTGTGTGTGTGTGTGTGTGTGTGTGTGTGTGTCTGCATGTGCTTTACTTGTTTACTTCATGTAAGGTATTCTGAAGTAGAACCAGGACTTGCACTGGAAGTAAAACAACTTATATTATAGATGGTTAGGAAACTAATCTTGTGCATTTTAAAGTAATGACAAATCCAAATATAGAGTACCTACCCTTCAGATGATATTACTAAAATTTTGTAGAATAAAACCAATATGGTAGTCCATTATTATTCTGTAAATTGTAATGTTTAGTGAAATAAATGGCATTATGTGATGTATGTACTTCTTGGAAACATGCTTAAAACTACTGTTATCATTGAGAGGCAAGGGATTAGAAACTGATTCTGCTAAAATGACTTAAAGTATGATGCTCCAAGTTACAAGTAACTAAAGTATGATGCTCCAAGTTGCAAGTAACTAAGGAAACAAGTCGACCTTCCCTATTTACAAGAGACTGACCCAGTCTTGTGCAAAATGTAATTTATAATAAGCTGACAACAACAAAAAGAAAAAATAATCGGCATTATATTTGTACGAGGAGCAGATTCACAGCTGTAACAAAAATAAATAAATAAATAAAATATTGTCTGAGGCAACTCACCTGACAAATTTGATTAGTTTCTTATTGACAAATTGTTACTCAGATAATTTTTTCTGAGGTAAAGACAGAAGTTTTGGAATAGTACATTAACTTTCACACTGTTGTCCATGCCCCTAGTGCAGCCATTTCTCACTGTATGATACATACCACCTAGGTGTTTTGTTATGATGAAGAGCTATGACACACGTATGCACTCTTTTACACTTGTTTTATGTTACAGTAGCACTTGCTACTAACATAGGCGTAGATATATTTGAAAGTAGAATTCTAAAGTGATTATGCTATTCTCCAGACATCATTAGTTCTTACAGCTCAGTCCTCAAAATAGCAGATACGATTTTTGTACTGAATTTATGTGTGTTTATTGCATCTTCTCTTCTTGACACATTTATTTTCAGCTCATGCACATAGCAGTGACACAAATAATGACGGAGGGAGGAAGAATCTGCCTGGCTGTTGTGATGATGGAAACCAGAGTTTTATTAATGTTAAACAATAATTTTGTTTGTGCTTACATATTTCCTTTTGGGAAGTCCTTATCATCTCTTAGAAAAAATTATTCCTTTAAGCAGTTTTGTATTCTAGAGAGATTTCACCTAACCAGTATCTGTTTTCCTGAAGCAGTTTTCCAAACTATATTTGAACTTCTTTAGCTGAAACACTGAAGGAAAAAAATGTATACATTTAAACTATAAATCACATTTCATTGAATGCAATGAATTACTATTACATAATCAGAAGAGAACATGTTTTATAAAGATTAGATCTGTAAGCTCAGTTATTCTTAAATAATCTCCGTTAGGTCATCTAAATAATGCAACCATTATTTTAATAAATAAGCTGTACAAAGCTGACAATAGTCAGTAGAGACATCATAGTCAGTCTTTTAAATAATACAATTGCACCATTTTTATTCTGTTTCTCTCCACCATCTGCCAAACATCAGATACACCCTCTCTAAGCCCATCATCCAGCAGCCGTCAGGGTTTTTTCTTAGTTCTTATCACTATAGCAGTGCTGATTTTTACAATGTTGTTGTGTCACATAAATGTAGCATCACGAGGGCTAAGACTCTCAACAAACCTGCAAGGAAGCTTCTTTTTTCTGCATTTAAAATCATCTGAGAATCTCTTAAGAATATTTAAAAATTATTCAGCATTTTGTTTGACTGTAAACTTAATTGTGAATTCTTTGGGAGTCAGTAACCTCTTTTAATTCCTTTTACCACACCTGTATTTACAGCAACATCATAAATGTCAGATCATCAGTTTTGGTCAATAATTTATATATATTAGTTAATTCTCCTGAGTCGATCATTTTAATATTGCAACCATAATCTTGGGATATACTTTGCAAAAAAGTTTTTGTATTCTGTTAGGCTTATTCTATTCAGAGACAGAAAAAAAATAAATTAATGTTTTATACTCTGCAATAAGTCTAACAAGCATATTGCACATCTGATGTCATTCTTGATATAATTGTGAGAAAAAGAGTTCTTATTGTGAGGAAACTGCATGTTGCATAAATTGTGCTGGGAGTTCAGTTTATGGTCCACTCTTTTAATATATATATATATATATATATATATATATATATATATATATATATATATATATATATTTAACATTTGTTTACTGGGAAAGTCTGACTTGGAACAAAGCCAATTTTCAGCAAAGGCCTGGAGAGAAATGCTCCAGATGCACGCCTTTGTAATGTGGGAGGAAACTTGAGTACCCAGAGGAAACCCACATGAGCACAGGGAGGACATGCAGACGGGTCTATATTACGTGATCAAATGGTCAAATATTCCAACACGTAATAGTCAACCATTAATAATCAAACTGCCACAATGTCGACCGGAAAATAAAAAAGAAAAACCCACCCAAACAAACCATTTAAATGCTCTACACAGGGGGCAAGCCCCCTGCACCCCCCACACCCCCTCTACTTCTCTACTTAAATATACCAACTCCGAGATCGCACAACAGTGCAGACAATGGAAAACTTCCATTTCTGCACTGTATGGAGATCTCCATTGAACTGTTCAACATTGTGGTGGTTCGATTATTATGGGTCGACTATTACGTGTTCGAATATTTGACCATTCGATCATGTAATATAGACCCCATGCAGACTCCACACAGAAGGCACTCCAACCGAGAACTGAACTGAAGAACCTCTTGCTGTGAGGTGACAATGCTACCTTTGCACCACTGTGCTGTCCTTATATGTATGTTATATGCCATCCTTGTATATTTACCCTAGCATGCTGCTAGGGACCTCTGACCACCTCTCATTCTGTAGTTCCTATCTTCCCTCCCTACCTTAAGCCATAAACTTAGTTTTTATTCTCTGCTCTGGCTTCCATATATAAACAAAGACAATAGCAAACCGTGAACAGTGCTATTCAGCTGTAAACAAACTCTGCACTAGCTCTCTCCCTTTAGTTATGTCTACCTTTTTCTAATTGGGTTTCACCAACCAAATTTCATCTTTGAAAGTCCTTACATGGCACAGTCCCTTTCTGTTTTCTCTTATCTAGCCTCTACTGGCTTTTGGAGATTGTTTTTTTTGTTCTTGCCGACATAGATATCAGGTGCAACCTGCTCTGGGCTCACTCCGCTCTCCTACCCTACCCCCAAATCCCAAACACCCCCACCACACCTACATTTATTTTTAGCTAGTCACACCCTCACCTGAATTATCCAATCTGAACACCCCTAATCCAAGCAAAAACTCCACCATCAAGCACACACATCCTTATATATAAATAGCTTACTCATGAACAGTTCACTTTACTATACTATACTCTTGCAATAAAACCAACCCTCACCATCCAACTCCAATTACATTATAACTATCTCAGCTACATAACCCTGCCTATTTCCTTCCCTACACTAAACATACACTAAATTATCTCACCCACTTTTATCCAAATAACACACACGCACACACACACACACACACACACACACACACACACACACACACACACACACACACACACACTATACAAACATGCTACTTATGCACTTTGCTACACTACTATGTTTAACTCTACTTGGAAATCTTACACCCCTTCACAATATCATTAGCACCCATCCCCATATACATATGTCCACACTAGCTCAGCCTACATACAAACTACCCCTCTCCACTGCTATAGCCACTACTATTTACAACACTATCCTAATCTCACTGGCAGAATTCACTATCCTACCTCACCCCAGATATCTAAAAAACATGTCAAGACCATACATAAACTGATGAAATTGGTACATCTTATAACAACAACACTAATATGTAGTGGGGATATCCATCACAACTCTGGACCCACAATTCATTCAACCAACCCTGTCAACTCCACCCCACCCTACCTTAACAGGAAAAGTTCAGACCTCCTAATACTAAACATCAACCTTAAAAGTATCCTTAATAAAATACATGAACTCCATGCTACCCTAACTCTCTACCACCCTGACATTGTCCTGCTAACAGAAACCTGGCTAAAACCAGATATCAGTGGCAATGCAATAGCACCCCCTGGTTATAATATTCACAGAATAGACTGACAGAAAAAAGAGGTGGTGAGGTAGCCATTCTTTTTAAAAATAGCCTTTCTCTAGAACTTCTAAACATAGACACTTCTAACTTCCAAAATGCAGAACTAATACTAACCAAATTCCATCTTAACTAAAAAAAAAACACCTAAATATTATAGGCATTTATATCCCACCTGGCCACAATATCCCTACAATGGAGCATATATTACAGTGGTCATCCATCACCCTCTCAAGAAACTATCATAACAGGGGCTTTAACATAGATTGGAATGCCTGTAATGTATCTACACCTACAAGCCATATTAACCTCCATGGCTACTCACAACTAATCAAAACCCCTACTAGAATTGATAAAACAACTAACAAAGAGTCAGAACTAGACTGGATATTAACTAACCATCCCAATACCATACAAATTTCTGGCTGTCTACCCAACAGTCTTAGTGATCACCTCCCAACTTTTCTTCTCAGACAGCTACTAAACCCTTTTAAAACCCCAAAATACCATTGAATCCATAATACCATAAACTTTAATGCCCTAGAATTTACAACCTTACTTAGAAATTGCAAATGGATCCCAGTTAACCACCTCCCTCTAGACAAAGCAGTACAAGACTTTAACACCGCCTTCATCAGCATCCTAAATAAACTAGCCCTTCCCAGAACATTATGGATTAAACCCAGCTATACTCCATGACTTACTAAGACAACCAGCTCACTACTAAAAGCAAGAGATAAAGCCTGCAAAAAATGGTCCAAGAAGAAAACCACTGTAAACCGTCAAAAATACCTATCTCAGGAACACAGCCAAAAAACAGATCAGGCAGGACAAAAAAAAAAATAACACTATAGTAACATCCAAATAAAACATCAGAAAAATCCACAAAAGTTGTGCTCAGCCATAAATAAAATATTGCATCCAGGTCAAACCACCACTCCACCCCCAACCAATACCAAGGATGATATTCCAACCCAGTTTAACAAATATTTTACTGAATCCATTTTAGACCTTATAAATACTAAATCCTCTCCCATCTCCCCTCTACCCCCACAAATTCACAATCTTAATAGCTTTAACTTTCAACCAGTCCCCACTGCTACTGTAAAAAAATATCTTTAAAAAATCTCAAGCCAACTACACTGGCTGCAGACAACCTGCCAGCAGAATACTTGAAAATTGCAGCCGATGCCATCTCAGTCCATGTCTCCATACTAATAAACCACTCTATCATAGAAAATAAAACACCCAAACTCTGGAAAACTGCTCACATAATTACACTTCACAAAGGTGGCAACTCAACAGATCTAACTATCACCCCATAGCCATACTCTCTCTCCTTTCTAAAATCATGGAAAAATGCATTCATTCACAAGTAGTACAATATCTATTATCAAACAATCTACTAACTCCCTCACAACATGGATTCCAACCTAATCATAGCACTACCACAGCCCTAGTAAGTTTTACCAATATCATGAACCAAATCCGTAGTGAAGGTAACCTAGTCTCCTCACCTTTCCTCGATCTGTCAAAAGCATTTGACACTGTATCACATACCAAACTCTTACATGTCCTAGCTGAACTAAACCTCAACTAGACAGTAATAGCCTGGTTTCAAGACTATCTGGATGGCCATCAACAAGCAGTATTATGACAACAAAAACTCTCCCCACTTCTGCCCATTACTCTAGGAGTCCCACAAGGTTCTATCCTTGGCCCACTCCCCTTTACAGTTTTCACAAACAAACTCCATACAGCCACAACAGACACTACACTCATGCAATATGCAAATGATTTAACCCTAATATGCGCTGCTCTTACCTTCCAGCAACTAGAAAAAATAACTTAACAGTCATTTACAACTATAAAAGCTTGGCTAACTAATGCTCAAATAATACTGAACCCCCAAAAAACTAAACTCATCCTGTTTCACCATACTAGATCCCCTGACACCTCCCCTCCATTCAAAATGATTTCAGCCACTAACACCATCATAACTATGCTTTCTATTACTAAGCTATTAGGGGTTACTGTTGACCAGAATATGTCATTTGACATTCATATAGCTCAAGCCATAAAAAAGTACAGAAATAACTAGGGTGCTTCTACAGGAGCAAACAGTATCTCACATCCAACACCAGAGCTACTATTGCCAGAACCCACCTTATTTCAACATTACTTTATGCATCCCCTATCCTTACCAACCTAAGAAAGTTAGATATAACAAAACTAGAAACTTGTTACAATAAAATGGCAAAGTTTGCTACAGCTGTAGATCCCACCACTGCCACTCTCTCAGAAAACTTTCATGGCTTGAATTCCCCTTGCTGCTAAAATGCAATCAGCTCAAAAGGGTTCACCAAATAATAAACCAGGCTGAAAAAAATCCAGCCCTAAATAACCTAATAGCTCACTACTCTAATAAATGAGCCCTTCAATCTAGCGATACGGCACTATTAGAAATAATAAAAAGCAAAAACCTTGCTGGAGAATCACCAGTGCCTGGAACAGCCTTCCACTAGACATTAAATCCAACACTAACATAGACCAAGTCAAAAAACTACTAAAAACCCTCCTATCTGCTACATGGATCTGTCCATGTACTGTACCTGACTATAAAACTAAATTAGAATAAACCAAGTTAACTAACAGACTGACCAAAATACTGTCGCAGACTAAACCATGCTACCTAAATGACGTCATTACTATCTAGGTCACACCAAACTCACTAAGATCCTAACTAAACAAAAATCTATTCTAGTCTCTTCTACATTCTCACTGCACAGTTTCCATTAGCATACCTTAAGTTCAAAATCAGAAATGTTGTCCAGTCTTGTAAAGACTGTATATAAAGTAATCTGCTCAAACTGTTATGCTTTCATGATTTTTGTACCTTTCAATACAAATCTTGAACTACTAGTCTGTTTTTTCTATCCTGTATGAATACTATAAACTGTAATATGTTTCTTTTTTAGAAATGCTATGCCAGTTTTGTTCAGATTCTATGTAAAACTGTTAAATAATTATTCTTTGTATGTCTTGGAGCTGTTCTCCCTGGCCTTCCACTGAAAATGGACTTGTTGTCCAGTTGGACTTTCACATTAAACAAATATAAAATTAAATTAAAAAAAAAAAAAAAAATATATATATATATATATATATATATATATATATATATATATATATATATATATATATATATATATATATATATATATATATATATATATACACTATTATAATTTGAAAAACAAAAATAGAATACTCACTGATAATAGTGGGGGATTTTTCCTTTCAAAAACACAGTTTGTTGATAAACAGTATTTTGGAGTTGAGTTTCTATCAGGTTTAGAACTTTTGACCATGAATTATTGGTTGTAGATTTTGAAGATGCTTTATTTTTCTAAGTCATATTTTCCTTATTTATTACTTAATTCATTAGGTTAGGAAACTCTGTAAATTGCACAGCAATGCTTCCATTGTAGTTTCTTGTGATGACTTTTCTTCCTGCAGCTAAAATAATCCGTAATAAGTAGTATTCATTCTTTTTGAACTGAAGATGAAAGAAATGTTATGTAAAACTAGCATTCCAGAAACATTCTAACAAACCAAAAAGCCTTTAGAAAATAATTAAGTTCCCCAATGAGAAATCAAACATTATCCAAATCCAGTCAGTTTTAACAAGTTTGTTACATCTCCAACATTCAGGTTTATTATTTATATTTATGCTTAACATTTTAGGTGTCTAGCATGCCATTTGTAAGCATTTCCAGGTAAAAATACATAAGATTAAAGTGAGTGAAGCTATTCATACAAACATTAGTTAAGTGGCCTTTTTATTCTCTGGGCTTTTATCATTTTCTTTAGATTAAACAAAATTCCATAGCTTATTATTTATATTATCTTTAAAATAAATATTAATTTGATAAAGGTCAGAAAACATAGTTAAAGAATCATTATTCTTCTAGATTATGAGGTATGCCTATCATATTAATTCAGGAGATTTTTACCAGGTCTACTTTACATGTTCGAAAGTTCAGAAAGTCGACTTTCATATGGCCGAGACCATATGATCAACTTTCAGAATGCCAACCATGTAAAGTAAACATACAAACACAACAAACACTTACCTATAACTGTTAGCAGGGGGGCTACTCCCCCCTGCACGCCCCGTGGGGGCTCCAGCCCCCACACCTACCATAACTTTAATATACCAACTTCGAGATCGCACTACAGTGTGGAAGTGGGAAATTTTCCCATTCCGCACTGTGCGGAGATAGCGTGCCCCATGGTCGACTTTTCAAAAGACGATCATATGGTCTCTGCCATATGAAAGTCAACTTTATGATAAGTCGACCATGTGAAGGGGACCCATTTTTACCCTGTACTTGCAATAGATCTAAAAAGTTGTCTTCAGCATAATTATAGATATCATTTATTAAGATACAGTCTTGAGAGACTAAATTAAAATCCAACATTAAATTAAATTTAAATCCTCAATTAAATTGACTGTAAATCCTCATCTTAAAAATAATTACACCAACCTATAAAATTGTTCATTTTCCAACCAAACATATTTAATGTATGACAGTTTTCAAATAAACCTTCAAAAGAACAAAGGAGATATACAATATTGAACTAGTTTTTCAGTCCTATAAGTCCCGTTGTGTTAAATTTACTTTTTAAATGTTAATATAAGAGGATTGACATGGCACACACACACACACACACACACACACACACACACACACACACATATATATATATATATATATATATATATATATATATATATATATATATATATGGATTCACTTTATATCCTCAAAATACTGAAATATCGAAATTCCATATGTTGAGGCTATAAAGCTGAAACCTTAAAACAACGAAAACTCAGAAGTGCAAAATGCAAAATCTCGTACACCAGAGATTTTGAATTTTGCGCTTCTACTCCACACACACACACACACACACACACACACACACACACACACACACACACACACACACACACAAAAGCTCTCTACTACATAAAAGCAGGGGGGCAAGCCACCCTGCACCCCACACACCCCCTACTTAAGTATTCTAACTCTGAGGTTGCACTACATACAAACACACACAAAATACCACCACACAAGCTACATTCTCCTTGCACACACACACACACACACACACACACACACACACACACACACACACATCTCAGCAGCAAAACACACTGACATACACCACAGCCCCTACCCCAAAAGCCTTAACACATACGCACTTACCTGAATCCATAACCACAGCGAAACCTCAGAAGCACGAAATTCAAAACTTCCGGTATTCGAGGTTTTGAATTTTGCACTTCTGAGGTTTCACTCTTTTCAGAATTCCACTTTATGGGCTCAAAATACTGAATTTCAATATTTCAGTATTTCAAGCTTCTAAAGTGAATATGTATATATATATATATATATATATATATATATATATATATATATATATACATAGTGTTAACCACATGTAATTTCCAATAACCTCAATAGAAATGTTTGCTAATTTCAGTTTTTAGACATATATGTAAATTCTTCCAGATGGATTTGCAATTGTTATCTAAGCAGTGAAAAATGAGGGCTGGATATTATTTTATGTAAATCATTTTTGGGCCCCAGTAATTAATACTGTCAATGATCCAGCATTTATACAAACGTGCCGTTTCTTGCCTTTTATTGTTAACATATATGTAATTTTTACAGCACAGACATATATTTATTAGAGCATGGTTCGTACTATTTCTAAGATATGCTAGGAAAATGGTACTTATTTATATACATATACATCTATTTCATATGTTTTCAATTTTAGGTATGCAGACCTGGTTTACAGCAACATGTACTCCATTTTTAGTTATATTTTGCTAGGTGTTTTTCATAAAGAGGTGCTGTGGTTTTAAATTAATTGATTATTCTGAGCAATGCTCCTACCAATTGATTCATGAGACAAATAGATTTCAATTAACCTTTGTGTATATAAAAGCTTGTGGGGTTGTGGGTAACTATTCTGATGAAGGCCAGTAATTGAAGGACGAAAGCGCTTAACCTTTGCAAATAATCTGTTATTGTTTATGCGGCACTCGGCTCTGAGGTTTCTTCCTTCCACTTGCTCATCTTTTAAATATTGGAAACAATTCTTATAAAAGGGCCTAACTGATTTTTCATGTGATGTTGTTCTACCCTTAATTCATTAAAATTCAGATAATTATTATAAAATAAGGTATTACTCACTGGAACTGTCTTCTTTATAATAAATATTTTAAACAACTTCTATGACAGAGCTAGAGATGCATCTATTTAATAAGAGAAATCAAATAATGAGTAAATAATTAAGTAAAGGCATAAGTACAGAAATAACACATTTAAATTTAAAATGCACTTTTTAGAATCATCTCATAGCAATATCAATTTAAAAAAAGTTTGAATCTAATAGAAGCATGACAATGTTGCATTCAGAAAGACAATTGTTTACAGTGGCAGACAGCAACTGTTCAGAGAGACAAACAATCAACCTCTTGTTTATACTCACACTGGGGCAACAAAGCACTGCAGCATATGAAAACCCACTAGCAAAGCACCAATGATCCATCATTTTGAAAGGAACCAAATCAAAACTAAGAAGATCACAACTTTATACATTCATCTATAGGGATTTCCAAGTAGCCTGTACCACAGATGGTAAGCTATATACATTAGCTGTTGTCAGGTTGGCCATTACTTTGATCCTTTTAACTTTTTTCAATATGGACAAATGGGTACACAAAATTTAATTGTGAAACCAGCATAGGACTACTTAAATTATAAATGATAAAAGGTAACCTTATGTCAGTGTTGTTGCTTATCAACATATACCAGTGCATAGAGTAAATGTTACACACTACATTTAAGTTAAATTGAATCACATTTAAGACAGAAAAAATCCAAATTAATATTACACACGTAAATAAGTACTTAAAAATAAAGGAATTAAAATATATTATCTAAATAACACCAAAATATGCTGGTGTTTAAATAATGCTAACCTGATAAATCTATCAGCATAACAAAATAAGCAAAAGAAAACATGAAGGTGTTACTGATCAATGCTAGGAGCCTAAACAAGAAACTCCACTCCCTAAAAGCGCTTGTTACCCTAGAGGGCATTGACATCTGTGTAGTGACTGAGACATGGTTTAAAATAGCAGAGAGCACTCTAGCGGTGCAGGGCTGTAACACCTTTCACAAGTTTAAACCAATTACTGCACCGGAGGGGGGCGAAAGTAAAGGTGATTCAAACTACATCCAGAAGAGACTCATATCAATACTGGTAAAGCACCATGATGCACCAGAGCTTCTTCATGTCCAAATAACCATCAGAAAGGCCCAATACTGTATATTAGCTAATTATAGAACTCCCTGTGTGACAAAAGAAAGCCACAACACCTATCCACAGAAGCTAGAATCACTAAATATTAATCCAATACCATTTTTCTACGTGATCTAAACTATCCAACTAAAAACTGGAAAACTTACAGTACCGCTAGTGCAAAAGCACAGAGATTTCCGCACTTTGTCCATATTTATGCCCTGGAACAAACAGAGTACCCACTAGCGGGAATAACATCTTGGATCTTGTCCTTACTAATGTGGGAGCATCTTGCACTACCCCTTGCATATCTTCATCACTTGTTAGGTCTGACCATAAAGCAGTCTCCTTTGAAATAAAGCTGAAACCAGAGATCCCTTCCACCCTAGGTACCCTTAGAAATTTATTTAAGACAAACTACTTACTCCTATGAGATACATTGGCAAGTTTTAAATCCCCACAAAACCCAGTTTACACTGAATGTGCAGAAATGTACACCACCATACTATATCAGCATATTAACAGCTGCATATATATTGTTACATGATGAGAACACATACAAAAAAGTGACCTATGAACAAGTGTGTCAAAAATTTAAAAATTTGGACTCAATTTTGTTTGATATGTTTTGTCAAGGGGAATTGAATAAAGTTGAGTATGACTTTTTGTTTAAGGAACATCCAAAATTAGCTTTATTTTTTGGCATTCCTAAGATTCAGAGTAATGAAAGAAATCCACCTTTTAGACTGATCATTTCAGCAAAACAATCAAAGACCAAAAACATTTCTATTTGGTTAGACAGCATGTTGAATCCAGTAGTTCAGAGTTCAGAATCTTATATTAGGGACTCATGGCATTTATTGGAAATACTGAGGGACTACAGTAGTTTCAGTGAGGACTTACATTTTGGCACACTTGATGTAAAGAACTTATATACTTCTATTGACCAAGAATAAGGAATAGAATACATGAGAGAATACCTAAATGGACACACAGATTTTTCAGGGACAAAAGTAAACACGTTATGTGCCCTAATGGAATTAATATCGGATAACAATTTTTTCAAGTTTAATAACACCATATACAAACAAACTTCAGGAGTAGCCATGGGGGCTAGGGTGGCCCCGTCTTTTGCTAATATTGTCATGGCAAATTGTGAAATTAAATTCCTGAAATCAAATGTAAATTTTAGTAAAGTGTGTCTGTACCATAGATACATAGATGATTTGTTTTTCTTATGGAAGGGTGAGTATGAAGAATTTGTGGAATTTGTTTATAACTTAAATCAGACAACAGATTTTTTGTCGTTTAAGATTGGGGGATTTGGAAAAAATATAACTTTTTTGGATTTGACATTAAGTATTGATGATGTCACCAAAAGTTTCAAGAGCAAAATATATAGGAAACCATATTTTGCTAACCAGTATTTACACAAAGATAGTATGCACCCATTTCGCATGAAAAGAGTAGTTATTAAGGGTCAAATAATCAGATTAAGTAGACTCACCTCAGATGATGAGATTTTCAAAGAGGAATTATTATTTTTGAGCTCTCTTTTTCTTCATAGAGGGTACGGACGAGGTTTTGTAGAAAAAATAGAAAGTGAAGTGAACTTTTTAAGAAAAGGGGTAGCCAAACCCATTTTAATCTCAAATGATTTGGCAGTAGGTGTACCATCAGTTTGTAATAAGAACAAAGAAAAGTACACCCAAGAATTTTTCACAGCATTTCCAATACCTATTGTTAAAGAAATGTGGTGCATTAAATCTATTCTTGAAAATAATTGGAAGATTATTCTTGGAAATAAAGATTTGGTTTCCATTTTAGGGCACATACCTAAGTTTACATATAAAAAAATCACTGATATTAAGTATATGTTAGAATCAGGAACAGGTAACAACAAGAATCCAGATAGAATTTGTTCAAACAAAAAAGGAACTTTCAGTTGTACTAACTGTAAGCAGTGTAGATATATGAGTAATTCTTCCTTTGCAGTAGTAGAACATTTAAAACAAACCTTTTGGGCCAAAAAGTATTACAATTGCAATAGTGAGTTAGTGGTGTATTTGGCAACCTGTGTCACATGTAAAAATTATTACAAAGGAAAGACGAAAAGAAATTTTAAACGTAGGGTGTATGAACACATTTTAGCCATAAGAAAGAAAGATAAAAATAATGCATTGGCCAGACATGCCCTTTCATGTTCTGACTTCAAAAAGTATGAGTTTTTTGTTTTGGACAGTGTGGACAAAGGGTTGTTATTGGGAGATTTAAACAACATTTTAGAATGTAGAGAGGCTTTTTGGCAGTTGGTGTTTGGGGCAGATGAAGCACCTGGGTTAAATGAAGTCATAAATCTAAAATGTTTTTTATTGTACAGATAGATAGTACAACATATATATAATATATCACTTTTATATTATATCATTTTATATTGACATATAGATTTTGGATTAGTCAAAATAAGATTTATTTGTGTTTTTAAGAAAACATTTAAAATTATTTAAAATTATTGAAAGTCATTAAGTTTGTTACATCATTTCCTGTATTACTTGAACACTATAAAAGGAACAGGTGGTTTCACTTGTATTTTTTCTGAAGAAGTTCACGGTAATAAAGTGAATGAAAGCGCTTAAAAATATCTAAGATTTGGAGTCTTTTTTTTGTCTGCTGGAAGTTGCAGTCTCTGGATTTGGTGTTCTATGGGAAATCATCTATCTCAAGAAACTACCACATTGACAATATACCCCTAGTAGGTAACCCAGTTGTTTGTGATTTGGGAACGTATGTGGACAGCAACCTAACTTTTGACCAACATGTGTCTATTGTTTTAAGAAAGGCACTCTATATTGCACAACTTATAAACAAAGGGACTGTGCTTAGATCTAGGGATGGCATTGCCCCCCCCCCTTTCTCAGCCCTCATTAAGCCAGTCATTGAATAAAATGCCTCATTTGGCACATATCTGTCTGGACACATGTAGCAAATGGAATGCTCACAGTGATATCTTGCTAAGAGGATATAAGATCTAAACAACTTGTTTGATATGGACCAACCTAAATCCCTGTCACTATCCTTGGTATCCTACAGACTACTAAGAGGTGATCTGTGTCTGGCATACAAGACATCCTCCAACCCAATGCTGATGGATTTACTGCACATCAGCAAGTCAAGTAGCAACAGAAATCTTTACTGTAAAGATCTAAACCTCTTCTGCAATATCAGAAGAACAGTTTGGAGGGACAGGTATATCTTGCCGATGATACCGCTGCTGTGGAATAGACTCCTCATCCACATTGAACAAAGGTCATTCCTGTCCATATTCAAATGCAACTTAGATCTTTAGATGGAAAACAGATAATTTACCCCAGGATTGTCCCCTGTACTGCAAATGTACAGAGGAATCCCATAAATGCTTTATCCCATGCAAGGGTCCCTTAAAATTGTTGGTGGTATGATCCTAGTTATTCTAATTGGTATACTGGCCAAATTTTAAAGGTGGTTTAGCCCAGATTGTCTTCAGCACTCCTTCTTTCTCCAAGTAAGAAATGAAGTACATCTGTAGTGTTTACTGTCTAAAAGAGTGTAGACTACTAGCTTTAGTATTTTCCCAGTTCAGATTTGCTGTCTTTGGGCCTGTTTGTTTTTGTAGTGATTGTTCTGAGCACATGACCAGGCCATCTTGAATTAGCAGAAGCCTTTCTTTACCTTCGTGGCAGGATTGTGCTGATTGGCTGCTAGCTAGTGGGGGTTGAGTAGTCTAGGGCTTGGAGTAAGCACTCATTGGTTCTTTTCGACTTTTTTAAAAAAAAGTTGTCTAAGGTTGTAACTTCTGGTATTTAAGCCCTAACTTTGAGAAGATTTCTGTCTCTACACACTGAGCCGAGTGGAGGAGGGGCATTGACTACAACTCTGGTCTGAGATATACAACAATAAGTATCCTGTTTTTTTGGCTTATTTATACTGGCTATTGCTTCTAGAAATTTATATATAGCACTTTTTACTGCCTGCTGCATACTTTTTACTGTATTTTATTGCTAGTAACTAATCTGCATGGTTAAACTAAAACTGTCTGCCTTACAGGGCCTGAGAAATAAGTTTTTTACTATCACACTGTTTGTAAAGCTTTATAGCTAGTTTCACTGTGTGAAAGGTATTTTCTGTACTTGTTAAGCACCCATTTGTTTGTTCTGATTTCCTGCCAAGGAGTGTATCATATAACTGAATTGTTTGCAGTTAAAAGCATTCTGTAGAGTCTCCTTGCTCCTTTATCTGTTTAAAAACTTTCATTTTGTGGGTTTAAACTATTCCTGGCTCCACAAAGTCTGCTCTTCACTTTTTCCCTTAGAACTGCTCTATCTCTCAATTTAAACACCATATTCTCATTCTAAGGCCCTTCACTGGTCCAATTAAGTAATCCTACAAGTTAGCACTAGTAAACCATAAGCACTACTTACTCTTATACTCTCTACGATTACCCTGTCCTCTATTGGTCCATCTTAAATTCAGTTTCCCTATATTACTCTAGCATGTCCAAAGGTCAGTCAATGTTTTCCTCTCCAGCCCAGCTGGTGAATCTGGAAATTTTGAGGCAATGTCACAACTGTCTCATGTACATGGACAATCCTCTCCTCCTCCAAACAGGTTCAAATATATGTCAGAGATGCAAATATTTAGCCAAACTGGAGGCTGAGCTCTCTCATCTCAAAACTGGTGTAACCAGTCAGGAGGAGAAGGTAACCTCACACAACACAATTCCAGTATCACATAGTCCCACCACATCAGCGAACCAAACACATAAATACACAAAAACATACTCGGAGACTCTAAATAAAAATTTACCTAAGCAACAGAGACCTCCAAAGCAGACATCCAAGCAAATGCTACCTCAAAACAAAACACGCACAACACATAACCCTCAAAGTCAGTGTGCCAAGTAGCCACAGCCCTTAAGGCTGAATAACACACCTGATACTCTTGTAATAGGTGACTCTATTGTCAGACACACTGACGTCCCGCTCACCAGGCTGAATAAAGAGAAGGTCACGGTGAGCTGCCTGTCCGGTGCTAGAATCCGCCACATAACGCAAGCACTCAGGTCACTCCAAAGCAAATACAAATATGACTCAGTCATTGTACATGCTGGTGTGAATGACCTGAGATGTACCTCCCTGGACTACATGAAAAGAGACATAGAGGAGCTCTCTGATCATGTAGCCCAGGCTGGTATGACCCTGACCTTGAGCAGCATCTTACCCTCACCTAGAATGATGCCACAGTACAAAGACAAAATGATCGATTTTAACAATTGGCTAAAATTTTGGTGTCATTCAAAGGGGATCCAGTGTCTGTCAGCCTGGGATGACATGCTCGACAAGCCACTTCGTTTCGCTAGAGACGGCTTGCACCTGTCACCACTGGGCTTTCAGATATTTGCAAAGGCTCTTGCCACCCCTATAGTGCCTTTTTTAGGCAAGGCTCAAAAGTCAAACCCACCCTATAGACAGCACAAGAAACAAGAAACTAAGGGTAATGCTGCTAAACGCCAGAAGTCTTAACCTCAAGATGCATGCACTCGAAGCTCTCCTCAGTATGGAGAACATCGATATCTGTGCAGTGACAGAAACCTGGTTCAAGGCTCCAGAGAGCACCCCAGCACTACCAGGCTATACCTCATATCATGCTTTTCGGCCCCAAAACCCAGAGCGAACCACAAAAGGAGGGAGAGTTTCCATATTTATCAAGGATATCCACACCTCCAGGTTAGTGGCATTGCACAAAGTATCGGAGACCATCCATGTGCAACTAACAGTGGGCAAGACTGCTTTTCAGTTTATAGCATCCTACAGACCACCCTCTCAAAGTCAGGAATCCCACTCGGCTTTCCTGAAAACATTGGAGAACATGATGATCTCTCTGAACACCATTATATTGGGCGACTTCAACTAACCAAACATTGACTGGGAGCACTACTCAAGCCCCAGCACCTTAGCCCAAAGGTTCCCAGAAATTATAAACTCAAATGTTATGGAACAACTAGTCACCACTCCCATAAGAGGGAACAGCATACTAGACCTGATCATTACCAACATGGGGACTCTATGCTCCACATCAGAAGTATATCCCTCATTGGTAAGATCAGACCATAAATTAATTTCACTGGATGTCCACATCCCGACCCCACCCCCAGTCCAGAAAACCACAGTGAAAAACTTCTCAAAAGCGAACTTCTCACTTCTCAAAACCGAAGTGGAATCCTTCAAGGCCCCAGGGCCACTGGAAACTATGGCCCAAACTGCAGAATCCTATATAAATGCATTCTACAGACATCTCCAGGAATGCATGGATCATGCTATCCCAAACAAAACCAGGACCCAATCATCCAAAGGCAGGCGTCCAGTCTGGTGGACCCCTGCCATAAATAAACTGTACAACAAAAGGAGGAAGCTACTACATGATAGAGCAAAATCCCTAATAGGCAAGGCATCTCTGATCAGTACTAGCAAAAAATTACGATCCCTCATAAAATCCTCCAAGGCCAGCTTTGAGAGAAAAATTGCACAGAACACCAAAGACAATCATAAGCCTTTTTTCAGTTATGTTAGAAACCTGGGATGCAACTCCCAGACTTGTTCTGAGTTGATTCCAAATGACAAAAAATACACTGAACCCACAGACATCACCAATATCCTGGCAGACAGGTTCAGTGCAAACTTCTCCACCCCCCCCCCAAAAGAGCAAGTATCTATCCTGGCAGAGGGCTGCCTCCCAAACATCTCTGATGCTCAAGTGAAGGCTGCCCTCTCCAAAGCAAAAAACACTGCTTCCATGGGACCAGATGGTGTCCCAGGTTGCATCCTACATGAACTCCAAGAGGAACTAATCCCTCAAATAAAACAGCTATACAATCTCAGCCTCACTACAGGATATGTGCCCACAGAATGGCGTACAGCAACAGTGGTCCCACTCCACAAAGTTGGAGCCTCTACGGACCCGGGAAACTATTGCCCCATAAGCCTGACTAGCTTAGTCTGCAAGGCTATGGAGAGGATCATCATGGAGCTCATAAACAAAGACATTGGGAACCTACAGACACTAGATCCTACCCAGTTCGGCTTTGTCAAGGGCAGATCCTGCCTTTTGAACCTGGTTGACTTCTTCGAAACAGTCACCAAAGCCATAGATGAAGGGAAGGTAGTCCACATAGCCTATCTGGACCTTGCAAAGGCATTTGACACCATACCCCACTCGGGCATCATAGATAAGCTATCCATCTTAAATATAAACCCCTATGTCACAAGATGGGTCACAAACTGGCTCAAAGACAGAACCCACAGAGTGAGAGTTGCTGGAGCCATGTCAGACTCGAAACCGGTCACAAGTGGCGTCCCACAGGGTTCTGTCCTGGGACCACTCTTGTTCGGTATATACTTTTCCGAGGTACAGGCAAACGTGGGAGGACTATGGCTCACCAAGTTCGCAGTCGACTGCAAACTGGGCGCCATAATCAACTCTCCAGCTGACACAAACATCCTTCAAAAAGGTCTCACAGAGACAGATAACTGGTGCCAGTGCCATGGTTTAAAGCTAAATGCCAAAAAATGTATAGTCATACCCTTTGGCAAAAACAATGTGCCCACAAATTACCACATAGGCGGAAACCCATTAAGTACAGAGAAAGTTATTAGGGACCTGGGGACCCAAGTTGATAGCCATCTCTCCTTTGAAAACTACATTGCCAAAGTGGTTAGAAAGACCTTCTACATAGCCCACCTCATCACGAAGGGTTTCACATCTAGATCAAGAGAGGTAATCGTGCCCCTTTATTCATCCCTCATCAGGCCCATCATAGAATACAATGCCCCTTTTGGGATGTACCTTACCCAACACCTGCAGCAATTAGAAAGACCCCAAAAGTATTTCACCAAGAGGATCAAGGGTCTCAAACAGATGCCATATGCTGCTCGGTTAAAAAAACTCCAGCTCTACTCAGTTGCATACCGCCTGCTTCGAGGCGATCTATGCCTGACATACAAAGCTATGTCAAATCCAGAATTAATGGACATGCTCCACCTCAGTAAATCTAAATCCCTTAGAGCCACACGCTCGAGGGACTTGAACCTCAGCACAGAAATAAATAGAACTTTCTGGAGGGACAGGTTCATAACCCAGAGGCTCCCTTCGCTCTGGAATAGAATTCCAGTTCATGTGAGGCAGAGCACCTCACTGAATCTCTTCAAGAAGAATCTCGATAGGTGGATGGGGGATCATAGGTTTGTCCCAGGGATTACTCCCGTGTCACTATGAGACAGAGGCACAGTAAACTAAACCTTAAAAAGGGCGCAGTATACTCAAATCAAGGGGTGGTGTAAGCCATACAGAATCGGGCTAGGCTTATAATTGCCCCAGGGCAGATAGCTTAGTATGAACCTATGAACCTATGAACCTATGTAGCGTTTACTGTCTAAAAGAGTGTAGGCTACTAACTTTAGTATTGTTCCCTACCCTCCCTCCCTGTTGGTGTTTTGCTGTTATACTTGGTGGCTTTGCAGTTGCCCGCCCTTACTGTAAATTTGATCTGGGACACTCTTCCCAGTCTAGGGTCATTAGCTCATTCTACCTAATACAGAGAGAACATCTGAGAAGGCTAACCAACTTAGTTTCTTTCCTTCTGTTCCTCCTTTCTCCCTTTTTAAAAAAAAGAAAAAATTGCCTGAACCTCCTTGTGTTCTGACTTTGCTTCTCAAACATTTTGGAAATATAGAGTATATTTTAGTGCATTTATTAAAATTGTATTTGTCTTTATATTGCTACAATTCAAGTGCTCTAGGTTTTAGGTTTTTCTGAATTGTTTTAGTGTGTTTTAGCTGCTTTTCTGTATATATAGACTTTTCTGTATATCTAGACTAACTACATATTCTACTGTATGACTGCCTCTTAAATCGTTTTTCAGTTGTGCACCTGCCTTGTTTCATTCAAAAAGTTTTAAATTGCTAATTTTGTAGAGTTTTAATTACATTTACTGTTTAGGGCTACACACTCAAGTGTGTTAAAATAAACTGTGTTTATTTACTGTATTATTGCATTGTTTAGCCTGTTTAACCAACCCCCCCCCCCAAAAAAAATACTATCTTGTTTGCTCATTTCCCACCTTTCCTAGCTAGTATAGTCCAGATCCTAGGCTTTGCTGGTTTCAGGACTTTATTTTCTGTGTTCAGAGCTATTCAGACCTTGCTGTGGTAGAGGGAAGCCCTACTGCTTACCAGTGGGAGTGGTGAGCATTGTACTGCCTATCTAACACTAGAGGAGTGATTTCCAGCTCTGAAATTGTAATTTTATCAGCCATTTTGGTTTGATTTCTATCCCTTTCAACTTTCTGGCTTAAAAACGTGTATTTGTGCATTCTTCACATCATGCAGCACTGCAGGGTTATTGTTAAACTATTCCCCAGGTGCCAGAAAGTCTGGTCTTCAAATTTTCTCTTAGAACTAACTGGTTTCTCAGTAGTAGCACTAAAATCTGAACCCCTGTGACTAGCACTTGCTCTAGAACCTGCTGGAAAGCCCTAGGAAGCCTTAAACTGATACAATCACTTAACTCTCCTTGTTAATAAGGAAAAATTAATCGTAGGCACTAAACAGCCCATAATTGCAAAGGTAAGGGAAAACACCTCTTGTACTTTACAAAAAAGCACCTAAACAGGCATGTCCAAGGATCAGCTTCTAGTGATTTCTCCTGTCCACCTGGTGAATCTGGGCATAGTGGGGCAATGCAGCAACTGCCTCATGTACACAGACAACCCTCTCCTCCTACCACCCAACACTACAACCTGTGAGAGATGCACCTACATAGCCAAACTGGAAGCAAAGCTCTCTCCAGCCAAGATTGTGCTAGACAGTCAAGAGGAGAAGATTAACACCTGCACTACACCTCAAGCAACACATAGCCCTTCAAAACTCACACCATCAACACCCACACATAGCAACACTAAACCCACATATGCGGAGGCCCTTAACATTAGCCTACCCAAGCTACAAGGACCTCCGAAGCTGAAACACAAACACCAGTCACAACCAAAGTGACACACAGCTCACAACACCAGTGTGCCACCGAACAACAGGCCCTAAGGCAAGACAACGTACCCAACACTTTAGTCATAGGTGACTCTATAGTCAGGCACACTGATGTCCTACTCACCAGGCTAAGCAAGGAGACATTTACAGTCAGCTGCCTGTCGGGTGCCAGGATCAACCACATAACGCATGCACTCAAGTCATTCCACAACAAGTACAAATACTACTCTATCATTGTCCATGTTGGAGTGAATGACTTGAGACACACCTCCCTGGACTACATGAAGAAAGACATGAAAGAGCTGTTGAATCATGTGGCCCAGGCAGGTATAACCCTAGCCTTGAGTAGCATCCTGCCTTTACCCAGAATAATACCACAGTACAAAGACAAAATGATTGACTTCAACAATTGGCTAAGCTTCTGGTGTCATTCAAAGGGGATCCAGAATCTGTCTGCCTGGGACGACATGATCGACAAATCACAATGCTTTGCCAGAGATGGTCTGCACCTCTCACCCCTGGGATTCAGGTTACTGGCTAAAGCTCTTGCCACCCCTATAGTTCGTTTTTTAGGCAAGGTTCAAAGGACAAAACCACCACCGTAACAGATACAAGCATGCAAAATCTGAAGGTAGTGCTACTCAATGCTAGAAGTCTAAACCTCAAAATGCACTCTTTCATGGCACTCCTAAAAAATGGAGAACATCGATATCTGTGCAGTAACTGAGACCTGGTTGAAGGCTCCAGAGAGCACCCATGCAATACCAGGCTACAACTCTTACCACACTTTGTGGCCACCAAACCAAGACAGAAACAATAAAGGTGGAGGACTGTCCATATTCACGAAGGATATTCACACCTCCAGGCTAATTGCCCAACACAATGCATCTGAAATTCTCCAGGTGCAACTAACACTAGGTAAGACTGCAATCCAAACTGCAACTTGCTACAGATCCCCCACCATGCCCCAAGATTCTCACTACACCTTTCTAAACATACTGGAAAATATTAAGAATCAACCAAACACCCTAATACTGGGTGATTTCAACTACCCTGCCATTAACTGGGAAAACTACTCAGGTACCAACACCTTTTTCCAACGGTTCTTGGAATTCATAAATTCCAATGCCCTGGATCAACTAATCCATTGTCCAACCAGGGGCTCCAATATCCTAGTCCTGGTCATTACCAACATGGGAGAGAGATGCTCCACACCAGTGGTCACCCCCTCATCGGCCATGTCTGAACATAAGCAAATCACCCTTGACATCCACATCCCACCCCCACCCCCCAGTAAGGAAACCTCCGTAAAAAAATTCTCCAAAGCCAACTTCATGCTACTTAAGTCAGAAGCGACAAACGTCATGGCACCCATGCAGTCGGGAGCTGAAAGTTCGACTGCTGAATCCTGCACCAAGGCACTGTATGAGCACATCCACTCATGCATGAATAGTGCCATCCCAAATACAACCAAGATGCTCTCCTCCAAAAAAAAAAGAAGCCAATCTGGTGGTCCCCTGCCATAAACAAACTATACAACAGAAGGAAGAAACTGTTGCAGAAAAGAGGAAAATCCCAGGATGCAAAAAACTCCCTTACCAGCCTCAGTAAGAAGCTGAGATCCCTCATAAAATCCTCCAAAGCTAGTTATGAAAATAAAATTGCCAAAGATTCCAAATACAACCACAAGACATTCTATACGTATGTCAAGAATCTAAATGGCAATGCTTAGATCTGCTCTGAGCTACCACAAAATTGCATTAAATATACTGATCTCAAGGATATTGCCAATATCCTGGCAGATCAATTTAGTGCCAAATTCACACCCCTCTCATGCCCTAAAGAGCCCATCTCAATACCAAAAGACTGCCAACTTCTGGTAATCACGGCCACACAGGTAGAGATCGCACTCTCTAAAGCTAAGAATACAGTATCCATGGGACCAGATGACACCCTGGGCTGTGTACTACATGAACTACAAAATGAACTGGCACCTCACCTAAGTGTCATGCTTAATCATAGCCTCACATCTGGCTTCATGCCCACTGGGTGCTGCACAGCTACAGTTATCCAACTCCACAAGGGGGGGATCCACTTTGGATTCCAGGAACTACCATCCCATCAGTGTGATCAGCCAGATCTGCAAGGGCATGGAATGGATTATCATGGAACTTATAAACAAAGACTATGGCAACCTTCAAACACTGGACGCCACCCAGTTTGGGTTTGTGAAGGGCCGATCTTGTCTCTGGAACCTGACTGACTTCTTTGAATCAGTCTCCAGAGCTGTGGATTAGGATAAGGCAGCCCACACAGCCTATCTGGACCTCACCAAGGCCTTTGACACCATCCCCCACTTTGTAATCATAGATAAATGTACTAAGCTGGGCATAAATCCCTAAGTCACTCGATGGCTTGCCAACTGGCTTACTGAGAGAATCCAGACTGTAAAAGTAGCCGACTCCAAATCCAGCTCCAGACAGGTGACAAGTGGAGTACCTCAGGGTTCAGTCCTGGGACTGCTCTTGTTTGGCATCTACTTTTCTGAAGTAAAGGCCAGCACTAAGGGACTCTGGCTAACAAAGTTCACAGATGACTGTAAACTGGGAGCCATTACTGAATCCCCAAATGATGTGGGTATTCTACAAAAGGGCCTTACAGAAGCAGATGCTTGGTGCCAGAGCCATGGCATCAAGCTTAATGCCAAGAAATGTATAGTTATCCCCTTTGGGAAAAAACATGTACCCAAGAATTACCACATAGGTGGCAGTACACTAAACACCGAAAGTGTGATAAGAGACTTAGGGACACAGGTAGACAGTGGTCTTACCTTCGATAACCACATCACCACAACAGTCAGGAAATCCTTCTATGTGGCACACCTCATCACTAAGGGCTTTTCATCCAGAAAAAAGGAGGTCATTGTCCCACTGTACTCACCCCTCATTAGACCCATTATAGAGTACAAGGCCCCATTTTGTATGTACCTCACAAGACATCTGCAACAGCTCTAAAGGCCACAGAAATACCTCACTAAAAGAATTACAGGCCTAAAGCAGATGCCCTATGCTGAACGTCTAAATAAATTCCAGCTATAGTCTGTGGCATATTGTCTACTCAGAGGCAATCTCTGCTTAATAAACAAGGCCATGTCAAACCTTGAGCTGTTGGACATGCTCCACTTAAAGAAATCCCAATCCCTCAGAGCCACACACTCCAGGGATCTAAATCTTGTCATCACAATGAACAAAACATGCTGGGGGGATAGGCTCCTGACACAGAGACTCCCCATACTCTGGAATAGACTGCCCATACATGTCAAGCAGAGCACCTCCTTGGCCCTCTTCAAAAGGAACCATGACGATTGGATGGGGGGATTCACCCCAGGGATCAGGTCAGTCACCCTGCTAGACAGGGGTCCAGAGAAGTAAATATTGTGGGAAGAAATATCCGGGGGATTGTTTGGCTAGGCTTGTATAGGCCCGAGGGCCGATAGCCTAGTACCAACCTATGAACCTATAAGTTAAAAAAAAATACCTGAGATGAGACTGAATTTAAGAAAGGTACCTTCCCTAGAGAATGATGGTCTCTTTCAATACCAAAAAAAGAACTTTTTGTAAGTTTAACATGTTTAGAATCAATGAAGAAATTGAAGTTTACATGTCTTCTACTTTTTTTCTGTAAGTCCAAAAATTATTTTATTACATCTCCATTCACATTTTCCATTATTTTGGAGTTTTGTTTTAATATCATTTCCTTAGTATTTCTGCTTGCTTAATACTACTGTCCTGTAAATTGTCCAATATATCCTGAAAGGTATCACTTTTCAAAGAAAGATCTTGCAGAAATGGCCTCATTTGCTGGAGACATTTCTTCAAAGAAGCATCCAAGTGGGAGACCTTTGAGAAGTTCATATCTTCACCTCCCCAATGTAAAACTATAAGAAATATGTTAACATGAAAATATGTGTAAACTGCCACATATTTTTAAGAAAGTTTTAGTTGTTAGTTCACTGAAGTTATTGGAACAGAAAAAAACTTGTTGAAACTTATTTTTTTCAGTAATAACAAGATTTCCACCATAGAGATCATTATAGTAGGCATTTCTTACCATCATGGCTTTGCCTGGCACAGATTTTTTTTGCAAGTTGGACTGTACCGTTATGATAAGAGAAACCACACCAGTTTTGCAATTGTAAGCATTCTGTGGGCATCAAACAGTACATGTAACAAAAACTGAAATGAATGGATGCATTAATAAGGAAAACATAAAAAGTTTTATTCTGTCTTGCTGGCAAAATATTACATGCATGCTTCCATCCCTTGCACTAATTCTGTCTACAAAACAATGTATACCTTGACAGGTCCAGGTGTATGCATGATGATCTTTGTATTAGGAGTTTATTAACTGCCTTTTATCAGCTGGATAATGTTCCAGAGACATGATACAGCAGAACATTACTCATCAGGTTGGTCATAGCCAATAGCTGTGAATTTGGCAAGAAAGCAGGCACATAAATTTGTAAAATTCTAAGTATCACTTGCAACACATTTTATCTGTAAGTTTATTATACAATCATAAATTATTTTAGTAAGGTGCAGTTTAAAAACTGTTAGTACATAGTCAGTCTTACAAATAGGCAACCTATCAAGATGTTTACAAAAATAATTGTTGTAGTGCCCTCATGAATACGTGGAAAGTCACTATTCATTTACTTGGGAATTAGTCACTAATAAATTATGTTGCACTAGTTAGTAATAGGTTGCTCATGGTGAGAAATAACATTCCCCTTGGTCTGCATGGTTCCCTCCCATCTACTGCCTACGTCCGTCCTTACCATTTCCTTAACCCCTCCATACTATCAGCTGATTTAACCCTTTCCCCTTCCAGATGCCTCCTAACTTTTCTTTTCCCCACCCTACTACCATTTCCATGTTCTGATTACTCTCATCCTCTCTTGCCATACCTCCTTCCTAATCTCCTCCTCCAACACATAATCCTATGCTCTCCATCCTCATGTGCAAGCAATATAACATTCTCCCCTGATTTTCCAATGCATTTTTCACAAAATTCTCTTATATTTCCTTAGCCCCAAGTCATTTAATCACATTTAAATCATTTTGTCCTTTTAGTCACAAGTTCTTTGAAGTTTAATTACTTTTTCCTAACTTATTCAATGTGCCACAGTCTCAAAGGCCTACTCAAGTCTTTTTAATTCTACCTCACCATTTATGGGGTGCCTCGTCTCTCACATTTTTCAAATAGTTTTATAGTATTCAACCCTTCCCTCCTTTAAAATCTCTCAGAATAATCCATATTTGTAAATGCTTTTCTTATTTGTTTACCTTCCAAAAGCCCGCTTACTGTGGCACATTATGAAATGCCCCTGTTTGTTATCTCTTTTGCCACAGTTTTCCACAACCCCAACCTATTTATATGAAATTCTTCTGTCATATGTCCTTTAAATCACTCAGTCCATTTTATTTTTGGAAAATCTTCATGTTCCGTTACCTTCTAGTAACTAATGTTCCAGAAGTATTTTACTTGTATCCACTGCCATCCAGGCAAAGTAAAGTACCTTTGATTGCTAAATCACACTTGCATATGTTATTTAAGTGATTGCTACTGTTTCCAACTTTTATTTGTGCATTTCACTGTATTTTTGTATATAAAAATTGCTCTTCCTCTCACTGTTACTGGTTTAAGACTGTCTTGAAATCACCTTCAGCAAGGGATTACCAGCCAGTTGTTCAATTGGTTTGTGGTAGCATCGCATGTATGGGTCTCTTCTACTGTGTTTTTACATTAGGACTGGGTTACTTCATCTTGTGGCAGGAGGTATTTGCCTGGTGTATCTTAGTTGAGACATATACAAAATGACATGTAGTATAGTAATTTCATTGGCCAGAGAGCTCATAATTTTTTTTTATGTGCCACTTAAAATTTTGCACATTTGAGTGGGTTAGCAGTCCGCTGTACAATATAAAACACCAAGAAAACAATTTTCCCTTTAGAATGGCACATAAAACTGCACCCTGTAAAGAGCAATATAGAGCAATTACCTTGCATGCTGACAGGCTTAGAGCAGCAAGTTGGATGTTGAGTGGCGATACCTACAGATTTAGTAGAATTTAGCATTGTGCAAACATTAAAGTTAGTAGAATTTAGTACTGGTAAGCATAATGTGTCACACTAAAGCACCCTTTTTAGTCTGCACCCAACAAAGCACTCTCAGTAGCCTTCTAACCCAATACACCACTTCCTTGTAACTCCCCAATCAAAGGACTAGGCAGTATGGATATGTCATTGCCTAACATATCTGTAGCCAGTTTGATATTGGCATCTTGAGACAATGTAACAATTATCTCATGTTTACCGTTAACCACTTATTGCTTAAAGAAGCAGACGCAGTATGTGACAGATGTATGAACACAATAAGACTGGAGGCTAAACTCTCACATACATGCGTACATCAGGTTGTTGAAACTCCATACACAACATCTACCTTGCATAGTACATGCATAGACTAACGCATGCTTAGGCACTGAAAAGCAATCTTCCTAAACAACAATGATTGTCTAAACCTCCCATTGCTAAACCTATGCCTCAGCAAGCCCAAACACATTCAGAAAAAAACAACACCTAACACCAGACATACTGTAACTCTCAGTGGAGCCACAAACACCAAGCATCTAAGGCAAGTAATCACATATCATCCAAGGACTCTCATCACAGGGGACTCCATTATCAGATATACTGATGCCCCTCTAATTAGGGTAAACTTGGATAAGATGACTGTTAGTTGTTTATCTGGAGCCAAGATCCACCAAATCATGCACTGAAGTCATTACACCACAGATACCAGTATAATTACATCATAGTCTATGTACATGTAAATGACCTGAGATGTACCTCCTTGGACTATATGAAGAGAGACATCATGGAGCATTCAGAGTATGTGTCTCAGGCAGGTATGCAGTTAGTGGATGGGCAACAGGAAATTTACACCAGGCCTGGCACCCATATCCTTAATGGAGAGAGGTAGCTTATAAATGCCTGGCCCTCAAACTCCTGCTTGGATACAGGACATCATTATTATTTTGGGAAAACTTGGTTAGACTTAGAAAGGCCCCTTTGGTTGCTAGTCTAGTGACAATCTATGAATCTATGACTTTAAGACTGAGCAGCATCTTACCATCACTGATGATCACTGATAAGCCTAGCACCGAGCAGCCTTTTACCTTCTCCAAGGATGAGGCAAATTCTAAACACCCTTCCTCTTGACAAGGCTATAGAATACTTCAACTCTGTCTTCTTTGATACTTTAAACTCACTAGCCCCACTAAGAAACAAAAGGATAAAAACTAAAACTGCTCCTAGTCTATCCAAAGAGCCAAAACATATTATGCACCACAGAGACAAACTATGGAAGCTTTACCAAAACAATAAACTGGACAATATCTTGCTCCAGCATAAACAGCTCTGCAACCGCGCAAAATGACTAATTACCAAAGACAAAAAATCCTACTATATCAAACTTCAGTCCAATAACAATAAAACCCCCCAAAAATTCTGGAACTCAGTAAACTCACTCCTCAGTCCAGGCTCCGAGAATAATCCCTGTACTGACCCAAGTAAATCTGACCTCGAACTAGGCTCTGAATTTAACTCATTTTTTATAGACACTATTACTACCCTCACCAAGACATTTCCCAATAATGACCCAGCTGCTCTACACTCTCCCCCTTCTAACTCATCTGTTTGAACTCAAACCCATCTCCACTAACTTTATAAAAAAACTTTTGTCCAATCTTAAACCTTGCTCTAACTCTCCCGACAATATTCCCTCTTCCTTCCTAAAATGTGCTGCTGATGGCATTGTTCTCCCAATCAGCATCATTATCAACCGATCCATAAAAGAATCATATGTCCCCAAAACTCTGGCGCTCAGCTTATATTCTTCCTCTTCATAAAGGAGGCAAACATACCAGCGTCTCAGACTTTTGCCCCATTGCTTTGCTCTCACCAATCTCCAAAATCATAGAAAAATGCATCCACCTCCAACTTATGCCTTTCCTGACCCAAAACAATCTTGTCACTCCTACCCAGCATGGCTTCCATCCAGGCCACAGCACAACAACTGCTCTACTCTCTTTCCTAGAAACTGTCAATCAAGCCTGAGATTCAGGCCACTTAGTTTCTACTGTTTTACTCAATCTGTCTAAAGTCTTTGATACTGTTTCCCACAAGCACCTTCTCTGTCATCTCTCAAACCTTAATCTCTCACATAATGCTTTATCCTGGTTCTCCAGCTATCTATCAGACAGATCACAGACAGTCAAATGGAAGAAATCCATCTCTTCCTTCCTACCTACCCCAACTGGCGTACCACAGGGATCCATCCTTGGGCCAATGCTTTTTAACATCTTCATCAATAACTTTCACACTGCTATTCCTGATGCTAAAATCATTCAATACACAGATGATTCAACCTTAGTCTGCTCTGCCTCAAACCTCTCTAAATTGTTGACTAAAACCCAAACTGCCTTCTCAACAACTGAAAGCTGGATGCACCAAAACCACCTCTCTCTCAATGCAAATAAATCAAAGATTCTACTATTCCCTCCCAAAAGACCCTCTCCTATGATAAAAACAACTTCAAAGTCTATAGTCAAACCAACTCACCTATAGAAGTAGTCCCATCTGCCAAACTACTTGGCATTGCTGTAGATGAACATCACAAGTTTGATATTCATATTTAACAAAATATTAAGAAAACCCACCAAAAGCTAGGTATGCTGTATAGGAATAATCGCTTTCTCTCCAACTCTACCAGGCAAACTCTGGCCTCGACTTATCTTCTTCCTTCCTTATTATATGGAGCCCGTCTCCTAACCAACCTGTCCTCCTCTATAACCTCAAAACTAGAAAACTGCTACAACAAAATCTCTAAATTTGTCTCTAAATCTAAAAATACCACCCATCACTGCCTAACCCTACAATCCCTGAATTGGATTGAACTCCCAAACCACCTAGACTATCTCCAACTCACTACTGCACATAGACTCATATTTCACCCAACAAAATGTCTGGCTCAAACTAACATCCTTCCCCCTTATACACCCAACAGAGCTCTCAGATCTGAAAATCAGAACTTAATTACTATCCATAAACCTAAACGTCCTGCTGGCCAACTTCTCCTATCTTTCTCACTAGGCATAAAATGGAATTCCCTTCCCTCCACACTAAGAACCATACCAAACTCAGAAAACTTCAAAACCCAACTATTCAAACACCTGTCCACTAAATGGAAATGTACCTGCCTTCACCCAACCTAATCCAAGGGGGTTCTCGCTCTGGTTCCCAAGCTCTACAACTCTCATAGTTATCTTCCTATGAGCCTATCTAAGCTCTCAACAATTTCTATAGCTTCTCTCGAAACTCTCAACAACTCCTACAGCTACCCTCACACAGCCCAACCTTGTAAATATTGTAAATAGCATTCTACTGTTGATGTGTGTATGTAAAGCGTATTTACATTTTCTTAAAAGGTTTGTATGCAAATAGTTTCCACACCTAACCCATATCTGTTTTCCTCAAATGAAACTGTGTGATCCCTACCTTCAAGCTTGATGAATTTGTTAACTATGCATGATACTGAATGCATTTATGAGTAACTATTCTACATAAGATCTTTAATATTAACTATCATTTGTATCTAAATTGTATAATGCATCTTGGAGCTTTTCTCCCCGGGCCTCCACTGAAAATGGGTCAATTTGGCCCAGTGGACTTCCCTGGTAATCAAATTGCAAGTAAATAAATAAATATATAAATGATGCCACAATATGAACAAAAGATGACTGACTTTAATAATTGGCTTAGTTTCTGGTGTAATTCTAAGGGGGTGCAATATTTGTCAGCATGGAAGGAGATGGTCAACAGACAACGTTGCTTTGCCAGGGATGGTCTGCATCTCTCCCCTCTAGGCTTTCAAATATTACCTAAAACATTGTCTTCCCACATAGTGCCTTTTTTAGACAATGCCAAAATGAAAGTACTTCCAACACAGCAAATCAAAACCAAGAAAACCTAAAGGTATTACTGCTCAATTATGGGAGTCTAAACAAAAATTTCCACTCCCTAGAGGCTCTCTTTACCCTAAAGAATGCCGATGTCTGTGTGATCACTGAGACATGGTTTAAAGCTTCGGATAGCATACCAACAGTGCAAGACTGTAATGCCTTCCACACATTTAGGCCAGCTACTTCACAGGCAGGGACTAAAGGCAGAGCTGTCTCTATTTACATCTAAAATAAATATACTTCATGGCTGGTCATACAGGGCAATGCACTTGAGCTGATCCATGTTTAAATCACCATAGGTACAATCCAATACCACTTCTTTGCAAGCTATAGGTCCCTCTGTATTACCCAGGAAACCCATAGCATGTATTTAAACTTATTAGAAGCACCAACCATCCAACCCAATACCATATTCACAGGTGACTTTAATTACCCCACTATTAGCTGGGAATCCAATATGACACCAAATGTACATGCACTGAGATTCCTGGATTTTATAAACACAAACTCCCTGGACCAGATAGTCAATACACCAACCAGGGTTGCAACCATACTGGATCTTGTCCTCACTAATATGGGGGACTGCTGCACACTCCCTACTGAAATGCCTTCCCTGGTAAGGTCAGACCTCAAAATGGTCTCCATTGAAGTAAAAATAAAACCTGGACCCCCAGCTAAACCGGGAATATTCAGGAACTATTATAAGGCTAACCTCCTTATATTAAGTGAGAACCTGGCAAAAAGTCAAGCCCCCATAAACCCTGAGAACACTTCTACCTATGCAGAGCTATTCTCAGAAACCTTGTACAAGCATGTTAATAGCTGCATAGAGGCAGCTATACCCACCAGGAAGAAGTACAGAACTAACTCAAAAAACAAGCCACCCTGGTGGAATCACAAAATCAATTGGCTGTATAACAGGAGGAAGAAAATCATGGCAAAAATTAGGAGGTGCAGCACCCAGCAGGATAAAAGCACTCTCATCAAACTAAACAAATAACTCAGAGGACAAATAAAGTCTACCAAAGCCAAAATTGAGATAGGTTTGGCCTTCCAGGCCAAGGAAAACCACAAAGCATTCTTTAGCTATGTCCACAACCTCAAAGACAATACAGAGCTCTTTGTAAATGGAGCCACCTGTACTCATTCAGAAGATATAGCAAATGTTCTGGCCAATAAATTCACCTCCAACCTTACCCCTCTCTCCCCTCAACCTTCCCTCAGTAAATATAATCAAATATAACTCCCCCTACTATCACTACAGGAGCAGGTCCTTAATGTTCTCTCTAAGACCACGAACACTACATCAATGAGCCCAGACAATATCGCAAGATGCCTTCTAAATAGCAGGAAACATGACCTATCAGGGCCTCTTGAAATAATATTTAACTGCAGCCTCCAAACAGGCTTCATCACTCATGAATGGAGAAAGGCAACAGTCATCCCATCTGCACCAAGGTAGGCCATCTACAGACCCTGGAAACTACAGACCCGTAAGTCTCACTAGACTTATATGTAAAGCCATGGAAAGAATTATCATGGAGATGATCAATAGAGATATAGTAAACCTCCAGACACTGGATCCAACCCAGTTTGGTTACGTCAAAGCAGATCATGCCTATTCAACCTGGTGGACTTCTTTGAGAAGGTCACCAAAGCAATGGATGATGGCAAATTGTTCACACTGCCTACCTTGACCTGTTCAAGGCATTGAACACAATACCCCACTCAGGCATTGTTGACAAACTCAAGAGGTTAGGTACAAACCCGTATGTCACCCAGTGGATAGCCAACTGGCTCACAGACAGGACCCAGGAAATTAGACTTGGGGAGTCCACCACTACAAAGAGGCCAGTCACAAGTGGAGTCCGTCAGGGATCAGTCCTTGGGCCACTCCTTTTTGGCATTTACTTCTCAGAAGTCAAGGCCAACATCAGTGGTCTCTGGCTGACTAAATTTGCAGATGATTGCAAATTAGGAGCTGTTATTGAATCTCACACTGACACAAATGTTCTCCAGGAGTGGCTGGCACAGACAAATAACTGGTGTTAGAGCCATGGACTAAAACTAAATGCCAAGAAATGCATAATAATATCCTTTGGGAAGTCATCTATTACTGGTAACTATCATATTAACAACATACCCCTTAAAGTTCACCCAGTAGTCAGGGACCTAGGGATAAGGATAGGGTCCTTGAACATCAGAGAGACATAAAGAATAAAAAAGATAATAATACCTTAGCAGCACATATTATGAGCCATGGTACTGCACACTCATTTAGATTCTTTGTATTGCAAGTTTTAGACACTAATTTAAGAGGAGGTGATTTTAAAAACCACACTGAAACTATAGAACAGAAGTGTATTTTATTGTTGGATGCAGAAAAACCACCTGGTCTAAATGTTTTTTTGTCACTGAAACCCTTCCTGAAAGGACGTAGACTTAGACATTAATAATGTCACCCTCCATTATGTCCCAAGAAGCTCACAATGCATACTTGGACCTACTGGAGACATTTACTATCTAACCTTACACCCTACTCACAGGATACTTGAATTATTCCTCTATAGGCTGAGAATCCTACACAGCATCAAATCTACAGGTACAGAAATTCCAGGACTTTGTAAATACAAACACCCTAGCACAAGTAGTGACTATGCCCACTGAGGCTCCACCACATGAGATCTGGTGCTCCCAAGTATGGAGAATGCTGCCCCCCCCCCATAATGTCTTGTCCTCCCTGGTAAGGTCATAAAGCTGTCTTCTTTGAAATCAAAATTAACTCCCTAATCTCATTAAAACCAGTACCAGTAAAAGTTAGGAACCATTCCAAGGCAAATTACCTTTTATTAAGTGACGGTTTGTTAAAACTGAATGCCCCTCCAAACCCAGAGAACACAGTAGCTTATGCTGAATTGCTGTTAGAAACTGTACAACCATGCCAATGACTCAGAGGCACCAGAAGCTGTTGAAGACTGGAGGGGGGCAGAAGGTGACAGGGGCACTTAATGATCTAAAAAGGGCAATTTTTTAAAACTATTTGCATCCACAAAATAGGTTCACTTGAAGGACATTTTAAGCTCAGACAATTTCCATTTTCTTGCTTGAATTAACATTTGCTGATTGGTCTTACCTATCCCATGGCTGATACTTGTATATTAGCCCTAGTGAGAATAAATGTAATCACACTGTAGATAATGTGAGGGGACCCATGTAAGGGATGCAGCATTTAGGAACTGCCTTTATCCATTAGTGGCATGAGGGCTAATCCTGGAGTACATTTTCTATTACCCATCCTTAGATCCAAGTTGCATTTGAATATGGACAGGGATGAGCTTTGTTTTACTTTAATTTATTGTCTGTTCTGGATATATATCCATCTCTCCACAACATTCACTTTAAATACCTGGACTGAGTATTTCTGATGCCATTTGACTTACTGATGTTCAGAAGGTCCATCTGTATTAGGTCAGAGGATACCTTGTGTGCCAGACATGTCACCTCTAAGCACTCTGTAGAATATTGAGTATAGTGATAAATATTTGAGGTGGTCCATGCAAGACCTACAGTTTAGGATTTGTATCCTTTTAGTAAAGTATCTCTGTGGGCATTCCAATTGTTGCATGGGTCTGGACAGATATATGCCAAAGTGGGAATTATACAAAATGTATGACCTAATGAGGGCTTTGTAAAGGGGGACAATAACATCTCTTGATCTACTCACAATCAATTTGTTTATAAGCTGTGCAACATAGAAAGACTTTCTTATGACTCTGGGCACATGCTGGTCAAAAGTTAGGTCACTGTTCACACAAGTTCCAAAATGCCAAACAACTGAGTCAGTTCTCAGGGGGCATTGTTGATTTGGCAGTTTCCTGGAGTATATGACTTCCCAAAGGATACAGTAATGTATTTCTTGGAATTTAGTTTCAGTTCATGATTCTGGCACCAGTTATTGTTTGGAACAAACATTCCTGCATGATGGTTAAGTCATTTGGGGATTCAATAACTGCTCCTAGCTTGCAGTCATCTCAAACTTAGTTGGCCAAAGCCCTTGGGTATTTTCTTTTACTTTTGAGATGTATATGCCAAACAGACAAACTCTCAGCACCAAACCCTGGGGGACACCATTGGTGACTGGTCTCTTCTCCTATTTTGATCGCCTGCATCCTGTGATCAAGCATACATATACATTTCTTTGATTCACCTTCCTAATTGTATTAACCTGATTGTATTAAATTATATTCCTTGTATAATACAGCACCACCTGTTAGAATGTGTTTTAAATTTGTAGTTTGGAACAGTCTTCTAGTAAGCAATGAAACAAAATGTATGAACCAATAATGACAAAACTACCCATTTCAGAAAATTTCAACTATAAAAAGCCACTCAAACTTCTGTCATTACAATCCACCAATATCAGTAAATATGCAAAATCTCTGCAGAAGTAAGTCATTAAATAATTCCATATTAAAGGGATCTGTAACTAATGAAGAGGTTGCTGCTAGCAAACAACTTTATATTCCATTGTTTCATCTACAAATAAAGTGCCTGTTGCCCTTGAAGAATAAATTGCCTATGCCACATTAAATAATGATAAGCTAGTAATTTTGCGATGGGGAATGGATGGCAAACTGATAACGAAGTCATAGTTACTAAGTAACTCTGCCAAAGGAGGACATTCATAGGACTGCAGCATCCACTCCCTTTAAAGTACAACACAGTGCAGTATCAGTGATCCATCTGCATACTGTGGGAGTAGAATCCACAGCCTTCTGAATCAAAAGCAAGTATACTACCTGTTGTGCTACTAACAATGCAAACAACTTAGCATAAGTAGCATTAAACTTCTCTTCCCCTGATGCTCTCAGCTCCTTGGAAAAATCCACTTGACGATCAAGTAAATCCCTCAACCTCACAGCACAAGAAATCTGGAAAAAGCAAAAATTTATTTGGGGGAGCAAAGGCCCAAAACCAGGGATACATTTTAAATATTGCTTGCATAATCTTAGAAAGTTGCTAAAATAAAGTAACAAAGAGAAAACAGAATGTGGTGCAGGCAAATGGTTCTACCAAATGATAAAAGCCAATATAGTGAAAAATATAGTAGAACCAAACCACAGCCAGTATCCATTAAAAGTTTCTTTTTTCTGGACCATTAAAAGTTTATTTTTAATGGATACTGGCTGTGGTTTGGTTCTGCTAAAATAAAGTGCTTTGTGTTACCATGTGTTTCCTGAAAGATAGAAAGACTGAAACTTAAAGAGCTATCATTATTTAATGAATTCAGTTCTCACTGATTTGCCAGAAAAACACAAATTTTAAGAGGAACAGACCAAAAGTATGAGCCAAATATTCTGTGAAAATCTAGACCGTGAAGAGCTATGGACTCATCTCCCTGAATCACACGTGGAGGTATGGGTAGAGAATTCAGGCTCTCATTTGAGCCTGAGTAACACTAACCACCAGGTATACCTAACTGGGGCATTTTACACATACACATATGTACACACACACACACACACACACACACACACACACACACACACACACACACACACACACACACACGTGGGAGCAGCATAACTCCTGAAAATAAAAGAACAAAACTCTCTTTACCAGCATGACTCTGGCAGTACCAACGGAACAGCAGCAGCATAGCTCCTGTAACACAGAGAAATAAGAGAACAAGAACAGGTAGTTTAGTTAGTTTAACTTCCACACACAAATCCATGTTAGCATGAAAACTCCACTTCATTCATTTTTCCTGACAGGTCTTGCAGCTGTAAAAGTGGGGTGGCTCCCCCTTCCCCTGGCTGTATGGTTCTGGCACCCATGCAATGGCTGCATAGTGGCTGCTGTTCCTTCTAGAAGTAAGCCTAGGACTAACTCCAGAAACAAACTGTCCTGGTGGCATTCCAAATTAAACAGGATATACAGCAAAAGTAAAAAAAAATATGGCATAAATCAGGAAGCTTAATTCCCATAAAGATAAAAACTATCTCATCAAACTAAATAGACAACTAAGAGGGCTAATTAGGTCAAGCAAACCAAATTTCGAGGTTAAGATAGCCTCCCAGGTGAAATATAATAACATTATCTTCTTCAGCTATGTCAGAAACCTCAAAGACAGCACAAGCAATGTGCTGAACTGGTAATTAATGGTACCACATTCACCAGGCACCTGATGATATAGTGAATCTGTTAGTAGACAAATTCACTTCCAACTTTAACCCCCCACTATCCTCTATCCCCCCAAAAATACCCTGAAACTTAACCCCTCCAACTATAACTAGGGAACATCTACAGGCTCTGTACACTAAAGCCAGGAACACTACTTCAATGGGCCCTGATAACATCCCAGGATACTTCCTGAACAGCCAGGGATCAGGGACTTCATGTAGATAGTAACCTGGCCTTTGACCAACATCTATCCAAGGTAGTAAGAAAATACTTCTGTGTTGCTCAACGTATAAGGAAGGGAAGGGATTCGAGGTCCAGAGAGGTCATCATACCACTGCAGTCAGCCCTCATCAGACCCATCATAGTATATAATGCCTCCTTTTTACGTACCTAACCAGACACATGCAGCAACTGGAATTTCCACAAAGGTTCCTTACATAAAACTTCTATTATCTTATTTAATTTCTCTGCATAGTAACATACATTGTATGTAAACGTGTCTAATTTATTCCATTGACTATTCAGGAAGGGGAAATGAAAACAGACCAGAATACATACAACAAAGTTAGTGCACACCTTTTTCCTCAATTTAACTTAAAAATATGCGAGATTTGTACTGTAAAATGTATAGCACACATAGTTTATCACTATCTAAACAGTAAGCATATGACATTGAGTTTGAGTAAAGTGCAACAAATAGCTGATCAGCACAGGCAGCAGTAAACAGAATGTGGAAAAGGACAGGCCAACTTATTTGGCCTTGTTTTGTCTCCTGATTAATGTACAGTTCTAAACGTGTATACTGTGACCTGGCTGCATAGCAACCTTAACAATTCATTTGTATAACTGTACAAAATTGTTCTGTTTGCTTATTTATTTTGTTTTTCATATTTTTAACTTAAATAGAAGAACAACAAAAGTAACAGAACACTACCTATACAACTTGAAAAATAAGGAAATGGCAAAATGATTGTGTGAGCACGTCAACACTTATACCCTATGGTCATTATACATTTGTTCCTTAGACTTAAGAAACCTATCCAAACAGTAGCCATGCTGGGTTTTAATCAAGGAACAGCATCCAAAATTGTGATAAACATAAGCCTATATGTAGATTGGGGCTCAGGTGGACAAAAATTAATACAAATCTCCAGCATCAAAATGCAGCTCAGCAGAACAAAATTAACACAAGAGATGCAAAAAATGTCTACACTTCTACCCTTTTTCTGACCTCCGAATGTGTTTTTTTACTAGTTACTTAACATTTTGTTGATTAAATTTAAGTTAAATTATACATGCAGAATTCAAATCAAGATGCAATATTTAGAAGGCAACAGTTTATTGGGACATCCTGTCGTGTTTATTTGCATGGCCTGCTAATCAAGATATCTTCAAATGTCTATTGATCAGGTAAATTTTTATTTTAAGTGGAAACCTATAGCATTAGTAACATATTGCATTTTACCCATTTCAAACTACAATATTTTTAGTCAAGCCTTGTGGTTAGGTTACAGCCTACAATGGACTTATGCTGTATAACGCTGACATTTGCTCTCACCAGCCAATTCAAGACGAGGAGTCTTCTTCAGTTCTTCTTACTGCTCATAACACTTATATGAGTTATCTTCAGCTTCATGATTTTCCTCATTTTAGCTTTTTTTTTTCAGTTTTGAAAACATTTATTTCCTATGGTATTTGGTTAAATTCATTCAAGAGTGCAGTACCGTGTTGGCTTGAGTTGTGGGACTAATTTTCATGGTTCTGTCTTTTTCAAGAACCACTGTTGGATTATATTATTGTTGGAATATATTTGTATGTAAGATGTTGTATGCTTGTGGAATATAATTGGCTCCAGAGAACTTGCGTATTCAATGTATTATGTGTTTAGGTTTTAAACACACACTTGGCATGAATAAATTCTATGTGAAATTTAAGGCGTGTACCAGGAGTAAGAGTTTAAAACTGCTAGAGATCTAACTCTTAAAATATAATAAAAAAAGATAATGGCTATAAGCTAAACTGAAAATGGTTGAAGTCTCAACAAAATCAAAATACCACTTCCTAGAAGAGGTAGCCTCCTGGAAAAAAAAACATAACAAAATTTGTACAAAATGTGTGAATAAGGGTAGGAAAAAAAACAAAAACAGAAAAATGACCCTCCCACTATCAAATGCTGCTAGGTCTATTAAACTCATCACCTTTATGCCTTTTTTGGCCCCTTTTCTCACCCTCCAGCTAACCGTTATCTGCCCTGAGTCTACTTAATTTGCTCCATTTTGCCTACCTACCAGCTGATTGGGAAGAGAAAATGGTTCATACTGAAGCAAACAGCAGTCTCATATATGCTATTCTGCACACTAAGGGATCTTTTTTGAATATTTTAAATGGCAGGAGCTCCTAACACCATGAGTGTAACCACGCAATAGTAGCTACATATTAATATTGAAATGTTGAGACAATCTGCCATGTGATCATAGTATCATACCCATCACCATGGAGATGCCAGATAATGGGTAGAATCCTTCTCCCTCTTGGAGTGTGTGAATTGAAAAAAGCTGTTCCTTCCCACCACCTCAGCTTGTTTTATACAGAGCAATCATCTGCCCAAATTTGGGTCATCTAGGTCATAGTCGGACTCCATCCCTCTATGTCATGGAGCTGGGAAGGTAGAATGTATCACCTTTGTGTAATATTTATAACTAATGAAGATGATGGTCCTTTGTTAGTTCCAGCACACAAAAGAGAATTCAGTTTAACTCAATGAGAAATGATGAAAGTTCAAGTGACTGCAGCAATAAAGAATTTTTTTTTTTATTGAGACACATTTAATAAGCTATAAAACATTTGATTTGGAGAGTGTGATATGAGTACTAGCTCTAAAACACTAAATACTCACTCACTCTTTTCCCCTCTACTGTCCCGTGCAAATCTTCCCCTGCACTATTATCACAGACTGGACTCACTGTCCTCTGTATTAAACAGAAAAAAAGAGTAGAGACAGAAACTTCTATGGAAGAAAAAATGAATATTGTAAAGGTGACAGATTTCACAATATGTTATTCACAGATAATGGAGATATACCTTTTGTATCACCAGGTTCACCTTCTGCTGATATCACATTCACAGAGATAGTTCACCTAAAAGTCAATTTTTAAATGGAGGTTATGAAAATTTCATCTTCCAAGAGGAATATTTTTGAATCTGTAAGGACTCTCCAACATTTACAGTGGCTTAATCCCTTTCTTCTTCCTTAGATGTAGAACATTATGAAAAAAAAAAATAGAAATGTAGATCCCAGCAAATACAAACTCTATATGGTACCAGAAGACCATTAAAAGTTGTACAAAATCCATATGGCTGATCTTGAGGTCGTGGCATATTCCGCAAAAATAACAGATAGGAGTTCTGTTATCAGACTGTGAGGCTAAAATGTTTTTGCCTAAAAGAGAAAGAAGGTCAGTAGTTCCTTTAACATGCACAGAAGGTGACAAAGATACAATGTTGGGCATGTTGAGGAGGTCACAAACTGCCTTCAAGAAAGTATCTAAACCAAAGGGTAAAAAGGTCGCACAGACAAACCATTCACTAAAAACTGCAAGAATGACTCTGACAGTTAAAGAACAAGACTCATCACCCTGTTGAATAAAATGATTACTACAACTGATGTTATACACGAAAATGTAATTATGATGGTATAGATTCATCATTCACAGCTTTAGTGGCAGGAGTGATCTTGACATACCTCTTGGTTTAGACTTCTAAGTTTATCCTTTACATACAAGGTTGGATCTACTAAAAGCCCTCTTAAATTAACAAGACTCAACAGGTTGTGACTAAACTGAAAAAAAAGAAAAAAAGAAAAATAATGCAGGTGGAAAGAAAATATTCCCGACACCTAGCAGTCTTTACATTATGAACATTCATTCCCAAGGAAACCAATTTTAAGAGTTTTCAACAGAAAAAAAGGAAAGCATTGGCCTAAGCTTTCTCTAAAGATGAGATTTTGCAGAGTTGTCTAAATCCTTTACCACCCTTTCCTATTCCGTGTTTCAGATGTTTTCCAGCAACTTTACGACAGGATCTACTAAAAGTGCTTGCATGCTATTTGTGCATTATGACACACGTGCTCAGAAAAGTAAGTTCCCAAAGTCTCACAAACTCAATCTCATGTAACTACTTAGCCAACGCCCTATTCTGCAAAATGGTATAGCCCTACCAGTACCCTAAATGTAACCTTAAGTCTTCTCATTCTATAACCCTAAAGTTCTCTTCCCTGTCTCTAACCTAAAATCCCCATCCTGCCTGTTTTCTCTCCCCAAACCTAAAATCCCAGTGCTCGCTCCCTAACCCTAAGACTTCTTTCTTACTGCTTGATACCTCTTAACCTGTTAGAATAAGATATCTGGTCCAGGCCATAAATAATGGGGGGACAAAGACCCAAAAATAGAGACACTTTTAAAATATTGCTCTTACAAGCATAGAAAGTTGATAGAATAACAAGTTTTGCATTAGCATGAATTTTCTGAAGGGTATCAGGTCTGAAACTCAAATATCTGTCATTACTTTTTTACTTCAGCTCTCAACAATTTGTGAGAAAAAACACAATTTTATGAGAAACAGACCAAACATATGAGGCAAAAATCTGGACATGCTACAAAAATCTGTACAGTTGAAAGGTGACCGTAAAACTCCCTTCCTGTTCCTAAAGCTAAAACCCATCCCTCCTCCCTAACCCTGACTCTCTTGTCATTGCTTGCCCCTAAAAATATCTTCATACTCTCCAAACCTAAAATCCCTCCTCCCACACCATAAACCTAAACCCCCTTCATAACCATTGCACAAAGCTATGCTACCCCTCTCTTGTCTGAATTCATAATTGAAAGGTGAGAGGCACCCTACATAAGCTACAAGGTGCTTGAGTCCTTGGTTTTCAGATTGTAGTCTTCAAGAGCTTGGGACTCAATGGTTTGAGGAGTATCCCTTACAATAATGTATTTCTTGTTCAGGAACCAGGTTCAGAAACTTCAACCTGACCTCCTTACATCAGCAACAAATGGGTTTCTATTTTATAATCATTGTTATTCCACTTAAAATGATGTATCAGGCCAGTTCTTGACTTTATGGTCCTAAACAAGTTTGTGAAGGTACAACAGCTCAAAATAATGATTACATCTGCCTTACTCCCACTGCTCTTTTCAGAGAATTGATGACCACATTAGAAACAGAGAATATATTCACAGTTCTGTTTCAAATATTAAATTATTAAGGTACTTTTGCAAAGTGGAGTGCACCAGGTTTTGCTCAGATCAGAGCAAATGGCATTTATATTTTGATGACAGTCTTTTCGTCTCAGATTTCCCTTATGAGCCGATGCCCTGATGGAACTTCATGTTGCAGAGGTTTCTGTTCCTAAGGATTGCAGTAAAATGGGAGAAATCCCAAATGACTCACTCATGGTTTACTCAGTTTACGGACAGAGTTAGAGACACAATTCAACAAAGTGGCTTTTTTATCAGGGGAGACAGGGAGAAGACATCATAAAACTCTTCCTTAACAAAAACGTAAGCAACTGCTGTACAGGAATTCCTCTGGGGTGTTGGATTTGTGACTCACGCCATAATGACAGGTCCTTAGGTCATACATCAAATAAGGAGGTGGACCTTCAGGTCATTGTGGCACAAAATGTCTCATGATTTCAAATATGTCCCTCACATTGCTGAGCAAGCCAATGCAGTCAGCCTCTTCCACAGGAATCAAATCATTTCTGCATCATCAGCTATGAGTATTCTCACATATGTCTTAGATTATTGTTGGGAAACACAGCCAGGGCCTTTCAGTACAAGATGACTAGGACACTTCAATATCAAGGAAATGTAGACACTGTGTTTAGCCTGAAAGATTTTAACTTCCTGCAGCCAGGTGACTTGATTCAGACAAACATACCATGTACACATGACAGCTAAAAAAAAACAGGGAGTGGCACTTTCTGTATAAGTGTGAAATCTGACCATAAGTTTTGGGAGGATGTTATAAGGAAGCAGCTTCCTTACATTCCACTGAGTGTAAACTGGATGACATGCTGCCCACTGTAATTACTTCCTTATTCTGCAACTCATCAATCACTGTTTTATGTAAGGTTTCACTTTTGGTGCAGCCTATATCTATGTGTCAGCAGTAATTCAAACAAGTTTTGGGGCTTTTTATTTTTGTCAGTACTTGTTCAGATGAATAACCTGTTTGGCCGAAACCATTTGGTTGACACAAACAGATAGTCGACAAATGTGTAAGATCGACAGTCCCCAGGCGGAGGAACATTCTTTTTCTCTAGGGCTTGTGCAATCATGGAGTTAATATATATATATATATATATATATATATATATATATATATATATATATATATATATATATATATATAAAATTAGTAGGGTGTGGGGGACACAACCCCCGACAAGGGAGGTTCAGAGAGAGCTTACCTCCTGCAAAAACATTTGCATTTTGTTTACTCTGCTCCAGAAAAATTCCCAAGAGCAAGCATTGAATGTATTGACTTTTCATATTTCAACATAATCATATAAATATTCTGGATACTGGCATAGCTGGTCAGTTAACCAGCTGTCCTGCATCTATGTATATATATATATATATATATATATATATATATATATATATATATATAGAGAGAGAGAGAGAGAGAGACACACACACACACACACACACACACACACACACACATATATATATATATATATATATATATATATATATATAGAGAGAGAGAGAGAGAGCGAGCGAGACAGGCAGACGCAAACACACACACACGGCACCGTTAAAAGTCCATCTTCGAACACTTCAAATGTCAATCATATGGTCTCGACCATATGACGTTCGACATTTCTAGTGTTCGAAGATTTAACATAGACCCTCAAGGAAGACTAGGTTGAGTGCTAAAAAACATTATCAAAACTGCAAATGATGCAACTTTTTTTAGTATGAAGGGAAAAGCAAACCACATTCTGCCATCCAAGATGTATTTCCTACAAACATCTCAGGAGTAAAGATACTCCCCCCACAGCAACTTAATTCAGAGAAGCCATTTTTCTGCAAAATGTCCAACAACTGCAAAATACTTCAGGTGGCCACTGGACCTGATTGTAAAACTTCATCACCCTTATATGAGTACTAATTGATAAGACCCTCTCTTTTCCAGTAACTTGTTCAGGTATTTGTATCTCTATCCAGACATAATCAAAGTGAACATGTATATTATCCGATTTAGTCCAAATGACTTGGGAACATGTCCATATTTATTAGAGTTGTAATTTCGACTGCCAGACCTAAACCACAATAGGACTTTCTGGAATTTGTTAATATGAATGCCCTGTAACAAATAGAGTACCCAGTTGTTTCTCTCAAAATATTCTAACTTTGAAGGATCCAAGAGCTATTGTAGTGCAGACTACTCGTTTTATTATTAGATGCTAATATACTTCCTTTTGAAGTGACATAGTAAAATTGAGTAAGTATGCATGATAACAATAGATTTTCAAGAAATATGCATGCTAGCTTTTAGTCTAACACCCTGCCAACATGATTGTGCAATTTCGGGATTCAGAGAGGTTATTGTCTATTGTTTGTGTTGGTATTAATTATGGCAACATTCATTACATGTTTGCAGTGTTAAGTGCAGTGACTGTATATTACCATCCTACTTCTTACAGCATGTCGGGAAATTGTTGGAATTATTTTCATTATTCTCAGCTACAGTAAATTTCTTTAGTGGAAGATCTGAAAATAGCTCTAGCCTGTATAGGCCTTGTACTGGCTCATACGGAAGGGCATAACTTTTGTACAGTATGGGCAGTTCAGGCTGTTGTCCGACAAAGGTACTACTTGAAAATAAGACATTGACAAAGGGGTCTGAAGTCAGATACCCATATGCTATTACTAACTACTAATACACTTCATTGCTGAAGACCTAATATTAAAGACACTACTCAATCACGTGCCCTGTGAGTCATTATGGAATAGGATATTACAAAGGAAAATGGTTGTTTGCGTTCACTCTTTATCATTACAACACATAGCTCTAAACCTTTTATCTACAGAATCGGGAGCAGAGCTAAAAATAATTAAAGGCTAAGGTCCCAGACTAAGGACAGTTTTTAAATATTAATACCATTGAGTTTAAAAGTGAATGGAATAAGAGGGCTTACATTAGTATGAATTTTCTGAAGTAAAAGAAGTCTGTGACTTTAATAACTACCATTTTTGTTGATTACAAACCCCAGCTTTGTCTCAGAATTGCATATTTAGGAGGGACATGCCTAACATTTGAGTATGAATGAGGGATAGCCACAAAAATCAGTGACATTTTTGAACTATTACTATGCATTGTCCCTACATCTGTTTCAGCTCCCTTAAGTCTTCACTAAGCAGCCAGCCTTCAAATCGCTAAAACTATGCATCTATTTGGTAGATTTCCAGTCATTTTGAACATGGCAGAAATATATTTCATATACAAAATTACTTAAAATTAGCATAGAGGATTGTAGAGTGCTATAACTAAAACTTAAAACAGCTGTACAGCTCAGAATGAGCTGAGACAAATGCAGTATTTTTTCTTCACTAAGAACTGCATTATTTATTTTATTAACTGATTTTCATGGGATTTTAGTATACTCTGGTTATCAGGTAAGACACTTAAAATGTTTATTTTGAGTTTCTTGTATGGTATCTTTTGTTTTATAACATTATGTTGCTCAGCATCATATCAGATTGTACTGTTACAAATGGCTGTTGTGTTTATTGAAGTGTCTGGTATATGAAGAAAGACTCACAGAAATAACTGGTAAATAAGTGCCGCATGATCTACTCAATTTGGCATTTAATCATCAGGACAAAAAAAGCAATTAGAACACATGTCATAATTACACCTTGTACAATAAAAAGATTTGCTCTTTAAATTTGCTTTTAAAATCTTTCACTAATTGTGTAGCCGAAAAGCTAATATACATTTCAGACTCAGATCATTAACTTTAATCCAGTCTGTGTCCTCCTTACCTTCTGTATTTTATTAATATACAAACAATGCCTCTAGTACTACTGTTCTGCTAAATCCACTCATCAGAGCTCGCTGTACCTTCTGCTATCTGCTCCATCTGCTTAAACCATCAACCTGTTTTAAACTTCTTACAGTTTCAGCATGTCTCTTGTCTCTTACACCTTCCATCTGTCTAGTGTATTTGTAGAACAAATTCTGCTTTAGATTCACAATAACTTAATTACACTGATAATTCAAGTATGCATAAACGTGCAGTGATATTTTATTTGTGCTCAGAAAAGACATGCTGGAATAGTGGCTACAGGCAAGTTGTGACATGAGATCAGATGTTAGAAATAAAAATTAACAGCACAGTATATACTGGCTGAAGGAGTAGTTGGCCAGCCTGAATAAGTGTAGGGAGGAGATTGTTTCTAACTCAAAAAACTCAGGAAAGATGGAAGAAAGAGACTCCATATTAAAGCAACTAATAGTTCCATGCTCTTTGTTATTTAAGAAAAAGGTCTGTGCATTTCATTAGGTAGCCAAAGCCGTCAGCAAGGAAAAGGCAGTGATACTCAAGAATAGGTTATTTAATATTAGACCAGCACACGGTCAACATTTATAGGTTAATAGGTTCATAGATAAGTACTAGGCAAGCTGCCCTTTTGGGGCATTTTAAACCTAGTCATTTTACCTTGTTGTGCTTGAGATAACCTGTCCCATTTCATTATAGATTAGCCTTACCAATCCCATCATTGATAATTATATATTATCCCTAATAAGAATATCTAGGATCATACCATAGATAATTTGAGGGCACCCATGCATGGGCTAAAGCATTTAGGAGCTACCTCTGTCCGCTAGTAGCATGGGGGCAGTCCTGAAGTACATTTTCTGTTTCTCATCAATAGATCTAAGCTGATCTTGAAAGTGAACAGGAATGAACTTTGTTTTATGTAGATGGGGAGTCTGTTCCACAGCAGTGACTTCGTCTATGAAATATATCTGTTCCTTTAAACCATTCTGTTGATGTTGCCAAAAAGGTTTAGATCCCTAGACCAAGTATTTCTGATAACTTGCTGATGTGCAGTAAGTCCATCAATAACAGGATGGAGGATGGCTTGTATGCTAGACACAGGTCACCTCTTAGCAGTCTCTAGGATACTGAGTATAGTGACAGGGCTTTGAGTTGGTCCATGTAGGACATGTTGCTTAGGCTTCCTATCCTTTTAGTAAAGTACCTCTGTGGGCATTCCAGTTGTTGCATGTTTTAGGAAAAGGAATAGATAGTGAGGTTTATTGTGAGGTTTTGTTAGTAATTTAGCTAGTACCAATTAAATTATGCTTCAATATACTTTATTTTGGCTAAAAAATTCTGATAGCATAAATGTAGGCAATTAGTCTATGGTTAGAGGATGGATAATTGCATTCACAGAATATGATGAGTGAAGAATATAAGATGTTCAACTATGTTAATACTGAACTTATCACAGTGCTAAAAACATTAAAAGCACAAAAGATTATGACCAGTTTAGAATCAGCGGTGACAATGCAGTCAAGTTCTAAGCTAAAATTAAAGTATTACAATGACACTTTGAGCAACATTTTTTTTTCTGCAGGGCAACTAAAATTATTATTTAGAGTTATTTCTAACAAGACAATCTCACAGAGAAGAAAGTATGTCAAAAGTCCTCTTTTTGATTAAAAATAATTTCTACTCCTAAAAAGGTCTGTGAAACTACCATGCCAGCTTCAAAGTGATGAGAGCTACAATCATATACTGCAGTTGTAAGTATTCCAGCAATCAAACAAAGAAATTAGGGCAGAGGCAGATAATACCAGAAGTTACTCCTGACTGAACTTTATTTGAAACTGACACATGTTCAGAAATGGTGCTGATAACATTTCTAAATGCTACATCAACTAGTTAAAGAAGCATGCAGCCCATATGTTGTAACTCAGTTAATTCACTGTAGTCCTCATGGATATCACTGTAATAAAAGCAATTAGTTAGATTGCAGTCCTCATGAATGTCACTGTACAATAGTCACTAAGTTTCCCAGTAAAAGTTTGCAGGTTCAGTTTTCAAACTTAAAACCTGCTGTTTTTCAAGAAACTTGCAGTGGCGGCTCTGCTATTAGAATGGAAGACTGCAGACCCCTCAGCTATACAACGAAGATCTCTGAGATTCCTGGAACTGCAAATGCGTGATCTGCGAGTTCCTATCCAGACTGCTGTTTAACCAGTCCGGATTGGTACTGCGCATGCATGCTCATCTAGACTGCCATTTCACTAGTCTGGATTACAAAGAGAGGCATCTGTACATCAAATGCCCAGAGGTCTATGCAATTTGTTAACACATAGACTGGAATGAGATTGGACTGCAACATCTGCAGTCATATAGGTGAGAAATTGGACTGTATCCTCCACTGATTGGCTCCTGGGGTAGAAGGGAAAGGGGATTTGTATTTAGCACTCCATCCACTGCTGAAGGAATATACTGATGCTACACAGGAATATATACAGGTTGTCTCTCAGGGAAAGAGGTGTGTGTGTGTGTGTGTGTGTGTGTGTGTGTGTGTGTGTGTGTGTGTGTGTGTGTAGAATGCCCCAGTTAAATATACCTGGTGGCTAGAGTTACTCAGGCTCAAACCCTGCACCTTGGGTATAGGTAGCAAGAACCAAAATTCCCTGCCCACCACCACTTGTGAAAGCTGTTGAGATTTTTGCCTCATATTTGTGTTCTGTTCCGTTGTGGCGACCCCTAACCAGGAAAAGCCGAAAGACACAAACAAACAAACAAACTGTTGTTCTGTTCTGTTCCTCATAAAATCTGTGGTTTTCTTAATTTTTGTAATCAGTGAATGACAGACATTTGAATTTCAGACCAACCTTTTATTCTAGCAATTTTCTAGGTATATAAGATCAATATTTTAAAATTATTTATAAGATCAATATTTGAAAATTTTCCCAATTTTTGGGGCTGTATTCCCCCGTTATTGGCTTTGTCCAGGATTTTTGTGCTAAGAGGTTGACAGCTATGGTGAGAACTGAATTCACTGAATGCGTTTGGGGGCTGTATTCCCCCATTATTGGTTTTGTCCAGGTGTTTCATGCTAAGAGGTTGAGAGCTATGGTGAGAACTGAATTCACTAAATGATAGCCATTTAAGTCTTCCCATCTTTCAAGAAACAGTTGATTTGGCATAGTGGGATGTTGCGCTGACTGTAGTGCACAGTGTCCTGGGTTCCAGACTTGGCAGTGAAATACATAGTAATAACACAACATTTTATTCTAGCACCTTTCCAAGATTATGCAAGCAATGTTTAAAATATGTCCCTGGTTTTTGGGCTTTTGCCCCCTCACAATAAATTTTGGCTTTTTCTAAGAGGCTGAGAGCTATGGTTAGAACTGAATTCACTAAATGATAGCCATTTAAGTTTCAGTCTTCCCATCTTTCAAGAAACAGCTGACTTGGCATAGTGGTATGCTGCTTTGATTGTAGTGCACAGGGTCCTGGGATCAAGACTTGGCAGTGTAATGCATGATGTAACACAGCATTTTATTCTAGCAACTTTCCAAGATTATACAAGCAATGTTTAAAATGTGTCCCTGTTTTTTTTGGCTTTTGCCCCCGCCCCCCCCCCAATAAATTTTGTCTTTTTCCAGATTTCTTGTGCACACAGTTGAGCGCTACAGTTGAGTGTTGAGTGCACTTTGTAAGGAACTGAGAGCTTCAGGGGAAGAGAAGATTAGTGCTGATTATGCTGAGTCTGCTTGCATTGTTAATAGCATAACAGGTTAAATACTTACTTTTGATGCAGAAGGCTGTGGGTTCTACTCCCACAGTATTTAGGTGCATTGCTGATACTGTACTGTGTTGTACTTTTAAAGGGGGTAGATGCTGAAATCCTGAGAATGTCCTCTTTGGCGGTGATACCTACTAACTATGAACCTGTTATGTTTACCATCCATTCCCTATTGCAATATTATTAGCTTATCATTTTTTTAGTGTAACATAGGCAATTTATTCCTGAAGGGTAACAGGTACTTTTTGTAGATTAAACAATGAAATATAAAGTTGTTTGCTAATAGCAACATCTTCATTAGTTACAGATGTTTATAATGTGGAATTATTTAGATGACTTTTACTTCTGCAGAGATTGTGCATATTTATTGATACTGGTGGACTGTAGAAGTTTGAGTAGGTTTTATGATGAAATACTCTGAATTGGGCAGTTCTGTCATTATTGGTGCATGCATTTTGTTTCATTGTTTACTGGAAAAATGTTCAAAACAATAAATTTACAATTCCGTCTAACAACTGTCCTGTATTATACAAGGAATATAATTTAATACAATCAGGAAGGTGTTTATTGATTATCTGATCATCTTAGGTATGCCCCCTCCCAGTTCTTGGTTGGATGTGTTCGATTAGGAACCAGTTAAAACAACTGTCTACAAGCACAAAGTTTTTTTGTCACTGAATATTTTCACTGATTGAGTCTGAATGTTGCTGAAAGTGATGAAGCCAGATTGAAGTAATCACTTCTCTTAGATCTTCATTTTTTTTGGGGGGGTACATATTGTCCACACCCAGGGAGCTAAGTATGTTGTGTAGGATTTCTGCTGCACAATTCTCCTGACTGAACTATATGTCTCAACAGCCCAGATTTTCGCAGAATGAATAGATTTTTGCTTCTTATTTTTAGTTTGTTCCTCATAAAATTTGTGGTTTTCTGGCAGATCATTTAGGAACTAAGTCACTTAATAATGACAGACATTGAGTTTCAGATTTCATACCCTTCAGAAAACTGCATGTTAAGGCAAGACCTGTTATTCCATTAACTGTTTAATTTTATACAAGAGCAATTTTTAGTACTGTTTGTTTGATCCCCCAATATATTTGGCCTTGTCCAGATCTCCTGTGTTAAGAGGTTGAGAGGTATGTGCAAATAAATTGCTTTATAGAATTAGGTATATCCAAGCCTCTCAACTATCCCTGATTTTGGCTCAAAATGTTGCTCTTCCCTAACAATTCCTCGAAAAATGGCAATTTTGAAGGAAATGTGGAGGGTTTACAATTAATAAATAATTGTAATGATCAGAGTTACAGATTACTTTCACTTTAGAAATTCATGTAGATTATCTTATTTTGTCAGCTGTTCAACTTAACAGTACTAATATTAAAAAAGTGTCCCTTCTTTGACAGGTTCCCAACTGTATTGTGTGGCCATTTTATATTTTTACATCCCATTTTTGGTCCATTTTTTCATAAAATTGTGGTTTTCTGGCAAATTAGTGGGAAATCATTAAAGACTTAAAGTTAGAAAATGACAGACATTTGAGTTTCAGATTTTATACCCTTCAGAAAATTCATACTAATGCAAGAACTACTATTCAATTATCTTTCTCAGTTTATAAGAGCAATGTTTAAAAATTGTCCTTATTTTTGGGCCTTTGTCCCACTTCTGTTTATGGCTTTTTCCAGATTTCTTGCTCTGAAGTTGAGAGGTATGACAAATGTGTCAGGGCCATCACTATCAGCCAGCGACATTTCAAATTGTGACATTCTTGTTGTGCCCCACTCTCCCATGTAGTGACTCTGGATGTGTCCAAGCAAAGCAAGGAGCAGTTATGCAGTGTAAGTGTGCAACGTATCCCCCATCCAAGGTAGATACAAGTACTACAGTGGCTTTTCATCTGTCCTTGATTTTGCAGAATGTTCTGGTTTTCTGCCATATTTTTATACTGTTGATTTATGCTTCTTATTCAGAAAATGCATGTTGTTGCAGTCCCTGTTGCTCTGTGTTTAAGTAGCAATGCTTTAATGACCATCAGTTAAGCTTGTCTGGGATTGTAAGATGCAAGTAAGCTTTAATAAGCATACTGTTAAAGAATTATCAACATTGAAAGCCTTTCTGTTGTTGCCATGTACAGAATATTTACATAACTAGATAATGTATAAGCCTTAGGTATTGAAATACATATGACAGTATTTGTAATAAAGGACAGGATTACAGTATTTTCAGAAGCTCATTACATTTGTTGGAGACTTACAGTCATCTTTGCAGGCTTGACCTGTAAACTAAACAGAATCCCAATCTATCATGTGTGGTCCATAACCTGTACAGTAATCCTTTAAGCGATTTATCTTGAGCTTGTTTGTTGTTTGCTGTTCATTTTTTTACTTTGATCATGTTTTCCCCATGAAACAAGTAGATAGTTGTTGTCAAGCAGCAGGTCTTTTTTGGATAAAAAACATTTTTTACAAGTGGGGGTGATCAGTATCACAGAGATTGCTACTTTCAGCATGTTACTTGGTACTTTAATAAAGCTGAATATAAATTATAATTAGAACTGCAGTGCAAGGAGAAGTGGTTTGAGTTGAGTGCTGCTTGTTTTTGTTTTATACTTGATTTTGACTGGCATTCCAGTAATGTATTTAAAAAATAATTTATTTTTTCATGCCTTACAACCTTTTTGTTTCCATCTAGATATTAAGTAAGCTGTCATGTAGCCAGTGCATTGAAATATTTTTTCTTTCTTCTCCACTTCATTTTGTATTGATTGGACTCTCAGTGTATTTAATTAAAGTCCCAGTTTTTGTGGTTTTGAGCATAGCTCCGCCCCTTTCTAGTTGGTCACATCCCTTCCCATTGACCCCACCCATTCATCTGTCTCCTGCAGTCCCCCTTTGTTTTGAAGTCACTAGCCACCACTGGAAGCTTGATGGCCATAACCCCATGTTAATATATTTTACTTTCCATATATTTAATAGCTGACTTCTGATACTAAGTAGAAGTTTATACCATGTTCTTGGAAGGTGCTGTGTAATGTATGTGTCACTTTCTTGTGTTTCTGATGTTCATTTTTAGTATTAGGTTCTCTGATATAGTTTGAGCTCCCTTAGCTATGTGTTCCAGTCATAGTCATTCAAATAACAGCAGGTCAGACATTACCTAATAGGACAGGCAGAGGTTACCACTAAATAATCTGTACACAACAGATGATAATGACTGTTCTTGAAGCCATTGGGAATAGATCAAATTGTTAAATGCTTTGGTTTTTACTCTAAGAATCATTGTACCTGTTGAAGTTATGGAGATGGCTTGTTTGAAGCTTATGAATACTGTCTTTAGTAATAAAACATATCACTCATGTTGCAAGGATTAGTAGGACTGTAGAATACTGGAATGAACTGGAAATAACTGGAAGAAATGGAAATGGGACTAGTATGAATGTCTTTGTTTTTAGTTATTCAGAACTGTGCTAAACAGATGCCAGTTTCTCCTTTATGTGACAAATCTTCTGGTACCTTTCAGAGTAAAAGGCTGCATACACTGTAGTTTGGTTAAGAATGTTTTATTATGTACAGTGGAAGTATGAATCAAATCTTACTGTCTCCAATAATAGTACTGATGAACTGAAACAGACTGCATAATAATGTCTGTAGGTTCTGCACGCATTATACTCAGAATTATTCTTTACCTCCTGAGTACTATAATTAATATTCTGGAATGCTTGATATTTGACCTGACTTTTGCACTCATTCTTAAGTGTCTGTACCAGACTTCTGTGAACTGCACTGCAATGACTTTCTGCATATCAGTCGAATGAGCTAACTGTGTCTGAAATATTTCATAATAATACCAACACCCTGTAAATTTCTACACTCCTCTTTAACCTTGATTCCTATGCCTCATACCATCTAAACAAGATCTTTTTGTACTCAATGTACTACACATTCTGGCAGCGCAGTTTATTCTTATTAGTATTTTTGACTGAATGTTATTTTCAGTGATTGAAAGTGCATTCACTGAAACTGCATGCAAAATATGAAGGCCTGATTTAATATAGATGCATTTCTAGACCTATGCAATGAGAATACTGTATTTTCCTCTAACAAGCTACATTTAAATGAAACCTAATCCTACAATTCCTCCTGAGATAATGGTTAGGGTGTTTACTTTACAGCAACAAGGTACAGGGTTTGCTTCTCACATGTGGTAATTGGTTAGGCTTTAAATGGCTCACAACGGCAGATAGCTTAGTACTAACCTAAGACATAGAAGTAAAATTACACTTTCAGGTCTCTGTGAGGTTTGTTCTAACTGTATTTATGTAGGATGTATTCTGTTACAATTCTCTCTGAAATTGCTGAAATGGGATTTAGTGCTGCAATACTTTATAAATCTATTAATATAGTATGCAAAAGATACTATAATGATCATTAGATTCGAACTACTGTAATAGTTATTAAATAAGTTTTATTTATCTGGCAAATAAACTTGCAATTTAAATTTTGACCACTAGATGTCACTTGAGCATTTATGGTCTTGAATCTCTTAACTTTATGATTTAATTATTACTGGGCAATTCTTTAACTTGTTGTAACTTGCAAACTCTCTTTTTTACACCTAAAATATATGTATCTTGAAGCATAATTATGTATTAATTTGTTTCTGTAAATCTTCAGCTAAATTTGTTACTAATAATCCTGTCTATTTAGCCTTTTAATGTATATGTGCTGCAATAGATGCCTGCCTTTAAATGTCTGTGTTAAATATCCTGTAAATATCTATCTGCTGTAATAGTGGAAGTACATTTACTAAAACCTATGCTTTCTGTATATCTGTACTTGCGCATGCCATGTCAGTGTCTTTTTAATTTCTGTCTGATGTACAATAATTATTAGGTAATGTGCATTGCATTCTGTAAATTCACTGGCAAATCAAGCTTGACCTGTTATACCTTGTGTATTAAATAACTATTATGACATTCTTTAGATAACTTATCTTAATAAGCCTGTTACAAATAATTGTCACTTTACCCTTAGAACTAATGACTGAATAATGTGAAGTGTGATGTAATAATGCTGTTAGAAATGTATAATGTAATAAGCCAGTTACAATTAATTCTGTCACTGTATCCTTAAAACTAATGACTGAATAATGTGAAGTAATGCTGCTAGAAATGTATAACTGAGTATGAATGCTATATTCTGAAATCTGACTGAAATGTACTATACTGAATTTATAACTGTCATATTCTGAAACGTGACTGAAATGTGATACATATACTGAACATGTAGCATAGTTGTGTATAAATGTAATACTCTGAAAACTAACTAAACTAATACTAAATTAATACTTTTTCTGCTAGTATTATCTGAACACAGATAAAAGCATAAACTGAAACCTAGTGCTGTTATACTATTGTCTGAAAGCATAAAACATCTGCATACTTGCTTTAATTCTAATCTGTATAAATGCACATCTGTCATATGCACATTTTAATTATAAAGAATACTTTCTTTAGATAACAGAAATACATTCACTGTACAAAACTAAATAAAAATATTATTATTATTATTATGTGTATCAAGTGTGTGTATATAAGCATTTTTATATTCACCGTTAATTCCATGTCAACTATAGTTGCACTACTTGTAATTAGTTTATTATGTGTGTATCAAGTGGTTGTATACAAGCATTTTATTTTCACCATACTTCCCTGTCAACTATAGTTGTACTACATTGTATTTAGTTTATTATGTCTGTATGAAGTGTGTGTATATATTATAAATGTACTACTGCTAGGAAATGTTTTCCTCCCACTGTGCTGTATATACTAAAAAGCGTGTCTTGAGATGTACTATATATTCTATGTGTGTTTTTGTGGAGCTTTTCTCCCAGGGCCTCCACTGAAAATTGTCTCTGTTTGGCCCACTGGTCTTTCCCAGTAAACAAAAATCAATCAATCAATCAATCAATCAATCAATAAATAAATAAATAAATAAATAAAGACAATAATCTTCACTTCTGGCTTTGGTGGTCTTGTCTTTCTGTTGATACTTCACTTGTGCACCACAGCTGTTGCCAAGTTTAGGCTTTACTCTGCATTCTCCCAGTCACTGCTGGGGTACTGGAAGAGCTACCTTAATGTCCGAGTGTCCTTAGATATGCACAGTTTGGCTATCCAATCCCCCCGTCTCTGGTGCATGTCTGGGTGGCACATATAATATTTTTTTCTTGACTGTATTTAAAACCAAACTGGAAATTATTCAAATATGCAAACCAACAGTGTGTCTTTTTGTAGTAATATCTGCAAAGCACAAAAAAGCAGTATCAGGTCCTTAAAATAACATTTGCAGCTTTAACAGTTATAAACTGATAGCATTGCTTGTTGCCCTGACTTTATTTACATTTTCTGCATAAAATAAACATGTGCTGCTAATAAATTTGGTAAGTCTGTAAGCAAAGTGATAATGTATTGTAGTGAAGTAGACCTATGTTACTAATAAATAAATTCTTGTAAGTCTGCAACCAAACTGTACAGTAAAATGGAAAGGCTGTACCTTCATTATTAAATCAAATGGAAACCTCAGTGGCATTGCTTGTCCTTGTCATAATCTCAAATGAGTAATCTAACATTGTATTAATATTTCAACATTTTTTGCATTTCTGCACCTTTATAAAATTAATCTCAACTGTTCCATTTTCTGTGTTTACTCTGTGACCCACAGCTGGTAATTTACAAAATAATGTTTTCAGTGTACAGATCTCTGCCCACTGCCTTACATGTAGCTGTTCTTTTAGCTGACATTATTCAACTCTTTCACTACTACTGAATGCTGCATTGATTTAACATTACTGTCAACAATTTCTTGGATAAATAGTAATAACTGTTATTGCATAAACTGTCACTAGTAATATTTTACTGATCTTTGCCATACTGTTTTGCAGTACTGCCTTTAATTCAATTTGTTGAGCTGGCTTGTAATCAGATAACTCTGTTTCATAAGTCTGTGACTCTGGCAAAAGTTCAGTGTAAGGAAACACCTGACACATAGAAATAAAATCCAAACATACTTTAATACATCCAAATCACAAGATCACAAAGCTTTCAGACTTGCGTACTTCTTCAGTGTGTAAAGAAAGACATTTTTCAGCCTCATTTAAATACAATCAGTATAAAATCACATGACACAGCTCATTAAACTAGAAATTCTTTCTTAAAGGTATAGCCTTAAAAATATAGATTATCAATATATAACACAAAGAATACATAACATAAGACATACAAAGCTGATAAAAGTATACTTTTTTGCATTTGTTCTGTTTCAGTAATAGTTAACAAAACTGTACTGCATTTATTTGTTTCTTTGAATATTAATTGAATATTGGTGGTCTCTCTCTCTCTGTAGTTTATTTCCTGCACGAGTGTTGTTGTATTCTTAAACTTGGTGGCTTTGGAATTGCCCACTCCTGCTGTAAATTTGTCTTTGGACATTCCTCCCAAACCCATCTCATTTGCTCACTCAACTAAGTACAGTGAGATCATATGGGAAGGATGACCCCCTTGTTTCTTTGATTTTGAACACTCCTACCAGTCCCATCTCATCAGCTCTGTCTACTGTGTACACAGACAGCATTTGGGAAGGCCAACCCCCTTTAGTCTCTTAGTCTTGAGTTATCTTTTGTTTCCTCTCTCTCCACTTAACAAAAAAAAAGAAAAAAATATTTTTACACTTTATTCAGCTGCTCTTACTGTAACTGTGTTCTATCTACTTTATCTTATTTTGCTTTGGTGTGTGCTGTTATTCTACATTTATTACTGCTTGTTAGGAGCCTGATTAAATTTATCTGTTATTCTAAGCATCTTAGTTTTGGTTTTAGCACTTGTGTTTCAGGCCAGTTGTTTTACATTTCGGAAGGTTTTTGTGGTCTACGATCTTGTGGACAAATCTTTATCAAAACCCTCTCTCCATAAGTCCACCAAGTATTCAAAACACTATGTCTGGCCAATTCCCGTCAGTTTCTCCTGCCAGCCTGGCCAATGTGGACATACTGACACAAGTCCAGCAACTGCCTTATGTTCACTGACAGCCCTCTTCTCCTAGCACATAATTCTTCTTCTTACAAGAAATGCATCTACATCAGTAACCTGGAATTTGTGCTCTCTCATGCCACAGTCAGTACTGCTGACAAAAAGGAGATTGCCAGTACAAACACCACACTACCCACATAGCCAAGCACAACACACACCCACCTATGCAGAGCTCCTCAATAAAAACTTACCTAAACAACAGAGACCCCCAAAACACACTCACAAACATTCCACACACAGCTGCAAACACATTCCACACAGTAAACAACACACCAGTGTCTCACAACCACAGCTTAATAAGACATAACAATAAACCAACACAGCCCATAAGGCATAACAATAAACCTAACATAATAGTGATTGGCGACTCAGTTGTGAGACACACTAATGTCCCCCTCACCAGGCTCAACAAGGAGAAGGTCCCAGTCAGTTGTCTGTCAGGTGTCAGAATCTGCCACATCACACACACACTTAAGTCTCTGCACAACAGGTACATGTATGACTCTGTCATTGTCCATGTTGGTGTGAATGATTTGAGATGTATCTCCCTGGACTATATGAAGAGAGACATGATTAAGCACTCAGAGTATGTGTCCCAGGAAGGTATGACCCTAGCCCTAAATAGCATCCTACCATCACCAAGAATTATACTGCAACACCAACAAAAATAATTGACTTCTACAATCGGCTTAGTTTTTGGTGTCTTTCCAAAGGAATCCAGTATCTGTCTGCCTGGGATGACATGGTTGACAGGTCTCAATTCTTTGCCAGAGATGGCTTCCACCTGTCACCCCTGGGATTCTGGATCTTGGCTAAGGCTCTTGACCCCCGTCCCATTGTGCCTTTTTTAGGCTATGTCCCAAAGACAAATCTTACAACATAAACGATCTGTCAAAAAGTAAATTGAAGGTCATGCTGCATAATACTAGGAGTCTTAACCTGAAAATGGACTTACTAGAGCTCTCCTTGCACTGGAAGATGCAGATATCTGTGTGGTCACAAAAGCTTGCTTCACGGCTGTGGAGAGTACCCTTGCCTTACCAGACTATACCTCATTCCACATATTCTGACTCCAACTTGAGGTTGGGAAAACTAAAAGTGGTGGAGTCTCTATCTTCATTAAGGACAGGCACACCTCCAGACTGGTTTGCCAGCATGATGCACTGGAATTATTCCAGGTGCAACTAAAGGCAAGACACCTATCCAAGTTATAGCCAGCTACAGACCCCCCCCCATGACTCAGGACAGTCAATCCTCCTACCTGGACTTACTTGACTCCAACAAGGTACCCCCTAACAACCTGATCTTTGGTGACTTCAACTACCCCACCACAGACTGGATCAACTATTCTGCACTAATACACTCACCCAATGATTCCTTGACTTCATCACTTCTAACACACTAGATCAGCTTGTCTCATCCCCCACAAGGGGAAAAAACATTCTGGAATTGGTTCTAACCAACATGGGTTACTGCTGCACCGTTCCCATAGTATGTTCTTTCCTGGTGAGATCAGATCATTGGTCTGTCTCATTTGATGTTTCTATCCCATCCAACTACCCCCCCCCCCCCCAGCCGTAACCAGGCTAAAAAAATTCTCAAAAGCTGACTACAACCTCCTAAGGGAGGGTATCAGTAACTTCATACCACAACCACCCTCAGAGGATGTAGATAACTATGCTGAACAGTATGCTAATGCAGTATACAAGTAGCTGTACAACTGCATGGACTCAGCCATACCCAACATAACTAAAACCTGCTCCTCAAGGAAACACAAACCTGTCTGGTGGACATCCTATATCAACAGGCTTTGCAACAAAAGGAAGAAACTGTTATCCAAGTGTAAAAAGGAACAAATTCCAAACTGGAAAACATTCATCCTCAGCATCAACAAGCAATCCAGTATCTGTCTGCCTGGGATGACATGGTTGACAGGCCTCAATTCTTTGCCAGAGATGGCTTCCACCTGTCACCCCTGGGATTCTGGATCTTGGCTAAGGCTCTTGACCCCCGTCCCATTGTGCCTTTTTTAGGCTATGTCCCAAAGACAAATCTTACAACATAAACGATCTGTCAAAAAGTAAATTGAAGGTCATGCTGCATAATACTAGGAGTCTTAACCTGAAAATGGACTTACTAGAGCTCTCCTTGCACTGGAAGATGCAGATGTCTGTGTGGTCACAAAAGCTTGCTTCACGGCTGTGGAGAGTGCCCCTGCCTTACCAGGCTATACCTCATTCCACATTTTCTGACTCCAACTTGAGGTTGGGAAAACTAAAAGTGGCGGAGTCTCTATCTTCATTAAGGACAGGCACACCTCCAGACTGGTTTGCCAGCATGATGCACTGGAATTATTCCAGGTGCAACTGACAGTTGGCAAGACACCTATCCAAGTTATAGCCAGCTACAGACCCCTCCTTCCATGACTCAGGACAGTCAATCCTCCTACCTGGACTTACTTGACTCCATCAAGGTACCCCCTAACAACCTGATCTTTGGTGACTTCAACTACCCCACCACAGACTGGGTCAACTATTCTGCACTAATACACTCACCCAATGATTCCTTGACTTCATTACTTCTAACACACTAGATCAGCTTGTCTCATCCCCCACAAGGGGAAAAAACATTCTAGACTTGGTTCTCACCAACATGGGTTACAGCTGCACTGTTCCCATAGTATGTTCTTCCCTGGTGAGATCAGATCATTGGTCTGTCTCATTTGATGTTTCTATCCCATCCAATCCCCCCCCCCCCCAGCCGTAACCAGGCTAAAAAAATTCTCAAAAGCTGACTACAACCTCCTAAGGGAGGGTATCAGTAACTTCATACCACAACCACCCTCAGAGGATGTAGATAACTATGCTGAACAGTATGCTAATGCAGTATACAAGCAGCTGTACACCTGCATGGACTCAGCCATACCCAACATAACTAAAACCTGCTCCTCAAAGAAACACAAACCTGTCTGGTGGACATCCTCTATCAACAGGCTTTGCAACAAAAGGAAGAAACTGTTATCCAAGTGTAAAAAGGAACAAATTCCAAATGGGAAAACATTCATCCTCAGCATCAACAAGCAAATTAGATCACTAGTGAAAACCTCCAAAGTCAACCATGAATTGAAACTACCCTCCAAAAAAGAGAAAGCACAAGGCCTTCTTCAATTATGTCAGGATCCTCCATGGCAAAGCCCAGGTTTGTTCCAAATTAGTACTTAATGGTACCACTGATCCTGTTGACAACCTGCTAGCTGATAGGTTCAGCACAAGCTTCACCCCCCTATAACCCCAAAGGCCCATTAGACATCCCAGATACTTGTCCCGCACCTCACATCTCCGTAGATCACGGATCCATGGGAGCTGATAGTATATTCTGCATCATCTCCAGCAAGAACTAGCTTCGCCATTGAGCACCCTATTCAAACACAGCCTACGTACAGGCTTCATTCCAGCAGAGTGGAGAACTGCCATTGTCATCTCTTTGCACAAAGGTAGTGCCACTACTGACCCTGGAATCTATTGCCCCATTACCTTGACAAGTCTGATCTGTAAAGCCATGGAGCGTATTATTATGGATCTCATAAACAAGGACATAGGCAATTTCCAAGCACTTGACCCCACCCAATTTGGATTCATCAAGAGCAGATCTTGCCTGTTGAACCTGATTGACTTCTTTGAGACTGTTACCAGAAACAGAAAGTCAATACATACAGCTTACCTTGACTTGGTCAAGGCCTTTGATATAATCCCTCACTACTCGGGCATCATTGAAAAGCTAACACAACTTGGCATAAATCCCTAACTCATCAGGTGGGTGGCAAACTGGCTCAATGATAGGACCCACTAGGTCAAAATAAGTGCCTCCACCTCTGACAGCAGACCTGTCACTAGTGGTGTTCCCCAGGGATCTGTCCTGTGACCCCTACTGTTTGGCATCTACTTCTCAGAGGTCCAGGCAAAGACAAAGGGCCTGTGGTTGACCAAGTTTTGGATGATTGTAAGTTGGGTGCTGTCACTGACTCCCCAAATGAAGTTAACATACTGCAAGAAGGTCTCACAGCAACAAATGACTGGTACCAAAGTCTTGGCCTTAAGTTAAATGCAAAAAAATGTATTATCATACCATTCAGCAAAAACACAGCCTCTACTGATTACCACATAAATCTGAAACTCCTAAGCACACAACCTGTGGTGAGAGACTTGAGTATTCAGGTTGTAAACAATTTTACATTCAACCATCATGTAGTGGTGGTGGTCAGAAAAGCCTTTTACTTGGTTTATCTCAGAAGTAAAGTAAAGGGATTGCATCCAGAAAAAGGAGGTTATTACCTCTCTGTACTTCTCCCTCATTAGACCAATAATTGAGTATAATGCCCCATTTGGGATGTACCTCTCCAAATACCTGCACCAATTTGAAAGGCCACAGAAATATCTCATAAAGAGAATCTATGTCCTCCAACACCTGTCCTAGGAGGACAAGCTGAAATCACTATCACTCTACTTGGTATCATACAGATTTCTCAAAAGTGATCTGTGTCTTGCCTACAAGGCAATATTGGACCATGACCTACTAGAGATGCTCCATATATGTAAGTCTAACTCCTCTTGCACACCATCTCAAAAGGCCTAAATCTAATATGCGACATCAACAAAACCTGCTGGAGAGACAGGTTTGTCTCCCAGAGGCTGCCCCGTTTCTGGAGTAGACTTTCCCATACATGTCAAACAGAGTACCTCACTGATCCTATCCAAGTGCAGCCTTGATGAGTCGATGGGAAGCTACAAATTTGTCCCAGAGGTTCCACCTGTGTCCCTCATTGACAGGGGTGACAGGTGCTGATTGAGGTTTCTCTTTTGGGGATAAACTCTTGGCTAGGCTTGTAAGGGCCCCAGGGCCATTAGCCTAGTAACCTTTGATGATCCTATGATAAAAATACAAAATACATATACAGATAAAAAATCTAACCATTCATTTTAGCTATTTTCTTATAACCATTTAAATCTATGTTTGCAGCCAGCATCCTCAATATGTTTTGCTAGTGCATTTGTGTACACCTTCCTCCTAAAGTCTTTTTTATGCTCAATAATTCTATCCTTCAACCTATGTGTGGACTTACTTATATAAAGTGCAATACATTCTACACAGGTAGCAAGGTATATAATGTTGCTAGTATTGCATGTGGCTGATGCTTTAGACATATTTTTTCCTGGTTAGCGGGTGTATAAATTCATTATCAGACAATATATCAGAACAGCATGAGCAGTTATGGCATGGAAAGGTTCCCTACTCTAGTAACTGGTCTATTCTCTTTCAACGGTTAAGTCTTTATAACATAGGCGTTTCTTCAAACTATTACAGTTTCTATAGGAAAAATTAGGTTTATCACCAATAAATTTCCTAATCTCAGGTACTGAGGACAGTAGACTCCAGTTTCTAGAAATAATATTTTTAGCATCTTTTGTCCTCCTATTATATGCATTTCCTCCTGAATAATATAATTAATATTTTGACATGGTTGGGTATTTGACCTGAATTCTGCACTCACTCTTGAGTGTTTGCACCAAACTTCTGAGGACTGCACTGCAATTACTTTTTGCATATCAGTTCAATCTAACTAACTAACTAACTAACTAACTAACTAACTAACTAACTAACTAACTGTGTCTGAAGTATCTCCTAATAATACTAACACCCTGTCAGTTTCTACGTGCTTCTTTAGCCTTGGTTCTCAATCCTCATATCATCTAAACAATATCTTTTTGTACTCGAAACACTAATGTACGTTCTGTTAGCACATTTTATTCTTATCATATTCCAGACTGAAAGTTATTTTACCTGATTGAAAGTACATTCACTAAAACTGCATGGAAATTGTCAAAACCAATGAATGGGGGTTGGTATACTGGTTAAGGTGTCTGACTCACAGACACAAGGTACAGTGTTTGATTCTCACCTTGGTAAGGGAAATTGGCTAGGCTTAGATTGGCCCATTAAGGTAGTGAGTCTAGTCATTAGCTATAATCTTATGGGGCTGTGGGTTGGCAAAATGGTTAAGTAGTTTACCTCACAAACACATAATACAGGGTTTTATTGGCACCTCTGAAGGGAAATTGGCCAAGCTTAAATAGCCCACATACAGCAGTTAGCCTTGTACCTAACTGTGAATATGCCCTGCATTTTTACATTAACTACATTTAAATGAAACCTGATCTTACAGAGATATATAGTTATATAATGATATTTCTGGAGTAACTATAAAAGCCTTTTAGACTTAGGTGGGCTTCACAATATTTTTACCCAAATGTGGCAGATACACACTAGTCAAAGTTTAAATTGGTGTCTATCATTGTCCTTGTCAGCTTTTGTGATTAGACCATTTGTTTTGCAATCAAAATACATGCACCTCTCCTCCATGTTTAATGATGCTATATTTATTGACATTAAAGCTGAAGTCACTAATAATGCAGTAGGTGTGCATTCTTTGTAGGCCATTTTGAAAAATCTCTGCATCTTTTCCTGAAGCAATAGTGTTTTCCAGAAGCAATAGTGTTTCCCAGTCTGTAGTCATTACCATGTCTAGTTATCCATAACTTATTTCTTACTTATGTATCTGAAAAGGACTGGCTTCAGTATAAATCCCTATGGAAGATCACCAGTAACCCTTGCTGGGGTGGATAGGTAACCTCCTACCTTAACTTTTTGTGCCAATTACATTTTATAGAAAATGACATTTAGTGCTATTAAATTGTCAAGCATTCCTTTAGGTAAAATAATATTTAATGCTTTTGTTAGTCCAAAAGGAGCAATAACCTCTGGCAGCACGTCTTTACATTTTTGTTACCTCTTCAAATGATTGCCATAAGGTTTAGCATGAACGACTTTCCTTTAGCAAACCCATACCACTCCATGTCTATCAGACGTAGGTCCCCTGTATAATTTTAAAAGAATCCATTATGACTTTCTCCATGATTTTAAATAGAATACCGGTCAGGCTCATATGTCTAAAATTGTTTGAGTTTCATGTAACTCCTTCCTTTGAGAATTGGTACCACCACAACCTTTAACTATAAGCAAAGTGCATGCGTATGCCAGCATATTATGTAACACGAATGGCATTTAATCCCATTTTCCTTGATTTTGTGTAGGAAACCAAAAGGAATGTTATAGTTTCATAGTTTCATAGTTCAAATTAGTTTACTGTGCCTCTGTTAAAAAGTAGCGACACAGGGGTGACCCGGGGTAAACCCTATGATCTCCCATCCACTCATCAAGATTTCTCTTGATGAGAGTCAGTGAGGGGAGGGCTCTGCCTAACATGTGGAATTTTTGTTCCCAGAGAGTATGGGCCTCTGAGTTATGAATCTATCCCTCAGCATGTTCTATTCATGTTTTGTACTGCGGTTTAAATCTTTGGCTCTCTTTTTTTCTGCTTATTTTGATTTTTTGAGGTGAGGTGGAGCATGTCCATTGTGGCCTTGGGTTAGACTCGTCAGATCACTGAGCAGGCAGTAAATCATGGGCCTGATAAGGAGGAGTACAGGGCACGATGACCCTCCTTTGATCTGGATGTAGTGAACGCTTCATGATAAGGTGGGCAAGGTGAAAGTCTTCCCTAACCACTATGGCTAGCGTGGGTGTCAGGTCACTATCAACTATCAGCCCCAGTCCCCTGATTCTGATTACTTTTTGGTTTTCAGTGGGTTACTATAATGTGTGGGTTGTTTGTTTTTTTTTGAGGGATGACTATACATTTCTTGGCATGAGTCTGACATGCCTGCAATCTTGACTTCTTTATGTTCTGTTCATAGCCAGTTTGCAACCATCTTGTTGTGACATATGGATTTACATTTAAGCTGTTATTATATCTATGATCTCGGGTATTGTGTTGTGTGCTTTAGCCAAGGCTTTAGCAAGGCTGTATGGACTGCCTTGCGTCATCAATAGCTCTAGCGAGTTTTGAAAAGTCTACCAGGTTCAAATTTGCACTGAGCCTGTCTGCCAGATGTTTGGCAATCTGTGTGGTTCATTAAATTTTTTGTCGTTGTGTACTAACTCTGAGGCATATCCTGAGTGTTTCCGCCCGGTTTCTAACATAACTGAAGAATGCCTTGTGGTTATCTTTTAGTGTCCTTTTGGTGATTTTCTCTCAAAAGTTGGGGATATTCAGCATTGTGGGATGTGGTTTCCATTGGCCCTGTGGCTTAAATGATACCATCTCAGTCTTTTTGTCACTGTAGTCTTTTGTGCTGGGGGGAGCAGGTAAATGAACCTTAGGGCTAGGGGTGTTGGGGCTAATAGTGCACCCAGTCTTATGTTAGTAGTTAAGGTATTCCGGTGAGACATTGGTATATTTGGTGAGATACATTCCAAGGCTGGAAGGAAGGCTGGCTGAGGGGGGTTCTTGAGGTTGGGGTGGTCTGTAAAATGCAACCAGTTGTATAGCAGTTTTGCTCTACGGTTGGGTGCACTGCTGGATGATCTCGATGCTTCATGAGCTGCCACTAACCTAGGGGTGTGGGTATCATGATGAATATGGTTTGTGGTTCAGCCTTTGTGTTTTAGCCGGGTTTTGAATGACGTAGGGGGCCTGGTGTTGGGTAGTGTTGAGGTGCCTTGAACCAGGTCTCGGTCTTAGACATTTCAGCCTTGTTAGCCATGGTTCTCCGAGCTCAGGTGCTTTTTCTTTGACTTTGCATTCTTGAGCATTATCACTAATTAACCTTAATTTTTTCCATTTTTTTTTTGTGTGTTGGTTCCTTTGGAGGTGGAAAGCAAATTTGAGCTGGGGGAGCAAAGGCAAGCCCTAGCCAAGCCCCGCCAGCCCGGTGAAGCCCAGTGGTGACAGGTGCAAGCTGTCCCTTGGTTCCTATGGAACCAGAGTTTTTCATCTTACTTGTTATGTCTGTACTTTCACAATGTATAATTAATTCCCCTTCTCTGTATAGTATTCTGACATATTTGCTTGTGTGCTGTGAAGGCTATAAAAAATACTTGTCCATTGTTGAATAAAGATCTGCTTAAAACCTTAATTGCATTGAATATTTCACTGGAAAGAGGAATTTATTTATTTTTGTAAGTTAGCTGTGGCCAGGATTTGACATACCGAACAGTTATCCTTATTCCTTATCCTTTACTTTGTCCTGTAGACTGTTGAATCTGCAGGTGAGAATATAAGCTTAGTGCTTCATGGATTCTTTTTCCCCAAAATATATACAGAGAAAACTGGGTTTGTTTAGATTGTTTTGACTTTCAGGACCCTGGATTTCTCATGCCTCTTTTATCAGGCTGACTTACTTTTATTACATCTGCTGTTAAGCATATACATGTATGTGTGTGTGTGTGTGTGTGTATATATATATATATATATATATATATATATATATATATATATATATATATATATATATATATATATATATATATATATATATATATATATATATATATATATATATGTGTGTGTGTACTGACTGTTGTAAGATTTGCTTTGTTTTCTGTCAACAGCTTTGATTTTTAAACAATCTTTCATGCAAGGGTTCTGTAAGTGTTTGTGTCCATACAATTCCCATCCCATGGAATAACCCCATCATAGACTGGATGTTTCAATGACCAAATTAATGTAACTTAAGGGAACTGGCATTTTTTTGCCAATACAATGTCCTTGCACATTGTTTTTACTAAACTCTATTTTGAAAGCAACCAAATATAATTGCTCCCCAAATGCAGTAACAATTATTGAGGTTGTCCCAATTTTTTCAACATCTTATTCACTGTTGAACTCAAATGATTTAATTTTATTCCATGTTGAACCTTCCGGTCCAGAATTCATGTGTTGATATCCAGACCCAGATGCTTCCAATCTGGGAAAGCTTAGTCCGCCTTTCTGTCAAATGCACAAATGAGTCTCCAATGAACCATAATTCTATTATGACATGCAAAAGAAAAAATGTTAATAACTTTTCTAAACCTTTATCCTTCATATTGCAAGAAGGCTCTTAAGTTGAAAAAAAGCGAGTTGTAAAATGGGTAAAATTGATAACATTTTTATACTGCTTTGTTCTCTAGCATTTCAAAACTAGATACCAACAAGCAAACTGGTTACTGATGAGAGTGTTCCAGTCCTATACAGGAAGACAGAGATTACCTTTGTTTGTCCCCCAGAAGTGAAGCAACATATCAGCCCTATTAGACGTTCCCTGCCATTCTCATACAGGACCACCTGAATACCTTTACTCATCTGATCCACTTTAGATCTTCATAAATTTGGGCCCAATTCCAAAAGACTTGCTCTCAGTGTAAAATTGGCCACTTAAACTGAGAGCAGGCTGAGAGCAGATATTTGGAATCTGGCCCCTGGTTTAACCCTGTTTATAGGAGTGTACTTCACATAATCGAACATCCAAATGTTCGACTTTCATATGACCGAGACTATATGATCGAACTTTTGAATGGTCAAAAATATGAAATCAAAATAAATAAACAAACAAAAAAAAAACCTAAATAGTGCTAGCAGGGGGCAAGCCCCCCTGCACCCAACACCCCCTGCTATTTAAATATACCAACTCTGAGATCGCACTACATTGCGGTAAAGTGAAATCTTCCCGTTCTGCTCTCTATGGAGATCCCCATTCAGACCGTTCAAACTTTGAAAAGTTTGATCATATGGTCTCAGCCATATGAAAGTCGAGCTTTTAAAAGTTCAACCATGTGAAGGAGACCCATTTATATATAAGCCTTATACTGAAGTAAGTCACTAAAATTAACAGCAAGTCTTTCAGAATCAGGACAGACTCACACTGAGAGCAACTCTTTTGGAATCTGGCCTAGTATGATTCAGAGACATAGCTAGGCCAGAGCAAAGAGGGTGGCTGTCCTGGTACAAGCTGTTAGGGGGTGAATAGCAGATGCCAAAGGTGTTGTAGTACAGTTTCAGCATTCAGAAATGAACATAAGTACTCTATTTGTGAGTTTGCAGTCATGAATGAAACAAAGAAGCACTTTGTGTGTGGTATTTTAGCAGTAGCAAGTTTTGCTTTTTATGATCCTTAACATATGAGAATTTTTTTTGTTCCTCAACTTGCACTTGAGGGGGTGCCACATAACCTAGATAAGATTCTGACATGATGACTATATCCCTGTTGACCACTATGTCTTTCCACTTCAGCAGCTGAATTACCCCATCACTTTAACTTCACAGAAACTCACCACTTCTAAATGTCCCATGTCACAGGAGTGTGACTATCACATTCTGCATCACATTAACTGTTTGTGAGCAGGTGTTCATGTGCATACTTTCCATAATCAATCTGCCTACCTAAAAGCTGCTTCCGGTCTGCTTATGGAGCCCTAGGCATGACCCAAACATTCAGCATCCTATATGATTCCCATTAATTTGTATAATTCCTGCACTACTCTGCCTAAAATAAGAAACTTAAGGCTTTTGGCCACACTCTGCTGGTTCAAAAAGAGTCTGCACACCAGGTACCTCAGTAGCAGATATAGTCAAAGGCTTTGATCCTCTGTGTGGGCCCTGTAATGAAACCAATAAGAGCTTTGCAGGCTGAACTATATGCTTTCCATTTACTCAAAGTCCATTAATCTTATCAAATGATCTGCCTGATACCACCAATCAGACATACCCCCTGCAATACAAGTAAAGGCCGGGAGAAAAAACTCCACAGAGATCAAAAGGCATAAATAAAAACCACATAAAAGTAACAAAGGAAAGGAGCTAAGAAGGAAGACAACAAGAGAGATAAGAAAAGAAGGTTACATGTGTCTGAAAATTATCTGCTTCTAGCAGAAGATGTGAAACAGCAATCTTGATAAGTTATCAGCAATATCATTAGTAATTCCTGAACAGTAAGAAGAGGAAAAGGACATATTGATATTAAAACATTGTCATACCTATTTCTTCAGCAACACTCTACCCTCTCAGATTTTGAACATCTGCTTCTCACTGCAGAGGCTAACATGTGGAAGTCAGTATAAAACAGAATTCCTGCCGTTGTGTAAATGCCACCAATGCAACCCATGTTTGCATCAGTTCCAGAAAATAATATCCTTCATTATCCCTGTCTACAGCCAGACTTCAGTCCATAGCTCTGTGAATAACATTCCCCCTCAAAGGTAATCTCCCAGGCTTATTGTCCCCAATGCATCAGTCTATAACTCCACATCTGGGCTGTCCAGCCAATCCTCCTACCAAAAAGAATTTCTGTTATGGTGTTGAAGAAATTTTGCCCAAGATCCTTTACTGCAAATGTGATTCTAACTATATGATGCTTCTCCCTCTCGCCTTCACCAAACCATCAATTGACCATGTAAGGAGTCCCCCGAGGATTATAGCCCTGCATGCAATGTTCATCAACCCTAACAGGGATATCAACTTCTGTACTCTGGCTTTCTTCTTTCCTGTAACACAATTCATCTCTCACGTCAAGGCAATCAAAATGTCTAGACCTATAAGTCAATCTCCAGTCCCAGAAAACCTCAACGAAGACTCAAAATTGTTTTCTACTTTGTCTCCTGTCAGTGGGACTCTTAGTTCCTGGAAAGGCTGTTCAAAGGCCATTGTCTCCTTTCTCATCTGCCTCTTCCCTTCCTACTAACCAGGAAATTGTGAAGATAACATGTTGTCATTTTTTCCAGGCCTCATTCCTTCCAAACCTAGTGCACTATTGCAGTGGATTTCTAAAAAATCGGACTGCTGTAGGGTATATTCTTGGTATGGTCTTGTGTATAAATATTTTCTCTTCAAAATCATACCTAACAGTTGTCAGTCTTCTGGCTGAGTGGGTGTAAGGCAAAAGATCAGATGTTATGTCCAAGTTCATCAGCCACAGATCACTTTTCATCCAAAGGATCATAACATCCTGATCTAATTATGCCCACTGTATCTTGGCCTCCTCCTTATCAAAGCCATTATTTACTAATCCATCCTTTGGGTATGGTAAGTGGGATCAGCTAAAATGCATGTGGAGGTGTTTCTGTGTCCCAGGCCAGATGGTGACACCCAGAACCAGAAAAGGGCATTGTTTGAAATTGTCCTACCTCTCTGACTACCTGCACCACTTTGCCCTTCAAGTTTACTTTAAAGCTATCTGAACTCTGGTTCTGAGCAGCTTTAAGTTCTATGGTGTATCACCTTCAACTAAAGGAATCATCACCAGGGAAAGCCCTATGTAAACACCTACCAATAACTATACCAGATAAGGACCATGGCAGCCCTTTAACTTTTCTTTTCAGACTCTCCATTTTACTGGTTTGTGCATTCTCAGTAAGTTTCATCACTTTCAATTAACATTTGCATACATTCTCCAGTAATACACCCATCCATCTGGTCAATAGCACATGCCCCTGCTTTCTAGATCCTTCCTTCTTGAAACTCTTGATGAACAGGTATATGTACCTCCAGTGTGAACATACATGCACAACATGACAGTGTGTTCATGCGCATCTGTTGACAATGACAAACCATACATGGTTTTGAAGCCAGCCTCAGTGTCTCTATAGGTACTTGGACCTGATCCCTGCTTATCCTGATGTTCCTTCATTGGTTAGGATGCCAGATATCCCAACTCAGCATTTTTTCTCACTCTGAGTTACTTGAACTGCTGACCATACTACAACCCCCAACCCCCACTCCATGGGCATTCCTTACACTGAGGTTATAGAGTGATCAGTTGCTTTGCTTGTTTGGTGTACCTTTCTACAAGTGTGGCCATGTAATACATAGTCCCAGAGACCAATTATTCAATTTGTTATATAACTGAAAATGCACTGTTTTCCCCAAATCTCCAGTTTAGATGTCAGGTCCTGTGCCCCTCTTCATTCCTTTTTGTAGTATCATGGTCATCGAGATCTAATAGCTCTATATATGCACTGTGCTAGATTTCCTCTTTCAAAGTTTTTTTTTTTACATTTAATTCTTTACAACAATACAAAGCTAAAACAAAGTTTAAAATCACGTCTGAAAATGATAAATGCAGGCTAAGTAAATTATTAAGCCTGTTTTATTTATATATTTATTTTAATTCTGGGCCACTAATTTTAACAATGACTGTGTAAAACATTGGACACATTGAAAATAGGAACAAAGGCCCTTAAAACATATGAGCATAAAACTAAAAAATCTGGATATCTAATTAGCATCAGATTTGAACAGCAAATAGCACATAACCCACTTCCAATAAGAATGTGTCTGGGATACTACTCAAAAACACATTAAAAACAGAGATTAACAAAAATGATGGGAAAATAAAAGCACATAATAAAAGTGACAGGGTAAAATCTATTGATTTGAATGAACTGCATTGCAAAATTCTACCATACAAGGTCATTAATGTTTGCTTTAGAAAAATGAGTTGTAAAATGTGTGTCCTCGTTCTTTAAATTATTGCTGCTAGTAGTATATTGGTCATATAGTGTGTTTTTTCTGTGTATTGGATAGCTTCAAAAATCACATGTGAAAGGGCGATTTTGTAAAATTCTGAAGGGGTAAATCAAGCTTGCAAACAGGATATAATTCCAAAACAGAGACATAGGATCATGGGATCATAGGAGCATAGGAGGTTACTAGACTAATGGCCCTGGGGCCCTTACAAGCCTAGCCAAGAGTTTATCCCCAAAAAAGAAACCTCCTACTACAACAAGTCAGGAAATAGGAATATTCCTCATAAAACAGGTACAGTTGAGAGGTCTACTTAAAAAAGTGTCATTGACCTCTGGGTGTGCACCTACATTTAATAACTGCACACCAGCTGTTTTCTTTTTCTAGCAGTGTTCCAAGATCACCACCACTTTCATAAAGTTTTACACTATTTAAAGTAAAGTACTTAAAACTTTTTTTATATTAGTACAAACTATATTATGTCTGTGCAGTGCATCGTCTCTGTTTCTTCTTTATTATATAGCAGTGCTTGTATATTGTATGATTCAAGCTTCTAATGGTCTTCCCAACATAAAATGCTTCACAGGAAACACATCTAACCAGATATAACAATGCTTTTGGACGAGCAATTGAAATGTCCTTGTATTCCTATATTTTTTCATATCCAGGCACTACTACATAAGGACTGTTCTCATTACAAAGATATGCACCTGAAGTATTTCTCTCCAGGCCTCCACTGAAAATTGGCTCATTGTCGGACTTTCCTAGTTAACAAATGTTAAATATATTAATTAATTAATTAATTCATTCATTCATTTAATTAAATAAATAAATTATATCTACACTGATGGCAGAATCCACGTGCCTGACTGTTTCTGTTTTCCATGCTTAGATAATCCACGTGCCTGTTTCTGTTTTCCATGCTTAGATAATCCACGTGCCTGACTGTTTCTGTTTTCGATGCTTAGATAATCCACGTGCATGACTGTTTCTGTTTTCCATTGTTAGATAATCCACGTGCCAGACTGTTTCTGTTTTCCATGGTTAGATAATCCACGTGCCTGACTGTTTCTGTTTTCCATGCTTAGATAATCCACGTGCCTGACTGTTTCTGTTTTCCATGCTTAGATAATCCACGTGCCTGACTGTTTCTGTTTTCCATGCTTAGATAATCCACGTGCCTGACTGTTTCTGTTTTCCATGGTTAGATAATCCACGTGCCTGACTGTTTCTGTTTTCCATGGTTAGATAATCCACGTGCCTGACTGTTTCTGTTTTCCATGCTTAGATAATCCACATGCCTGACTGTTTCTGTTTTCCACGGTTAGATAATCCATGTGCCTGACTGTTTCTGTTTTCCATGGTTAGATAATCCATGTGCCTGTTTCTGTTTTTGATGCTTAGATAATCCACATGCCTGACTGTTTCTGTTTTCCATGCTTAGATACACTGTTTTGCTTCTCTAATAAATATTTCAAATTATGTTTACTTGTTAATAAAATTAGACTTTTCTCCTAGTAAAGTAAAAAGTTCTTGGTGATCCTCCAAAATATTCCAATGACAATCTTCTTTATAGTGTTACTATCTACACTGCAATCTTTTCCATAGCAGTATTCCATTCTATTTTGTTCTCAGTAGTCTTATTAATAAAATACTCTTTGCACATAAGTGTTCCCTTTCGTTTGACTTCATTCAAAGTCTTACAAACAAAATCTGCAATATAGCCTCTCAGAGTAAATAAACTGTGTAACACTGCCATCTCCTGGGGAAATGGAGTATTATCTGAAAAATGGAAATTCTTATTGCTTTTGACAGCATTACATTTGTATAATCATGATGGCAACATTAAGAATTCATATAGGTGTTCAGAAAAGTAAGTTTCTACAAATATTTGACAGAAAACATTTCTTTGTTCTATCACTACTAAAATCCATATCAAAATAGTTTATTTTCCTTTGTTTAACTAATGACAAATTAAAAAAATTAGGAGTGGTACTGTAAGTCCATCTGTGGGAAGGAAAGAGATCCCTGTAATGTCCTGCTTTCACTTGCCTCCAGTTCTTGCTTGAGACTGTAATCCACCAGCAGCCTTAGTAGCCTGTCCATTACCTCCATTCCCAAGGAATCGATTAAGGAATAAATATATTTTTCAACACATTCCAGTTCACCGTGCACACACTGTACGCCATCATCTAAGAAATCCTAACAGCCATCTGCTCCTGTGCTTCTGCTGTGCAAGTATTGACCCCTGGTCAAAGGCTGGGTTCTCACCTTCATGTTGCTCACTATATCTGGCTACTCCTCAAATGTATTGTCCCACATAATGACTCAAGCTATCCTTCTCTTCCTGACTACCTTTTCCTTTTCTTCAGCTGACGTTCCTCCCCCGCTGGGATAACACTCCCTCTCCATCTCATTGATTAGTTTTACTGATTATTAAATGTGAATTTACACTGCTGCTTCAACTTTACTTCTGCTCTGTGAGTTTACTCCTCCTCCCTCCTGTGTTATTTACAGAACTTTTTAAAATACTCGATCATCTTCAACTTATTCAAATGAATACGATCATAACAGTTGCTATTAGCATCCCCAATTTATAATGCCTGATCTACCTTTCATCAGTGTGTCTTTCTGCTGAAGTAGCCTTCAGATAATAAAGTAATCTTATTTTACACTGACAAATACTTAATTGTCTCCTGCCCATTCCCAGACCAACTCCTTGGCTGGTTCATGTCATCTGTCATTATTCTCCATTTTTAAATCATCCTAACTACAGTTGTCTATGTAGGAGCACAAGAGTCTTGTCATAGTTTAACCACTGCTAGTTGAACAGATGACAACCACCTGTAGCATAAATAATTTCAACAGGTCTTTCTCTGTGGCTTATATTACATATCAACTACAAAAGTGTAGCTTCCAATATGGCCATTATGCTCTTTTATCATCTAACTCCAGACACATGACAGGCATTAATATGACACCTAAATGGCCTTTTGCTTCCTTGGAGCCTTCTTGTGAAAAAACTGCATTCCAGCCAAGTTAGAAGCTTCCAAAATGCCAAGATATACTCTGTTTCCCCCAAGTAACTCCACTAAAATACTAGGCATAAATATGAGAGCCACAAATGAGCACCCTGCCATTTTCCACTGGTTAACAAGGAAAAAAGCATGACATTAACAGCTCAAATATAAAAGCTAGCAACAAATCAACAGCTACATATCCTTTATGACTCAATTCTAAATAGAGCATTAAATGACAAAATCTGAAATGTTATATTTTCTGGACAATTGAATGAATTAAACATGACATGTAATCATGATTTCATGGCTACAATAATTCTAGCACTAAACACATAACTTCAGTGATGAAAATTTCACAATAACACCATGGATGTGAGTTTTGTTTAAAAGTTGGAAAACTCAATCCAGTTACTCGTAGACAATATATACAGATATCTCTATGTGTGTATGTGCATGTGTGTGTGTGTGTGTGTGTGTGTGTGTGTGTGTGTGTGTGTGTGTGTGTGTGTGTATGCATGTATAAGTGTGTGTATACACACACACACACACATTATATATATATATATATATATATACATAGATACGAAGATAGAGAGACCAACAGAGTTTGTCATAGACAGATCAACTTTTTGGAAAGTCAATCTTTATACTGTTGAGATCATATGACTGACTAGTTAAGAAAACAATCAAAATCTATGCTTTTGCAGTGCAACAAGCACCCAGAAAATTATATATTTCAACCCCAAGATCACACTACAGTGAGGAATTTTGCAATACCTAGTGTACTGCAATCTCCACAGAAATACTTTGACTTTTCTGAAAATTGATCATATGGTCTTGACCATGTGAAGATTGACTTTCTGAAGGAAACCCATATCTATTTCTATATATGTATGTGCGTGTGTAATATAAATATATATACATGGTTTCCAGACACAGCTCCAGTAGATGATGCAGCATTGTTCTGGGACCATGAAGGTCACAGACCTGATGCACAGCATGCATAGAGAATGTAGTGCAACATGAGCACAAAAGGTGGCTCATGCTATGGGTGCTCATTTACAGAGCCATGCCACCATGCACTTCCCTTCACAGTTGATGCTAGTGTGGAAGTGATGTCCCATACAGATCTAAGACCATGCCACCTGAAATAATTGTCCTCCACACTGTAGATGGAGGTGGAACAACCAAGAGAAGTGTATTATCTGTGATTTACAGCTGCACAGGAGCAACGACTATATGCAAACTTCTGATGCCACATATCCATGATGTTGTACACCTGGCCCATGCCCCCCCTTAGGTTTTCACAATGACTGCATACTACCCAGACCATCTCAGCTATGATTGTGTTGGTGTGTGCCTACTCTGCATTATGACCCTGTGCAAATGCTGGGTAACAACCAAGGAGATTCTCAGCTCCAGAATAGATGGCACAGATTGTGTAATAATCCACTGGAAGACTGACTCCAGATGTCATCCTCTCACTCAGTGGAGCTCGGCAGATATGTCAGAATCTTCCTGTCCACGACTGTCATTCTGGGTCTGTAGGATGGGTTGCACAGGCACAGGAACTGTGTCTATCGAGTATGGTAGGGATGTGGTCATCACATTGCTCGAGTCTACCACTAACACTGTGATCCCTGATTGTGCTGGGATTGGCAGCCATCATCATCACATCCAGTCTGTTCTCCATTAGCCAGACTTATATCCACAGTGAAGGATTCTAATAGCACTGTACCTATGAAAACAGCAGCAAATTCCCCAAACTATGTAAGAACCCCACACCAACACCTGCAGCCCAGTGTAAGTGCTATTATGTAACAGAGTGGTATAGGAAAATAATGATTAACATGCCATGGGCATGTTGCCTTTGAATCTTTAGACTTGATGCTTCTATGAGCATGACAAAGAAGTTGTGTTTTTATGTTGTATCACCTTTTAGTACAATACTATTGTGGATATTATCCCATGTTTATACTTACCCACCTGGGGTACCACTGACAAATATGTATGGTATCATATGCAACTCAGTGCTGATGTCTGTCACCCTACCTTGAATGATGGAACTTTCTGTACTCTCATGCAGAGATTTCAGGAACTCCATAGACTCTATCAAAGGCAGTTTTGTTGGCAGATCCCCTCCCATTGCCCTCTACTGGGCCAGGCAACCTGCCCTAGTGCATGTGGTCATAATGCCATTGAGGGCCCATCACTGGATTTGTACATAATTACTATTTGGGTTACCAACTGAAGGCCTGGTCAGATCTTTCATGTCAGAACATCGGCCACCTCCTGGTATGTCAACCTGTAATTTCAAAGAAACTTACATATTTAATGTAGCAGGTTCACAAAAATGTTCCGCTATCTAGCTACATGCAAATGAGTTGAGTTGGCAAGACCCATATGCCCTTGCAATAGGTACAAAGGACTAACCACATGTACATCTGGGATCCGTGTTGAGGTATTATGTGTGTAGTGTGACCAGGTATGAGGCAGAGGTCAGTAGGTACCCTGGAGGAGGACACAAAATTCACATATAGGTGCAGGTAGGACGGCCCCCCAGCATCTGTATAACCATATGGCTCATAGTCAAACATAATGGCTCTGTGCACTCTTTGGAGGGATACAACATTCTTTATTGGCATCTTGGTATACCTCCCATACAGTCAAGGAGGCACAGGTTATGAGTGCTACTGTTTACTATCCCCCTGCCAGCACTGTCAGCATACCTCTCAACCTCTTAGAGCAAGAAATCTGGACAAAACTATAAATAAAAGTGAGACAAAGGACCCAAAATAGGGGCAATTTTAAAATAATTGCTCTACAAACTTAGAAAGTTGACAAAATAACAAGTTTTGCATTCGAATGTATTTTCTGAAGGATATGGAGTCTGAAACTCAAATGTCTGCCATTATTTTCTAACTTCAGTCTTTACTTATGTGCCTGTAATTTGCCAGAAAACCACAATTTTATGAAAAACGGACCAAAAATATGCGAAATGAGAGATACGCCTGCCAGTCACATACACTGCTTATGGTATCTGGGCAGACAGCTTACTCACCCTACTAGGGCACAGGAGAGTATATGTATGCATCAGTCAAGTGGACATGGTCCTACAGCAAGGCAGCCCATAAGATGTGAATGCAGTCACCTTAGACTGTACAAACACAGCCCTCTATGTGGCCTGACATATAATGCCCTAGCAAAGAAATATGAAGGCAGTGATCCAATGTCTTACACATGCCCTGCAGAGATCATCCCGTACACTGATTTCCAGTGAGGCCAGTCAGGTCTCGTGATTGAAACCCATAGGATCCATAGTCTAAACCCAAGATGACTTCCTAGAACTATAAGCTTCTCACCTCCACCTGCTTAGTACTACTGCAACTTCTACAAGTACTGCAAATACTACATCTCCATTATCTACAGTATATTGGGGGGGTGCTTCTCAAAGGTGTATGGGCATATCATGGCCCTAGACAATTGTTCCATAAATGTCCACGCTATGTATACGTTTGCAATGTGCTAGCTGTGCCCTCCTCCCAATCTAACAAAACCTGCAGCACAGACATAGCATTTCCTAAGTAATCCCGACACAATGGCAGTAGTATGTATGCTACTCCCACAGTATAATATACCCATGATATACATAATCACACACACACACACACACACACACATACATACACACATACACACACACACACACACACACAAACACACACACACACACACACACACACACACACACACACACACACACACACACACACACATGCCATCCAAGTAATACTGTCACAGTAGCAGGTGTAATTGTCACCCAAGAGAACACCTTCTAACACTATCTTATCAACTTTCATTGGCTGGTACATTCATTCCTTAGCCTACAGGTTGGACTATGACACTTGTAGAGTCTAATACAACAAAACCCTCATAACTTGCTTGGAACTTACCCTGCAACATCAGTCACCCTCCTTGTTCCTTGGCGCAGCAGTAGACCATCACTGTATACAGTTTGCCTGACAGTGACAACAGTGTTGTCAATAACAACAAGCAACCTAGCCAATTATACACTAGCACACTATTAATAGGTTCATAGGTTCATAGAAGGTTACTAGGCTAACAGCCACAGAGCCTTTACAGGCCTAGCCATATTTATCCCGATTTGCCCCAATTGACCGTGGTTAGTTGAGGGAAGCTGGCAAAGGTACGATTCTATTGTAATTAATACTTACTGCCTCTATCCATGAGGGACATGGGCACTACCCCTGGAGTGAATTTGGGGTCACCTAACCATCGATCTAGGTTGCATTTGAGGAGGGTCAGGGAAGAGCTCTATTTCACATGAATTGAAAGCTTGTTCTAGAGAAGAGGTAATCTCTGGGAGATGTATCTATCTCTTCAGCATGATTTGTTCATGTCAGAAGCTAGGATAAGATCCCTGGAGTGAGTGACTTTTATGCAGTTTGATTTATGAATGTTAAGCATTTCCATCAGGGCCGAGTCAGAGACTGTCCTGCAGGCATAGGTCACCCCTTATCAGCCTGTAGGAAACAGAATATAGAATACAGGACTTTCACTCTTACCACGTAGGACTTATTTTGTGTACCCTGTATTTTGTTGGTGAGGAACCTCTGTGGTCTCTCCAACTGTTGCAGGTGTCTGGTGAGGTACATGCAAAAGGGAAAGTACAGTTTTGTACCTACCATAAATGTAGATGTTCGAGTGTATACCCTGCTGCAGTCATCACACTTGGGTTATCCTGCCATCAGGCGGTCCCGCAGTTGGCCCATATTCCAAAGTCTTGGTCCGGCGTCAGTTGCTGTCGCTTCTTCCCTGACATCAGAGCGCCAGGGGTATATCAGAGGCATCCGACGCCATTTTCTTCAGTTTTTCTTGCCCCAGATGTCAGGTGCCCCTAGTAGGTAGGCAAAAAAATATATATATATATATATATATATATATATATATATATATATATATATATACATATAACTATATGGAAAAATAAAACAAAACCCTTAGGCACAAGCAAATACACCACAGAGGTAGTATAGAACAGAGTGGTAGAGATAAGTTCAGCTAGTTCAGAGAAGATGGAGGGAGGGTAACCTAGACTGCAGCAGGGTATACACTCGAACATCTACATTTATGGTAGGTACAAAACTGTACTATGTTCATCATGTTACCCTGCTGCAGTCATCACACTTGGGTAGAATCCCAAAGCTAAGGATGGGAGGTGGAGTCAAACAGGGTTAGAGGAGGCTTGAAGGCCCTGCAAAACTGCAGTGGTGAAGCCAGCTCTAGTCTTAGAGTAAAGTGGTAAGTGGTAATGTTTGGTGAAGGTGTGTACTGAACTCCAAGTTGCAGCTTCGAGAATATCCTTGGTTGGCACCCCCCTGAGGAAGGCTGTAGATGTAGCTGCTGCCCTGGTAGAGTGGGGCCTTATGGTAGCAGGAACTGGTTTTCCATGGTGGGTGTAGCAAAAATGTATGCAATGTCCTATCCATTTGGAAATGGTCTGTTTTGAGATAGCCTTTCCTTGTGATGCTGTAGCATAGGATACAAAAAGCTGGTCAGATTTTCTGAAAACCTTAGTTTTATCCAAGTAGTAACGTAGCTGCCTGTGAATGTCCAAGGAATGCAGGAGTCTTTCTCCTTTGTTCTGTGGATTTGGAAAGAAGGTGGGTAAATGGATGGTTTGATTTAGAGCCACACTGGATACCACCTTAGGCATAAAGGAGGGGTTAGTTCGTAGAGAAACTCTGTCTTGATGAAAAATGAGGAAAGGCTCTACTGCCATTAGTGCCTGAAGTTCTGAGACTCTTCTAGCTGAAGTAATTGCTAACAGCAGGGCATTCTTCCATGATATAAACTTTAAGTCAGCTGAGAAAGCTAGCTCAAAAGGAGGTAGCGTGAGTTTTTCCAGAACAAAGATGAGGTCCCATATAGATGTTGGTGCTCTCCTGGGAGGCCTAATGTTTTTGGCCCCTCTGAGAAACTGCCTTAGGAGTGGATGTGAAAATAAGGGAGGATCCGTGTTGTAGTGAGCAGAAATAGCTGAGGCGTGGATTTTAATAGATGAAAAAGAAAGCCCTTTGTGTAACATCTCAGTTAAATATTGCAGAATCTGAGGTATGTCAGGCTGAAGGGTATTTTGGCCTTTAGCTTGGTTCCAGGCACAAAACCTTTTCCATTTGTTTGAGTAGGCTTTCCTGGTGTTGGACCTCCTGGCCTCCAGAATAACATCCATAACAGCTTGTGAGAGAGGAGCTGGCTGGTTGCTTAGGTGATTTGCCATGCAGCCAAGTTTAAGGTTTTGAGCTGGCTGTGTAGAATCTGATTGTCTTGCTGTGTGAGCAGGTGGGTAATTTGTGGTAGAATCAATGGTGGGCCCTGGGCCATATTCCTTAATAGTGGGTACCAGTGCTGGCTTAGGCAGTCTGGGGCAATGAGAATCATTCGGGGTCTCTCCATCCTGACTTTCAGTAGCACCTTTGTGAGAAGGGGTAATGGAGGAAAGGCATATACTGTTAGCATTTTCCAACTGAATGAGAGTGCGTCCACTTTCCAAGCTTGATGGTGAAAAGTCCTTGTGCAAAATTTTGTTAGCTCTTAGTTTTGATGGCTAGCAAATAGGTCTATGTCTGGGAGCCCCCATTTTTGAGCTATCATTGCGAATACTTGTGGATCCAGTTTCCACTCGTGGGGATCCATGATGTTTCTGCTTAGGTCGTCTGCCAATGTGTTCTTTTTTCCTGGCAGGAATTGAGCTTGTAATTGAACTTGGTAAGCCAGTGCTGTGTTCCACAAGGTCATTGCTTGCCTGCATAGAGGGTAGGAGTGTGTACCCCCTTGTTTGTTTATGTACCACATTACTGTGGTGTTGTCTGTCCTTATGATAAGCTGTCCTGGATGGAAGAGGTCCTTGAAGGCTGTCAGAGTATTTTGTACAGCTAGCATTTCTTTTTGATTGATGTGCAGATTCCTTTGATCTGCAATCCATATGCCTTGAATGCACTGTCCTGCCATGTGTGCCCCCCAGGCATAGTCCGATGCATCTGTTGTCATAGTTTGCCTGGCTGGGGGTAGGGTGAAAGGCTGACCCTTGTTGAGGTGACATGCCTGTGACCACCATAGAAACTCCTGTTGAAGGCAGGGAATGAGAGGTATCATTGTTTCCAAGCAGTGGCTGTGTTGAGTCCATACTCTTTTTAGGTACCATTGTAATTTCCTCATATGCAGTTTTGCAAATGGTATTAGTAGTATGCAAGATGCCATGAAGCCCAAGGCCTGCAGAATTTTTTTGCAGGGAGTTGAGTCTTTGTTGCCATTGTTCTGAAGTATTGAGTTAATTGCAGTTGTTTGTCTGGCATCAGATAAGCCATCTGGGCCATTGTATTCAAGCTGGCACCCAGGAATGTCATATTTTGTGAGGGCACTAGTTTTGATTTCTTTTCATTTACTGTGCACCCTAGGCAACTTAGAAGATGTTTTACAAAAGCCAGGTGTTGTAAGAGAATGTCCTTCTGCTTGGATGAGACAGTCGTCCAGGTATGGGTATATTTGAATTCCTCTTTGTCTGCAGTATGCAATTACTGGTGCCAGGTATTTTGTGAAGACCCTGGGCGCAGTAGATAAGCCAAAGGGCAGTGCAGAGAATTGGCAATGGGTTGAACCTGCAATGAAATGGAGGTATCTTCTGCAATTTTGTCTGATAGGGACATGCAGGTATGCCTCCTTGAGGTCCAGCGTTACTAGCCAAGCTTTCTTGCCCAACATGGGAAGCTGCTGTAGTGTTAGCATCTTGAATTTGGGTACTTGCCGAAGGTGTTTAAAATTGAAAGGTCCAGAATGGGTCTCCAAGCATTGTCCTTTCTGGGGACTAGAAAAAGCCTTGAGTAAAATCCTTGGCCTTGCTCCTGTGTAGGTACCAGTTGAATGGCTCTCATGTCCATGAGAGCTGCAATTTGTTTTTGTGCCTCTGCCCATTGATTTTGTGGCAGGTTTGGCATTCCTTTTATCCTTGGCAAGGTGTGGAAATGGAATCTGTATCAGTGTGAGATAATGTCTAGGACCCATTTGTCCTTTGTGATGATGCACCAGTTGTCTGCAAAAAGTGCTAATTTTCCTCCCAAGGGAGCTGCCAAGAGAGTTTTGCTTGGCAGTTTGAGGTTTAAGTCATTGTGTTTGGCTTCTAGTAGTTTGGGACCTGTCTTTTCCTCCCTTCTGTGTTGCAGTGCCCCATTGGCAAGGTTTGTAAGGGGTTTGTGCTTGTCCTCTGCCCCTTGGGTGCCTGTATTTACCCCTCTGTGGTCTGTCAGAAGCTGGAAAGGACCAATTTTTTGTTGGCCAATTTCTGCTGAAGCGTTGGGGCTGTACCTGTAAGAAATCTTTGACCGTCTGCATAGATTTTGCCTTATCCTCCATTTTCTTTAAAACCTCCTCTGCTTTAAAACCAAATAAGACATCCTGTTGTAAGGGTGCATCCAGTAACTTTGCTTTAACATAATCAGGCAGAGATTGTTCCTTTAACCAAGCATGCCTACATATAACAGACCCAGTAACAGCTGCTCTAGAGGAAGCTTCCAAGGCATCAAAACCACATTGTAAAGTATGTTTGCCCACCTGTTCAGCTGCATGCAACAGATCTTGCATTTCCTTGAATTCAGACTGTTGAGGGTGCGTGCCCATCTTTTGTTTTATTTGAGACATTAGGAATGGCTGGTATTTAAGCATGTGAAACTGACAATTTAGTGCTCTCATAGCTAGAGTAGCTGAGGTGTAAACATTCTTCCCCCACCTATCTAGTGCTCTGGAGTCCCTTTCTGAGGGTACAGGATTTTTAGCCATAGAAGCCTTAGCCCCTTTGGGACCCTGGGAGATTGTGTCTGGATCAGCAACAGGGCTTTTGTAAAGGAATTTGTGTGAGTCAGGCACTCTATATAATCTATCTGGTTTGGCAGGAGCAGGAGGCAGAGTATCTGGATTTAGACTAGATTCTAAGAAAACATCATCCACAATGTCCAACACTGGGGGGATAGCAAGTGGTCTGTGCTGGGGAGTAAAAGAAACTCTCTGAGCCTTTTCTTAGAGTCGGAGTAGTCCTGACCTTCCCAGTGGAAATGTTCCCTCATGGTATGTAAGGTTTCCCCAAAGGAATAATCTTCAGGGGGAGAAGCTGAGGGAATGGAGTCTTCAGCATCAGAATCTTCATAAGGGGGAAAGGAGTAATCCTGTTCCTCAGAGGAGCCTGAGGAAGCAGACACTTGATCAGAGGAGGCATAATCCTCCTCTTGTCTAGGCCTTTTGTCAGGGGGATTTGGGAACCCCTGATCAAAGAAATCAAATCTTCAGCCATTTTAAGCATCTGTTTCTTAGGCATAGGGCCTTGACCTGGAGACTGAAGTGTAGGCTTTTTTGGTTTTAGAGGAGTCTTAAGCTTAGCATAAGATTTTATGGTGAGAGTAGTCGGTCTGAAGACACCTTCAGAAACCGAAGGTGTTTCTACAGCACCAGCTTCCCTTACTGCAATGTCGTCAGTAGGGCCTAAAGAAAATGGCTGTGTCAGCCTAGAACTCTCTGCTGAGGGATCCGAAGCGGTCTGGGGATCCAATTCAGCGGTAGCCAGGGGCTGCGTAGGCACCTCACTGAAAACCGAAGAACCGGCGACTGGCCCAGCCGAGGCCTCGGAGTCTGGCTTGGATCTAGGCTGCCTGTCTTTATCTTTGTGTTTTTTATGCACGCTGGTAGTCGGTTGCTCCGATGGCATAGTGTAATTAAATTTTCTACCGAAGTAGTGTCGTGCGAAATCAAAGCATCGCTTTATAGTTCGCTTATTGAACCTAGCACAAAACCGACAACCAGTGATGTCGTGGTCTGGGCCTAGGCAAGGTATGCAAAAAGAATGAAAGTCCTTATGAGGTATTTGCTTCCCACAAGAAATGCAATTGTTAACTTTTTCTGACATCGGACTGAGGCAAGAAAAGGTTCCCCAACGGGGTACTTAACTTTGAAGACTTCGGACTGAAACTCGAATCGAAAATCTCAGGTGTCGGCCGACCGGCACTTGCAAACTGCTTCTGCTTCGGGCACCGTGCAGCAAGAAAGACTGAAGAAAATGGCATCGGATGCCTCTGATATACCCCTGACGCTCTGACGTCAGGGAAGAAGCGACAGCAACCAACGCCGGACCAAGACTTTGGAATTCAGGCTGACTGCGGGACCACCTGATGGCAGAATAACCCAAGCATGTTGACTGCAGCAGAGTAACACAATGAACATCATTGTACTCAATTATTGGTCTGATGAGGGCCAAGTATAATGGTATTATAACATCCTTAGATCTAGATGCAATGCCTTTACGTATGAAATGTGCCACATAGAAGGATTATCTTACCACTGTGAATACATCATGGGTGAAGTTCAGATTGCTATTTTTTTGCATTTAGCTTTAATCTGTGTCTTTGGCACCAATCATTTGTCTGCATTACCCTTTTCTGCAGTATATTAGCATCACTGGGGGACTCAATTAGTGCTCCCAATTTGCAATTGTCAGTGAACTTGGTCAGCCACAGGCTCACCAACAGCACAAATCCTGTCACCAACTTTGCCAGTATTTGTGCTGTTGGTCAGCCAATTGGCTACCCATCTGGTTATGTAGGGGTTAATTCCCAATTGGAAGAGTGTCTCTATAGTACCTGAGTGGGGGATTGTGTCAAATGCCTTGGCTAAGTCAAGGAAGGTGGTATGTACTTTCTTTCCCTCGTCCAGGACCTTGGTGACTTTCTAGAAGATGTCAGCCAGGTTTAACAGGCATGATCTACCCTTAATGAATCTGAACTGGGTTGGATCCATGGTTTGGAGATTACCCATCTTCTTCTTGATAAGGTCCATAATGATTTTTTCCATGGCCTTGCATATAAGGCTCTTCAATCGTAAGCTTATCCTTAGCTAGGGAGCCTATTTTTGCTTCATAATTAGCTTTGGCGGATTTGACAATATCTCTAAATTGTTTATTTAAGATGGAGACAGAGTTCTTCCTCTGCTGAACCAGTTCCTTCTTGTTCTTGGATGCTAGTTTCTTCCTTTTGTTGCATAGCCTGTTTATACTAGGGGTCCACTAGGGTGGCTTTTTTTTTTTTTTTTTTGGCAAGACCTGGTTTTATTCCAGACAGGTACAACTGATTTTGTACAACTGCTTAAGTGGTTATAAAGGACATTGGTGTACAACTCTGCATAGGAGTCCGTATTATCTGTGTTCGAGGGGGGCTTTGAAACTTCTTATACCATTGCTTAGAAGGAGGTAATTTGATTTGGAAAAATTCTTAAACATTTTTTGAGCTTGATAAGGTATCTGACTTCATACTTACATCGAATGAGATTGATTTATGATCTGATCTTACCAGGGTGGACATCACATGGGGGATGCAATTCTCTCCCATGTTAGTGATTACTATGTCCAGGGCATTTGAGCCCCTTGCAGGTGTGCTTACTAGCTGTTCCAGACTGCTTGCATTGACAAAATCCAAGAATCTCTGAGCCAGCATGTTTATGGTTGTGTATATTTCCCAGTTGATGGTAGGATAATTAAAATCACTCATGAGTAAGGTGTTGGGCTGTATGGCAAGTGACTCCAGTAAGTCCAAGTATGGAGTATACTTTTCCTGGTTCATACTGGAGGACTTATAGCTAGCGATGATGTGGTAGGGGGTTTGACTATTGTTAGTTGGACATGGAGTAGCTCATACCACCTCGTACTGTTTGACCAGTCTTAAGGTGTACTTATTCTTAATGAAGATGGATACACCTCTTCCTTTAGTTCTTTCAAGCTCAGTTTGTGGTCTGAATGTATGAAAAGAGTTGTAGTAAAATAGCATTCTCCTGTCTCTTTCTTTTCTGTAATGATCAACTTGCATGTAGCAGTCAGTGCAAATCAGTTAAACCCGTGCTCCACAATTTGTTATTTTACAAATTTCTGTAGCCGGATAAGGCTCATAACAGGCATAGCTGCTTTTATCATGCAGTTTCAAAGCTTCTAACATGGTCCTTATATTACTGAGCTTAATTTAAATGAATGTTCCAGAATCACACCTTTACCTCATCACATAATTAATCAATCATGCTCCAAGAGTCTCATTTATGTTCATGAACTCAGATGAGTACCTGCAAAACACATTAAGCATGTGCTGGTGGGTCAATAGCCTAGGCAGGGATGTAGGGAAGTATATTGCAGTTTTACAACCTGCAGCAATGCTAATGTATAAACGTGTTAACAGATGTAGTCAATGTTATGTTTGTACACTTTTGCCATGTCATTGTTCACATGCTAAGACCATTATGCCATTCCATATATATTCACATTATACACTGGTGACTGGTTGCACTAACTAGCTGCTCAATATTAGTCATCATGTGTTGACAATATCACCTGGTATAACCCTAAGATTTTTTCAGCAACCATGTTATGTGTCCTGGTACATAGACCTTATGGTCTTTGCAAAGCACATGTTGATAATGTTGTCTGTTGGACAGGGTTTTTTCCTGCCTGTGGTACAGTATAGTACCCTCAAAGGGTTGTTGGGTCTATTGCTATTGCCACTGTAGAAGTCCACAGCATGTCAACAAGGCAACTTACCCACACACACTGCCCATGGCATCTTCTATCCAGCATCCCCATGCCACCACTGTAGCTACCACTCCACCCCACCCAATCCAGGCAATGGGGATTGTGGCACTGCACACTTCTCCACACATCCTCTCATAGAGATTCTGTGGTTTATGCACATAGGCAGAACTATCTACAGTCCACAGTATTACATGTAGTGCAGCATTAGGTAACATTCACAGTGATCATATCCAGCAGACCTAATACTAATGTCTTTTTTTGTGTCTCCTCCTTCATTTCTTTGTTATCTTCTATTTTACTGTTTTATTTGTTTTTGATTGTTTTATTTCAAACTATTTATGCTAATGTTTTCTGCAGCATCAGCCATGACTGTGTCAGTGGTGCTGCACACCTCCACCATCAGCCATGGCCTTCCCCTGTCAACACTCCATCTTGTTCCAAAACTACCTCCCCATTAGATGTTGTGTGGGATAGCATGGAGGTGTCATCAGTGGCCTCTGGTGGTTGCTCGGTTGTTGGGAATGATATTGTTCCTTATAGTAGCACTACCAGGGCCTTACAACTTGTTACCTAGAGGAAGCTGGCAGAGCTGGTAGGGGAGTGATTGGACTGGTGATGGGAAGCTTGTATTGGACACCTGGAGAGGGTCCTCATGTGTTTTCAAAAGTTGCACTGCAGCATGGCTCTACCTTCACTACCACCTCGGGTGGGGTCCATTGGAGGGGTGGTTAGAGTGACTGACCTGTCCCTGGATTGAACCTAGGCAGCATGGTAAAAGGGTGGGATACCTACCATATTCCTCATTCTGGTGTTCCCTTCTTCATGTGTCACCTCCCTCCCTGCCTGCCTGTTTGTTGCCCAATTCTCTCCATCATTAATGCCCTTCTTTCACTATAATTCCACTGTCAGCTCTCCACTTTGTGTCAGTACCTCCCCTGTTGATATACGTTTGTGTTTAATATTTCTTTGCATGCCTTCATCCCCCCTTTACATCCTCCTCCTTCTACTCTTCCCTAAGAAAAAGAAAATGAGTGCCTGCCCCACAAGAAAAAGTTTACCCTTCCTCCCCTCCCTACCTACTCGCACTCTTGCCTTTCTTATAGCCTTGTGTATGTTCCTCTGCCCTAGCCCTATTCCTACTTCCCATGCACCCATTTCCTCTTATTTAAAGTAAAAGCTAATATAAACATTGTTAGAGTCCATTTACTGTGACTTCAAACCATTCTCACTGCATATTGTAGTGCAGTGCATACATACCCACTTAGGCAGGGAAATGCTGCTTGCTCCCCACATCTCTTTACAGCATTGTTGACCACACACAGTTGTAGAAAACTATCTCACTTCTGTGCCTGTCATTTTGTAAGTGAGTTTCTTAAAAAGTAGCAACTTGGGCTATAAGACTCCTGCTAGTTAATTCATAAATACCTTTAGTCCATATTATACACCTTGTGATCTTTTTGGTAGCCTCAGCACAATCACAACATATGTTTCCTTTGTTTCACAGAAATATGTGTCATAAGATTTATGAAGAATATCTTGAACTTCAAAAAAACCTTCCTTGCCACCTGCATCTAATCAATGGTGTAATGCTTTAGCTAGTGCAACTTAACTTTGCATATAACAGCTGAACAGAATTTAAATGCTTTATACTTTCTCAGCTTAGTTCAAATAGAACAGCAGCTGATAAATGTACATTTATGCTGGGCAATCCATATGAGTGGGTATGTAAGTGATTTTGGCATTTATTTTCAGTTAGTTTAGTGATGTCTGTTAATGTTGTTTATGGCTTAACCTCTTATGCACATTTAAAATATCACAAATCACTTGTTTTACTTACGTTAATATTTATTAACTAGGGTAACATATTGAATCCAGAAACATCAGACCAAGGGTATATCTACAGGAGGCCAAAACGAGATTTTCTGAGTATCAAATATCCAAAGCACAAGAGTGCAGGAAACACATTGTTGATCACTGTTTCCTACAACAAACCACTGCTGTTCTGATGTTCACGTTTCCATTATAGAACCATTTCAGATACTGACTCTGTGAAACTCACAAGAACTTACATTATTAGAGTACAAACATAAAATTAACAATGCAAGGAATACACTACACAGTACAAACAGACAATTGCAACACAGTTGCATTTGATTTGTTGACAGGGTAGAGACAAGTCAGTTACATAGTGCAGAATATTTGCTTTATTTACAATAGTTACATTAGTGTAAAGAACATGCTTATTTTACTTTTTAAAACCTCAGATGAATACCGCTTGCAAGCAAAGTGTCTAGTGTTTGTTAATATTTAGGAGTGTCTAATGTTTGTTGGTATTTAGGAAGAAGAGGTGCCAGTCTGGAAGTGGAAGGTGTTAGTAGCTCCAAGAGCATCTGGGCAGGTTGTATGAAGATTGCTAATGAAGAGGTAGTAGAAAAGAAACTATCATGACTGCGACTTTTTTCTTAGAGAGGGGATTTCTTTGATTTATCAGTGCTCCTGGAGAAGGGAAGGAAACCATTCCCTCCGAAATGCCTGGGATGAAAACAGTGCAGATTATTTTGAGGGCATCTAAGAGTTATAGAACTGACTGACTGCAATTTTAGATTCATAGCTTCCTGGTTTCATAGGTGTTTACTAGAATAATGTGGTGACATTACATATACTTGCTACTTAATATTTATGAGCCTTTTAGGAGAGCCTGATTAGTGTGTTTAAATGTTTTTTTTTTTTATGATGTTTATTGGTTAATGTCTTAATTCCGAACTATTTAAGATGTAATTAGTGGTATTATTTGTTATCTGATGAAGTCCAAGTTGTATGTGGACGAAAACGCGTATCGTAAATGAATTGCGTTAATGCTGTTTGTATGCTGTTTGTGATGCTGTTCGTGGATATTTAATAAATTGAGTGTTTTTTGCTAACTGGTCGGAGTGCCCCTCTTTTGCCTACTGCGCTTTTTTGGATTTACTAGAATAATGACCACAAGGGGCTTTTTAAAGGGTCTATATTAGATGAACGAAAGTTCATCTTAGCGAACGCTCACATGAGCGAATATTGAGGAACTTGAAACCGCAATTGCGAGATCGTGGTACAGTGAAGATGGGAATATTTGCCCTTTCCTCACTGTAGTGCAATCTCGGAGTTGGAATATATATTTGGGGGGGTGGGGGGCACAGCCCCCCACAATTGCAGTTTCGAGTACCTGGATATTCACTCATGTGAGTGTTCGCTAAGATGAACTTTCGTTCATCTAATATAGACCCTTTTTAAACCTAGCCATGCATCCCATATCTCTGACTGACACGTTCTGATACTCTTAATAAGTGTAAGCAGGGGCTTGGGAGAAGAAACATTTGGAAGCAGGGGCCTGGGAAATTAACTATTTACAGGTTGTCTGTGTCTATAGAGACATAGGTACCAAAACAGGGATGAATTTCATGTTCCCCATCCAACTGTCCAAGTTACACTTGAATTGGGTTAGGGAGAAACCCTGCTTCACATGGATGGAAAGCCTGTTCCAAATAAGGGATATTCTCTGGGATGCTTACATGTCTCTCCAGCAGGTCTTATTTATATCACAGGCAAGGTTTAAGTCTTTACAACAGGTAATTCTGATGCTGTTTGTTTTTCATATATGTATGAAGGCCATCAGGGTGGAGTCTGTCAATGCCTTATATGCCAGGCATAGATCTCTTGTCAACAGCTTGTAGGAAACAGAATACAGGGATAGAGTTTTGAGGCAATCTGCCTAGAACATGTTGCTTATGCCCTGTATTCTTTTAATGAGGAACCTTTGTGGACATTCCAATTGTTGGATAGCTGGTAGCTATAAATGTAGTAGGTGATAGATATATTTGAAATGGGTTAATCTTCTTGCTAGAAAGGGGTAGGCTTTAAGATTCAGGATTCAGAAAACAAAGCATATATGATCATTTCTGTAAAATTAAAATGAAAAATAAAATGCATGTCACTTAAATGCACAAAATATGACCAATAATTTGGGCTGTATAGAAGGATAGATTATTAAAAACAAGCCAGAAATACTGGCTATTTCCAAAACATGCCTAGAAACCTCTATTTCCTCCTATGTACATAAACAGTATGACATCTTTCTTGACAGCAAACCAAATCAAAGGACAGGTGGTGATACTATGTTATGGGTCAAAAGCTACCTAAAAAAACACCCTGTGGCTAATAACAGCCACAGATCAGATAAAGAACAAAACTGGATGCTATTACTGACCATAGAAAACAATATCAGATTGCATTAGCAGCAATTAATACCCCCATCCACCTCCATAGCAACCTTCCAACTACAAAAACCAACATCATTTTCAAAGCAAAAAATTAACAATGTAATGATCTTAGATGACTTGGCACAGCAGATAGTGTTGTTGCCTCACAGCAAGAGGTTCCCCAGTTCAATTCTCATCTGGGGTACCTTCGGTGTGGAATCTCTATATCCTCCTTTTGTTCATGTAGGTTTTTCACGTGGGTTTCCTCTGGGTGCTGCAGTTTCCTCCTACATTCCAAAAGACATGCATTAGGTGGACTAGACACTCTAAATTGGCCATAGGTGTCAGTGTGTGTGTGTGTGTGTGTGTGTGTGTGTGTGTGTGTGTGTGTGTGTGTGTGTGTGTGTGGTGTTAAAGAACTACTGTGACAGGGCTCACCACCTGGTGGTATAAACCTTGGCCCTAAATGATTGTCATTGCTGAAGTGACACCCCAACCCCCATATGCAAAAATGGGAAAAAGGGGTTGTGGATGGATGGACGGATGGATGGATGAATCTTAGGTGACTTAAATGTAGACATGCTTTCTGGTAAGTGTACTGAGATTGAGACCTTCCTATTACAGTATAATCTATATCACCTTGTTTTTTTCCTGGCTAGATGAAATACCAGTTCTGGGAAATACTCACTGCTTGACCTTACCACAAATATCCCACAAAGAATGCAAAACATAAAATGCTTACCTAAGAACTTTCCATTTGAGACAATTTTCTTGTATAGAAATTTTAACTCCATCCCATCTTCATATACTCCAAAACCACTGCATAAAGTAAAAAAGATGAATTTCATACATAGCATTTGATCTCCCCTATATAGGACTACCAGTCTAGATGTTGACAAATAACAATTTATAGGTTCATAGGTTAGTCCTAGGCTAACTGCCCTTGTGAGCCACTGTAAGCCTAGCCAATTTTCCCTTGTGAGACTCAAACCCTGCACCTTGTGTTTGTAAGGCAGACACCTTAACCATTAGGCCACCCTCCCAACCCAAAGAGTGCTTGACGGTTAATTTTCTGAGACCAAAAAAACAGTCAAACACTGCCCATGGTTAATCATTAACCTTAAAAGCTTAATGAAAGAGAAGGATAATGTTTGGATAAAGTAGAGGGCCACAAACATCAATGTCATATTTGATAACTATTTGTCACTCGAAAAACATGAAGCCAAATTAACATATTTAAGGACACGAGTATCAGCTAAATCTTCTAGCTGAAAGTTGCCTTGGAAATTAATAAAAGATATATATATAACCTACTTAAATTTCCCTACACATTCTAACTTAAACAACCCTATGAGCCAGACAGACGTTACGGATTTTAAAACAATAATCAGCACATCAGTACATCCACCCCACTCTCTCACTCCATAGTAGATTCCAATATAAATAAGATCACAGTCTCACAAAATATGAATGCACTTGTACCTGCGTTCTACTTTAGGGAATTAACTGCCAAGGAGATGCAAAAATCCAACTTTATCCCGTCCTATTTTAATGAAACTATGCACCAAACTACTAGCTAAACCCAACTTCAGGAAAGATACTCTCTCAATTTAAGCACTCCCATATTATAGTAATCCCCAAAAAGCCCACTCCTGCCTCAGTGTCTGATTTTCGTCCCATTTTTATATTATGCCCTATCAAAACATATTTGGAAAACCATCTATATAACCAGATATAAGAACACTTAATAAATATCTACTCATCACAGACTCACAACATTATTTCAGAAACATTTATGACACCCTCACAAGATATTTGAAGAGAAATACAGGCAAAGACATCTGGATATGGAAAATTTCACAATACAAAAAATAAGAAAACAAAGAGGAAAAGTAGAAAAGAGAATTATTAATGGGAAAGTTAAAGAAATAGAAACTGAGGTTATGGATTACCTCTAAAGTGAAGGATTTAGTGTAGAAAATTTAACTCAGACAACAACACAACAGGATAGAGCAATGGACACCCAAATTAAGGGGAAACCAGTGGAGCAGGAAGCATTTAACCAGGTGACATATGAAGATAATTTGGAGCCTCCCACAGGAAACCAGTACAAAGGATTAGTTGGAGCTATACAGCAAGGGAAAGAACAGGAAACTGTGGCAGCTCTGCCTCAGTCAATGTCACGGAGTGATAGGCCAGTGATTTCCCATATGAAAAAGCAACGGATGCCACAGGGTGAAAATGAAGAGAACGTAGCACAAGAAGAAGCTCTCTAACTTTCTATAGAATGCCCACAGGAAATCGCAAACAAAGACTGTGCCCTCAGTTTAGAAGAAAATTATCTAAAAGAAGACTTACTTGATTTAATAGAAATGGATTGACATATTAAGATCAATGAAAGAAATAGACTGCAAAAGGTCAATAAAACCCAAAAAGTTAGAATTTGATAAAAGGACGGGGAGAAATCAAATGCCATCATGGAATTATCAAATAGAGAAAACTATAAAGCACTTAAGACAAGAAGTGTCACTGTTAGAAGGGTCTATATTAAAACATTGAATGCTTAAAACAGTGAATGATGTTTCATCGACCCTATTTCAGCGAAAGCTGAAAATGTCGACACCTCAGAACAGCAATTTCTTTCCTAGGCAAAGAAATCGCTGTTCCAACCAAAAAAAAACAGTAAACAGTTCCAAACACATAGACACTTACCTTAACCCTAATTCTACTGCCCCAAAACAAAAGTAAACAGCTTAAAACACATATGCACTTAACTCAACTGTACATCTAACGCAAAAAAACAAAAAACTAAACAGTTTGATACATATGCACTTAGCTTAACCCACATTCTAACCCTAAGGTCAGTAACTGTTGTACATTTACGCTCGGGAGCCATACCAGATAAGGGAATCTCTGAGACCACATTACAGTGCAGAACACGGCAAAGCAATGGAGCGGTCAAGTGACTTCTTACCCAGGGAAAGAATTCGCTGAACAGCCGCTTCGCTGTTTTGCCTTTTCGCTCTTTAGGTGTTGATGAAAATGCATTTTCGTCATTCTAATAGGAACCCTGTTAGAAGAGTATAGAAGAGGGAGCAGATCAACAAAAATACTCAGAAAGATAGATGTGATAAAAACAGTTCACAATATTATAACAGATTAGGATTTATCATGCACTAGCATAAATAATAAAGTAAAAATATCAGCACAGGCAGAAATACTTAGAAGATACACAGATAAATATAAAGGAAAAGTACAAAATAAGCAATTTATTGATGATCCACAAAGTTGTATAGAGAATTGGGAAACAAAGTAAAAGGAATTGAAAGATCATCAAAAAAAGAAGAAATAGATATGTTTTGGAGAAATATTTATGAAGAACATGTGGAACAAAACAAAGATGCTAAATGGATAGAAGTAAAAGAAGGAATAAGAAGCTCAAATGTATAACATATGAAACGGGATGAAGTAACAGCCAGAAAATTTGAAACAATGTTAAGTAAAGCCTCTAACTGGAAAACCCCATGCCCAAATGCAGTAGCTAACTTCTGGCTAAAAGTATTAACATTTTTTAAGAAGATTTAGCCATGAGTAAGAACTATTTATATACACACCCTGCACAGACACCAGCCTAGCTAATAACAGGAAATACAATGCTCTGACTTAAGAGTGAACCAGAAAGCTATCCTAAAAACTATAGACAAATAACTTGCCTTCCAATGATGTGCAAACTATACACTGGAATTGATGCTGATAGAGTTTATAGTCATTTAAAAGAAAACTCAAGTATGGCAACAGAACAAAAGGGTAATAAAAGAAAGTCATATGGAACAAAGGATCATTTGTTGTTAAATAAGGTCATAGTGAACTGTAAAAAGGGGAAGAATCTAAGTATGGCATGGATTGAGTATAAAAAAGCATTTGACAGTATCCCACATTCATGGATAAAAGACTGCTTACAAATGTATAAGATATACCCTATATTGATAAACTACATCACAGAGACCAGGAAACAGAGGCAAACCACTTTACAGTTAAGCCATGATAAAGGACAAATTATTATTTCAGGGATAAAAATCCAAAGGGGGATGTTTCAGGGTGACTCTCTGTCATCACTGCTCTTTTGTGTTGCCCTTAACCCATTAAGCTGTCTGATTAACAGACTAGGTCATGGCTATAATTTGACTCCTAGAAAGCAACAAAGTGTAAAGACTTCTCATTTTCTATTTGTCAATGATTTAAAACTGTATAACTCATCAACGAGGAACTGAAAGCACAACTGCAAGTAGTCAGAACTTTTTCAGATGATATATAATGTCATTTGGTCTTGATAAATGTGAAAAAGCAACCTTTAAAACAGGAAAGCTGCAGCACCAAGAAAACATCTGTTTGGGACAAGAATGTGATATAAAAGAACATGAGCAAGAGGGAGTGTATAAATATTTAGGAATTGATGAAGGATCAACAATAAAACATGAACAAATGCAAATAAAACTCAGTAAGTAATATTTTAAAAGACTTAAATTAATGCTGAAAACGGCATTGACATCTAGGAACAAAGTTCAATCTATAAATCAATTTGCTCTTCCTGTCCTAACTTACAGTTTTGGAGTAACTGACTGGCCCCAAAACGTGTTGGACAGATTAGATAGGAAAACAAGAAGGATGCTTCATGCTCATCAAATGATTTATAAAAATCATTGCATACTAACATTATATATTTCACATTCCGAAGGAGGTTTGGGTGTCCTTGAAACTGATTACATGTATAGATCTGCCATCGTGGGATTGCATACATATCTGCTGACCTCACAAGACCCAAACATAGTGAAAGTTTTGAAACACGAGGAGAATAAATCTAAGATGACTTCCTTGCTTAGTGTTGCAGAAGCATATCGGCATCAAGTGGGAATGGAAATTAAGCCAGAGGTAGATAAAAATCAGTTAACAACTGAATGTGCCAAAAAAAAAAAACAAAAGAAAGAATATAAGGTGAAGGATGAGATGAGAGGGCAAGAAATGTGGAAAATGCATAAATATAGTTGCAAGTATAGAAAACTTCTAGAACAACCTCATGTTGATCAGGATCACATGCAGGAATGGTTAAGGAGAGGCAAATTCAAATCAAAAGATGAAAAGGCAATACTGGTGGCCCAAGATAGTAGACTATGTACACATTGGTTTACAAAGTCAAATGAATATGTGGGAGAAACAGACAAATGTAGGTTTTGTATACCAAAATTGGAAAAAGTTGCACAACTTGTTGCTGGTTGTAACATACTAATGGCAGAAGGACTGTATATTGAAAGGCATGAAAGTGTGGCAAGAGTTTTGCACTGGGGATTGCGCAAACATTATAGTACTGAAGTAGCTGAAAAACACTGGAAACATGGGCCACAAAGCATCATAGAAAAATGATGAAGTCTACATCACAAGGAATCACCCATTACCAACAGTCCAAAAGACAGGTGTGACAAAACAAGATATAGTGGTCCATGAAAAGAAGGCAAAAGTAGCACTGACTGTCAAAATTGCTACACCCAGTGACTACAGTGTTTTGTGTACAGAGAGACAAAAAGTAAAAAAATATCAGGATTTGCAGGCAGAAATGAGAACAACAGTAGTAGGAATAATGGGTCTTATAAAAAAGAATCTGCAATCATATTTAGATATGTTAGTGATACATGTAACGCCATATGAATTGCAGAAGGAGTTATTACTGGGCACACTGCGGGTGCTGCAAAGAGCATTTCTGGCTGACATCAAAGATTGAAACAACACATTTCATGAGCTTTAATAATACTTTGACTTAGGAAAGGGGTCCATTCCCATCATGGTGATAGAAACCCAAATGATTTGGAGAAATTAAAAAAAGGATTAAACCATATACATAGACTCAGATAAAAACATCTCTGTAACGGAAAGTACCCAGGGCCATCTTCACAGACCTCACCTGGATAACTGAAAGTGTGAACCATTGAATTATACTACAAAATTTACAATTACCCAGTTTTGAACATAAAATAACTTGCTTTTCTAACAACCTAGATAACTGAGTTTTTAAAGTCAGGGCAGAACACCTCAAGTCTCCAGAAAGATACTTTAGGCCAGGAGTCTAAAAAAGTTCAGTTTCTTGTCCCAGTACTATTCTCCACATTTATGAATGGCATCAGTATAGTCATCCAAGTTTATAAATCATTTTGTACAAAATGTTATGAACATGAAAAGGAGTCCTACAAATGTGTCTATTTCTTAGACAAATTCTTAGCCTTCTGTTCACTGCTTGGCCTGAAATCTAACATAGCAATCCAGCAATGGATATAATTACACATAAAACACATGCACTAGCAGGCTTTTCTATTCTTCCATTTTTATTCCTCCATTCCCTCCTTCTTCTGTTTCAATTTGCTTAATACAACTGATGCCCTACTTGTATATTTCCCCTGTAATACTTTAATTTTAGTTATCTTTACCCAGAATAATGTTGTACTGACATATAAGGCAAAGTAGTGTTTTACCACATCTGCAAGACAACACTGTAGTCCAACATAAATAGTTCAAAGTTATGTAACCTGAAATGCTGTAATGTAAACTTTGTAATTTGTAATGTTAAAAACTAAAAGTACAGTTATCAATATTAGTTTGTTTGTGTTGCAAATCATATTAACATTGTAATTTTTAATTCACTGTGCTTCTGTACTCTCAGGCTTTTCTATCCCCCCATTTTTATTCTTCCTGTCCTTAATCTTCTCTTCCTAGTTATTTAATGCAAAAGCTGCTCTCTCTATCTTTTTCCATATAGTACTCCTGCTTGGAAGACAGAACCTGAAACTTACCAAATATCACTTTTTTAAAAGGCTATGTTACCTCAGTTATTTCTTCATCCTTTTGTAAGAAATCTCAGACAATATAACACATATGTGAGAAATAAGTATGAAAGAGTTACAGCAAAAAAGTCACTGACATTTTTACTGGGTTATTTCTAAACTTGACAGTATCTTTCAATACTTCCATTTTAAGCAAATGGATCTGTGACTTGGCAAGACAAACTAGGACATTACACTCTCCTCAGTAAGAGTTGCAAGTCCTGTAACTGATAAATAAATGCAGTTCTATAAGAATTACAGAAAATGTCAAAATTATCTCTGTTATTAAAACATTTTGCAGTGGATTTTGTTGCTTTTAAGTTACTACACATGTGGTGCTGTGATCAGTATACCCCTTCTGCTAGAATATACTAACTCTAAGTCTGATGTATATTAAACTGGGATGAATATTCTGGGGTTCCATAACATTACACCTCATGGATCAGAGTTCTAATTCTTGTTATTGCAGCAGGAATCCACAATTCCTTACAACATATACTCCTAGCAAATTAATCTGTTGAAATTATGATAACAATCGCTGCAAAAATGTTTATTTTGCATTGATTACATTTCTCCCCACCCTTTCACCCCACCTCTTTCACTGAAGCCAGTTTTAAGCACTTAAAAATCACTAGAAGCTCATTCATTCCTTCATAACAGATATTTTTTTTTCAGAATGGTATATTGCTGACAAGTGTCTTGATATATGTATAATTTTGCCTGGTCATTGGTAAACACGGCTTCTTTGTCTTCCTGTCACCTCTGTCAGAAATCCAAAAATCTACAATACAATGAGAGGAGCATTTGCATTTTAAACCTCATTTTATTTATGATGTTGCTTAGAAGTGTGTTTAGTATATTCTGTAATTGTAATAATTAGGTACAGTTTAATCTGTATGAATTCCAACCAATGATATAACTGGCTGGCAGAAGACTGAAGTACCTAACGACATATCAATATTCTGGGCGAAACAACGTTTGCGTACCTTCTACAAAAAGTGCTTTTAACAGCATGAGGCCCAGTATTCCCACTCTTTTCTTTATTTTATATTGTAGTTACCAGAACCTTCAACCTCATATGCTGTCAGCCAAAAAGGATAATAACATCTGGCATCTGACTAATACAGTATGGTTTAGAATGTAGGCTGTCTTTCTAGGTAACATACTTTGTATAATATTCAGCACACATACTTCATCATATCGGGTATCATTTAGGCTACCTGAAAACTCATGGATACCATGCAGAAGTTTTAAACTCTGCTTATTACTTGCAGCGATTACTAAATGTTAGAAGAAATTTGTAAGAAGAAGAGCATGTATAACGTTACTGGTATGATTATGTTAAATAAAAACAATATATTATTTCTGTAATTGACTGTCAAGTACTTTATTCATTCATTTATGCTTTTCTCCATTTTCCATATTAAAAACATGAGACTATAATGAGACTATCTATTATTATGACAGAATATTACATCATTGTATACCAATGGAATAAAAAAAAGAAATGCAACAGTAAGATATTGCACATTTGAGAAGCTAAACAAAGATATAATTTAGTCCTTTACTTATTTTTAGGATGGCACAAGTTTAACATTTATTTAATCTGTGTTCTCTAAAGTGACGAGAATTGTCTTTATAGCTTTAGAGTTGGCTAAAAGTGAAAATATAAAAGTGGCCTTAGACATAGAACAAGGTCATCCCTCAGGTTAGTCTGTATCACATCTACTGACAGGGTTAGGACTTAATAGTAATAGAGTGGGGGAGGGGGACTTCTATAAATTCAGACACCATAGAGAAGTTGTGACAAAATGTCAGAAGATTAACTGCTACTCCACACATGGGAAGCACTGACCCCCACCCCTCTCAAATTATATGTGCTAATTCTGAGATTGTTTTATCTTGGACTATGGGGAATTCTCCATATTTGGAATTAGTACATGTTGTTTTAATCAGGAAGGCATTCTATGAACATAAACTAGCATTAGAAGCTAAAGTTAAAGACAATTACACATCTTTCATTTGTTATGTTAGGAAACTAAGGAATAACACTCAACATTGGTCGGAACTTACTCAAAATGGCAGTACCTACTTAGATCCAGTGAATATCACCAACATACTAGCTAACAAAGTCAGTGCAAATTTCATCTCCAAAACATCTATAGAAAACCCAAATATCTCACAGAATCTCAATCCCCCCAAAATAACCAAAGAACACTTGCTAAAGCTGCTCTCCAAAAAAAACTTCCTCCATGGGATCTAAGAATGTACCCAACATCCTGTTAAACGTTGTAAAACATGCACTAGCGGACACACTTTTACAGCTGTTCAGCCTTAGCCACTGGTTTTGTAGCTGTGGTATGGTGCACAGCTCTTGGGATGCCATTTCACAAGAATGGACTCACTACTAACCTTGGAAACTACAGATCCATTAGACTAATGAGTCTCATCTACAAAGCCATGAAAGTTATCATAACTGACCTAATTAACTATGACATCAAAAATATCCACTAGTTTGCCAATATTAAAGGAAGAGCCTTGTCTAATGAATATGGTAAACTTCTCTGAGGAGATAACACAAGCCATGGACAATGGTCATGCTATCCATTCAGCAAACCTCAACCTAACTAATGCATTTGATGCTATATCATATGGTAATATAATAAACAACCTAAATGAGCTCCAAACTGATCCATGCATAGTCAGGTGGATAGCAAATTGGCTGACGGATTTAACCCATGTAGTGAGCATGGTGGTTGTATCTTCACTAAACATGAAGGTGACGAGTGGTGTTCTTCAGGGTGCCATGCTAGGAACCCTGCTATTCAGCATCTACTTCACACATCTCAAAATTACAAATAGGGTGTATAGCTAACCATCTTTTTATGGATAACTGTAAACTTGGTATCACCCTCAAGTTCTCATTTGATAAGTAGAAGCTTTAACTTGAATTCACACAGGTGAACCATTGGTGTTTAAAAGTGGACTGAACCAAATGCTAAAAATTACAATATTGTTGCACTTGGTAAACAATCTAGCCATCCTTCTTATAATAGAGACAACATTGCACTTCAGAATGAAAGCGTTGTGAGAGACCTTGGAACATGGGTAGATATTTCCCTCAACTTTGACCATCATGTTGCAACCATAGTTAGGAAATCCTTTTACCTGCCAAAGATGAATGCAAAGATAATTCATTTAGATCTAAAGAAGTTCTTGCCCTCTATATTCCACATTGATTACATCCATTATCTTATAAAATGCCCTTTTGGGATGTATGACACACAAGGAACAAGCAACTAGAAAGAATCAAGAGGTTCCTAACTAAAAAGATGACAGGCGTAAAAGACAAGTTCTACCCGAAGAGACTGAAAGACATGTCCCTCTATTCCATTTGCTATAGACTCCTTAGGGGCAAGCTTTGCCTTGCCTTTCAGGCTGTTAGGGATCCACTAATCCAAGACCGCTTATATCACTATAAATCAAACAGACCCACTAACACATGAGCCAGGGATCTAAACCTCCCACAACCACTAGACAAAACATGGTGGAGAGACAGATTCTTCACTGTGCCTACCCCTTCTCTGGAACACACTTCTACTACAAGTTAAGCAATGTTACTCACTTTCTTCCTTCTAAAAGGAGTTTGATAACTGGATGGGTAGTCCCAAATTCACCCCTGGCATAACATTCCTGTCACTCCATGAAAAAAAGAGGTAAACTCTAAGGGTGGGTACACCGGGCACAGTTGCCTTGTTTTTTCTATGATTCTATGATTCTAGGATAATATGGTTATAGTTTGTGACTCTCTTCTGCTCATACTTTTGAAGTTTCAAACTTGGGTGTAACAATGTTGTATTTTTGTCCATTAATACATGTTTTTACCTGGAGTGATTGTTGCTTAATGGATGCATTTTATGCTTTGATTATGAAACTGGCATTTGAGAATGTTGTTTAACAACTTACAGCTAACTATAAAAAGATACCATCCCCACTTACCACTTCAAATTTTCTTACTTTCTCAATTAAGTGCCCAACACTATTATTCATCCTACTTCTAAGGAGCAGTACAGTACCTAATCCAGGTCCCTAGACTATACTACCATCTCACCAATTTCACATTCTTTCATAAAAATACACTTCCAGCAAATTCAATTTACTGTCATTAATGCTGATGGTCTAAAAAATGTTGATATGATAAAAACGTTTTAAAATAGTTACCATATTTTTAAAACTTAAAGGAATGTAAAAATACTTTACATATATATATATATATATATATATATATATATATATATATATATATATATATATATATATATATAAATTATACTGAATTTAGAACTTTCCCTGTAGTCAGTGTAGCTCCGCTCCGCTGACAGTTTAGACTTAATGTGGAAGTTCCCCCTGGATTAAATGGAATGTTGAATGCAAAATGTGCACTCAAATGGAGACGCTAACCATTAATTCTATCTACAGTTTGGGTTTGTTTCCATACCTAGTTCTCTTTCAGTATGGTTTCATATTTCATTTGCGCACTGTTGCTATATTTGATCTGTCAAAAGCTTTAGTGGTGATCTGTAGTTACTATCTGGTTTCCACAGCAACCAATGTGATTTAAATGCTGATTGAGCTTTTTGTACTTGTTATATATTGTTCTCTTTTCATTTACTAATTATTGGACATGTTAACTGTTGGCACTGCCCCTTTTCAAAAACACTTATACCATTGTTCTGACACTATACAGTTTATCTGATAATTCTTACTAATAAAGAATGAAAGCTTGACACCTGCTCCTTTGTAGTACTTCACTTTTTTATTTTTATGTAAAAGTATTGGAAGTTCAGTCGAATTCTTCTTACATGACCGGAGAGTTTACAGTGGTTAATATATATATATATATATATATATATATATATATATATACATATGTCTTTCTTATATATTTACTTTTGATTTACGCATATTGTGTATTTCATATTTCATTTGCGCACTGTTGTTATATTTGATCTGTCAAAAGCTTTAGTGGTGATCTGTAGTTACTATCTGGTTTCCACAGCAACCAATGTGATTTAAATGCTGATTGGGCTTTTTGTACTTGTTATATATTGTTCTCTTTTCATTTACTAATTATAGGACATGTTAACTGTTGGCACAGCCCCTTTTCAAAAATATATATGAAATACCTTGACTAACATAAAATAGCTTTACTCAATGTGTCATATGACAACATTTAAAATTATAAGATATAAGATCATGTCACAAATCATGTGACAGTATTTGAAGTCAGCTGATTAACTAAAATATATAAGGGCTAACCTTATATTATAAGTCTACTCTAAGCCTGAAGAAGCCTGGGTGGTTGAAAGTGTTTCTATGCACTAGCACAGTAACCTTCAATAAACCAGCATTTGTTAAGATTGTTCATTGTTCCAGTTGCTTTTGTTTGCTGATAGTTTTGGATTTCATTTTAAAAAACTGAACTCATCACCACACTGATACTATGTTTGTCTTAATTAACCACCCAACTCAAGCTGTATACACTTATAAAAGCATACTTATATTTGGCTTATATCTACATGACCCCTTCAGATACGATTTTGGTGACTTTATGATGACTTTGAATAACCTTAAAAAAATATTAAACAGTCCAAACAGATCAATTTTCAAAACAGACACACTCTTCTCAACATAGTTTTAATAAGTACCTCAAAACCCTCTACATTCTGTTAATATTCTTGGCCCATCCCTCAGTGACCAATCTTCTATCACCTTCATAATGTCCATCCTTACACTAATCTTTCTTCAAAACCAGCTCTCATATCTGACCTACAAACTATTGGCTGGCTACCATTTCTAAACTTCTGATTACTATCCAGTTTGCTAACAAATTAAAATAGTTTAAAGACTCCATCCCCCCAGTTTCCCATTTAGTCAAAGCAAATTCTAAACTCTGAATCATTAAAGAGCTTATAGCCTTTTTCAAAATCAGCTATCTTTTTTTTTTTTTTTTTTTTTACTATTTTTTTACCCCTGCTGTCAACTGACCATCAGACCCTCTCACAGTCATCTGTACCATAAGAGGTGACATCATTAAGACAGCCACCAGAGTGGTTCCTTTTTTCTATTCAGGTCTATCACCCACACATGCTCATTCACACCTACGGGATTGCCATGCACTTGGACTTTTAATGCAGTTCATAACTGTCTAGGACATAATCATTTAGTCCTGTCCCCTAGACATAGTCAACCACTTATTGTCTCCACCTGGAATTCTGCCATGGAGAACAATCAGATATCCAAGTGAAACAAAGTAGGAAACTGGCAATGGATCCCTACCCCTTAGTAATTTAGCAAAAAATGCAGTTAGAAGGCACAAATCCAACATTCCTCAATCTAAGCAAGCTGCTACTTTCAAACAAACCAGAGCACGTCTGGGAATTAGTCAGTTAATTAACAGGTCATTCTCTCAACAAAACTAAAATTAATAACAACTGCATTGCTTCCTAATCAAGTCCTCTATTGTCTATAAACTTCCAGAAATAATTAAGTGAACTTCCTGCACTCACCTCCAAGCTACCCACATCTCCCCCATTCCCTTCCTTATACCACTTCTGACTCTGCAAACTTAACAACAAGAACAAAAAAAAACTATATGTGTTTATATAAGTAATTATAATTATTCATTTGTGTAAGAAGCATCTAAATAGCCCTCATCTTCACATGTGTAACCTGTGCTTGTGTAATAATATCTTTAGAAATGTGTGGAATATGCCATAGTTAGTCCCCATCTAAGAGCTGATTCAACCACCGATGCTATGCCTATCTCCCTCATTTCACTCTCATCAAACTCCTTAATCATTTTGCTTTCCTTCATTTTCTCCAAATACATAAGAATTACCTCTCCTGTCAAATCATTAATATAGCTTTGGGTCAGGTAGGAATAGAGTTACCAAATTTACAGTTTAATGGATGGCATTCTACTCAGTAGGAACAAAGGCAACTTGACAAGCTCAATGTTTAAAAATCTTTACGAGGTCCTTTACCTAATAAACCACAGTCTTCTACTTTACTCTCTCCCTTGCATTAATACAGAGCCTTCAGACCGAAGATTGGTCTACAGTCATCCTTGCCAGACTCAGTTTCCAAGGGCGTGCTTTAGTCTCCATGTTACTCTTTGTTAATCTCTATGTGTATAAACTCTCCTTGCATTAGTTTCACCATTCAATCATCTTGCATGCAGATGGAATGATAATTTAAAGCTCTAGATCCTCTGATTTCACAATCAAAGAACATTTACAAATCATCAGTATGTGCATTTTGGCTCATTTCTTTCTAACTGCCGTTTGCAAATGAACCTTCTCTTCATTATTAAAAAGCAAATAAATAAAACTGTGATTTTTGATACTCAAAACAAATTATCCATAATGCATAACAACTGACAAATATATCACAATTACACCTCCTTTCAGCACATCTAATGTTTACAGATACCTTAGCATGTCACATAACCCTTAGTTAAATATCTAGCTTTAAATGCACTTGACAAAAGAAAAATCTAAAAACTTCACTTCTGTGTTAAAAAAAAATCACACTTGTAGTCTGTTGTCTCTAAAAGGTAGACATGCAATTAGTAAAGATGTCCTTCTAGCCCAACATGAATATCGCCTTACAATTATAACTGTGGTCAGCAAGACTAACTTCTTTTCACTGCAAACAATATCTAATCCGATTTTTCATTTAATTATCCTCTATTCAAAAATGGAACACCACTGCCTCAGTATGGCAGGACTAATTCTGTATTCCCTCTTCTTTAACCTGCTTAATTTAGAAAAGCTTCCATTTCTGATCAGCTGTCTTACCATCAGAACTTCAACATATCATCTTCAGTCACTCACTCCTAACACGTTCTTCCTAACCAGCCTCTGCAACAAACTCCATCACACAGATCACAACTTCTCCGTGACTGTCATAAGACTTTGGGAATCCCTGTTTCACACTGAGAAAGTACTTCTTTTCCAAAGCTAAATGCTTATAGCGCAGTTAAAGCAGAATTATTTATAGGCTCCAGTTTGGTTACTACCCACTGTAATTCTATACTTCCTTTATTTTTACATATCTATACTCGGACAGCTCAGTTGCCCTACTGTTATTACTTGTCATTCGTTGTATATATTTAAATTCTCATACATAGTGCTTATAACATGTTTTTCTGCTTGCTGTATTTTAACATTACCATAATGACCCCTTTTTTAATCTGCGGATCCTGTAATTGTAGGCAGTAAGTGTAATGCGTTGCATGCTGCACTTGCTTTAACTCACACTTATTCCACATTTAATATCAATGTCCTGTAAATATTGTACATAAGGTCTATATCAGATAGTCCAAGTTCCGTAACTCCAAACACCTAATGGTCGAACCATTAAGGTCGAAGTTACAGAACTTTGACTACTGATAAAATAAAAATACAAAGGAGAATAAAATAAATTGTTGTTTGCAGAGGGGCAAGCCGCCCTGCACCCCCCACATGGCGGGCTGTGTCCCCACACCCCCGCTACTTAAATATACCAACTCTGAGATCGCACTAAATTGAAGTGAATGGAAACCTCTGCTTATGGAGATTTCAATTCACATGCTCGAACTTTTGCAAATTCGAACATATGGTCTTGACCATATGTGGTTCGAACTTGTAAAAGTTCGACTACGTAATAGCAACCCTTGTACATATCCTAACCAAGCAGGCCTGAAAACAGTCCATTTGGATCAGTGTTCTAACCCACTTAATAAAATCCAAATAAATGAAATAAATATGTGCATTACTATATGACAAATCTTTGCTGTATTCTGTAATGCCTCCCAAAACACCATCTTTATACTGCTACACAGATAGGTTCATAGGTTCATAGGTTCATACTAGGCTATCTGCCCGAGGGCATTTACAAGCCCTTTAGTATGGGGAACTATACCCATTATTTTGCTGTGCCTCTGTTGAGCAGTGACACTGAGGTAATCCTGGGGGTATATCTGCATCTCCCATCCATTGGTCAAGATTTCTCTTGAACAAGGCCATTTATTCCACAGCATAGGGAGTCTTTGGGTGATGAATCTATCCCTCCAGCACGTCCTATTAATAGCCGTGGTATCATAGATATCATTACTTTGGCATTAAACATATCAAAGGTTATTGTGGGAACTTGAAATATCTGCTAGCATTGTTTACAGTTTACAAAACCTTAAAATATGCTATACAAGAAAGATTTTTTGGCTGTAGTAGTTTGTATGAGGTGGTATTTTGCCCTGATAGCCATATAACGGCAGTTCCGCAGCTAGTTGCATGTAACATAAGATAGATAATATTAAAGTTTGAATGTCACAATTGTATATAACTTGTAGAAACTGTTTTGTAAAAAATGCAGTATCTACCAGTGCAGAAAGTTCAGTGGAAGTTTATCTAAATGCTCTTTTAACAAAAAGGTCAAATTGCACTTTGGAGTAGGGAGAAATAACCCTTAGACTGCTACCATCATCACTTCATGTTTTATAGTCAAACAGCTGAAAACAGTAGCTTGACAAGGTATTTGTCAAATAAATAGCCTACTTCCAGCAACAAAACTCCTTTATCTGCATGTATACTCCACAATATCTATGGTTTCCAAGTGGTTCATTTCAATAAATGTTTTATGAAATTCCATGCAAGCAAGATATAGCTCCGAAATATTAAGAAACATGTTACTATACCTCCGAAAGTGAAAATGATCAAAAGTGAGGATATGAATGTAACTACTGTGAGAATAAGTTTGCAGAAAAGTTTTCAGACAAAGGATTCCATGGGCACATTTTTATAACTCAGAATGTTAATGAAAGTGTTAGCTATTTGATATTAAACTAACACATCAAAATAAAATAAAATAAAAGTACATTTACAGGTACATACAATTAATAAAATAATTTCCATAAGTGTAATTCAGCTAAAATTTGTTTTCTATAAACATTATAAACTTTTAATTTTGATCTGGTACGTCTAGTGGGTCAGTGTATTTTTAGTTAAAAAAGAAGTCTGTTCTCCATTGTTTTAATAACAAACCTACAATCATGAGTATATAGGCCTGGTGCTTACAGTGATGAATTTCAGCATGACGGGGGAGGGAGCAGAAGCAGAATGATCCTTTTTAATAAATTATAACACCTGACTGCACTGAATGTTTTGGTTTACATTTTTAAAGCCAGATATTGTGAACATCATATCAACTGCATCTGTACCAACTAACAGATTCTTGAGGTGTTGCAATACATTTTATTTGAATGCCTTTCTAACATGGTCTAACTGATTGTGGCTCATTCTTTGTTTTGAATCACACAAACACTGAAATAAATGAAGGTAGTATAAATACTGACATTTTGTTATCTGTGTGATCATTACCTAATTTTCATTTCTTTGAGGTCTGCTAGTTTCTTGTGTTTTGTAGCAGTTAGTTCCCTTGCTGTCATACCACCATTATTGTGCTGTTAGACATGAGCTTACAGTCTCCAATATGACAGCACTGAACATGTTATTCTGCATGCAACGTCCTACCTCAAGACTGTTGAATGTAATAAGTACCATGGCATCTTAGTTTATTTCCAAATTGAATACTTTGTCATTGTAATTCTTGACTTACAGACAGTACTTATGTCTGAGTATGTAACCTGATAAATATTTGCAAAATAGACTGGACAATCCCCTTTGAATTCTAATTTCAACAGCTAAACCAATTAATGAATTGATGTCAGATTCAGGAAAGAAAGTTTCATGATCCTTCACAATATACCCTACAGTAATAAGCATGTTGAACCAACAGTGATTGATCAAAGGTACATAAAGAAAAGATTTACAGTCACCAAAACAGTGGTTTTAAATGAAACATTACCACTTCTGAATGCAGCAATATGAAAGGAAACAAATTATAACTCCTCAAAACAGAGGTAATATAGTTTTTGATGCATTTTTTAATCCCACCTAGCCTATTTCCCATACTTAGTTAAACTAAGGAAATGTGCAATAGTAACCTCTTAAACACTTGCAACATCCCCATCAAATGTACTACAAAAGGCAATGTCAGTAACTCTTTTAACTTGGTCTGATCCTGAGAATGCTGTCCAGCATTTCCTCTACTATCAAGCAGCAATCAATGAACTGGTAACTGTCACCACATGTCAAGCAGGGGTAACTCAGTATCCAGACTAGTCAGTAGAAAGAAAAGGTCTATGTAATTCTTAAAATAGATACACTTCTGACAGCATGTAGCTGTAAAAGTAACTTAGTGCTCAGATCAGTTAATCTTTCATCTAAGGTTATGTCCATATAATTCCAGGAATGGTCCTTGGTATAGCCCCATCCCACTATTACTCAGGATTAACCCCTGTAGTAACTTAAGTAGGTGTTAACTCTTGGAGTATATTGCTGACAGTTGCAAGAAAATTGCCATGCTTGAATGCCAGAGAGTTGTGAGTCAGTTCCTTCTCTACTGAAATTTAAATATAAGTGACCTAATATCTGGCAGGCACAAACCTGTCAAATATTGCAGAAAACATATTATCTGCTAATATGGCAGCTGGTTGTATACCCACCTTAATCTGCCTGCTGTGGTCTTAATTATGAATTCACTCATGAATCTGTTAATACTCTTCTTGTCTCTTGCTATTTTTTGCCATGTGTAATTTTCTGGCCAGATTCTAACCATGGTCACACATGGGTTCTGTAAATTGCTGGTTTGAGGCAAAAATTGGGAGGAATCATCTGAGGCTGAGGATTGGCATAAGGGGGTTGAGGACTGGCATAAGAAGTAAGGTGTTTACCTCACAGACAAGAGATACAGGGTTTGAATCTTACTTAAAGAAGCTGTCTAGGCTGAAAATGGTCCACAAAAGCAGTTAGCCTAGTACCTACCTATGAATTTGTAATAGTGTCTGACCATTACCTATAAGATATGGCTCTTCTACTTGGAGAGTCACATTTATGTTCAAGATGTTGGGGAAGTTGGCTCTATATGTGTATAAACAGTATCATGCTAGCAAAATGTCTCGACCTTAGTGCTGCCGTCGCTTATTATACCCCTCATCATTTATAAAGAAGAAAGGCAAAACTTGTCCTACAAACAATTTATACCAAATGTGAGCTGAATGCTTATTACATTTAGCAGGAGACGTCCACAAAGTTCTGGGACCCACTTGCAGGACTTCCCATCTAAACAATATTACAGACAGCTGAAAGTATCCTTTCTTCCTCTAAAGACAACCCAAGGGTTAAAGTTAAAAAAAATAAAAATCATCCATATATTCTAAGGTTTATGGTAAATGACCAAAGTTCACTCTATTTGAAGACCACTTTACTGACAAAAAATTACTAATCAGAGTGAACTTAACTCAAATAAATGGTTTCATACCCCTTTGTTCCCCACATACCTGCTAACTTAAATATACCAACTCTGAGATTGCACAATATCAGAAAAAAGGGAAAAAAATCACCCTATCTCCAGTATTTAGTGATCTTGCAAAAATATCCTCTCCTCTTTTCCTTTATTGTTTACTGGCTAATACATACCAGCTCTGAGATGGCATCATACCGAACAAAAGGAAAAATTCCTCTTCCTCCAGTATTCAGCAATTCTGCAAAACCATTCCCATTATAGTATTTATTTTTGAACTATAATGTATTCAATAATTTTACTGTGAATAAAATGCATTTGCAAAGAAAGTACTTCTATCAGCTATTTGCTCATAGTGTTTACAACAAACTTGAGCAACTTCAGGCTATTATAACTCTTTGTTGTACAAAACTTCTATGGGTGGCTGCAGTGGTGCAGCAGTTAGTATTACCACCTCACATCACAAGGTTCTCTGGTTCGATGCTCAGCTTGGGGTGCCTTCTGTACAGAGTCTGCATGTCCTGCCTGTGATCATGTGTGTTGCCTCCAGGTGCTCCAGTTTCCTCCCACATCCCAAAGACATGCTGTAGGTGGCCTGGACATACTAAATTGGCCCTAGGCATGAGTGTGTGCATATGTGTGCTTTCTGTGGAAGGTTGGGCGCTGGGATGGCAACTCGACACTGTAAAACTCCACTGCCAATCATAAGCGGACAGGTGATCCACTGTGGCAACCCCTAACTGGGAAAAGCCGAAAGAAGAAGTTGGACTGAGCTCCTAGCTTTTATGAAAACCTTGCTAAATCCTCAGATAAGTAGTACGAAAATCAATAACCCTGGTTTTGTGGTTTGCAGTTAAATTATGATCCACCAAGAAAGATCACATAAGCCGGGGTGATGACAGAATCCAAGAAGGACATACACTGTATTGTATATAGGTTCATAGGTTCATAGCTAGGTACTAGGCTATTGGCCCTAGAGCCTAAATAAGCCTAGCCAAATGGTACCCTGGCTTTTGCCATCCAAGAAAATTATTTTCCTGTGCCCCTGTCAAGCAGAACCACAGAAGTGATCCCCGGTGTGAATTTCCCATTTCCCATCCAATCATCAAGATTTTTCTTGAAGAGTGTTAATGAGGAGCTTTGTTTGATATAGATAGGTAGTTTGTTCCAGAGTATGGGAAGTCTCTGGGACAGGAATCTATCCCTCCAGCATGTTCTGTTTATTGTGGTGACAAGGTTAAGGTCCCTAGAGCATGTAGCTCGGAGGGATTGGGATTTCTTTAAGTGGAGCATGTCCAACAGCTCTGGGTTTGGCATAGCTTTGTATGTTAGGCAGAGATCACATCTGAGTAGGCGATATGCGACGGAGTAAATCTGGAGGTTTTTGAGATGGTCTGTGTAGGGCATCTGTTTGAGGCTGGTAATTCTCTTTCTGAGGTATTTCTCTGGCCTTTCCAGTTGTTGTAGATGCGTTGTGAGGTACATACAAAAAGGGGCATTGTACTCTATAATGGGTCTAATGAGTGATGAGTAGAGGGGAACAATGACCTCTTTTTTCCTAGATGAGAAACCTTTTGTGATGAGGTGTGCCATGTAGAAGGATTTCCTGACTACTGTGGTGATATGATTATCAAAGGAGAGACTACTGTCCACCTGTGTCCCAAGGTCTCTTATCACACTTTCGGTGTTAAGTAGAATACCGTCTATGTGGTAGTTCATGGGTACAGAGTTTTTACCAAAAGGCATGACAATGCACTTTATAACATTGAGCTTGAGGCCATAGCTTTGACACCAGGCATCTGTCCCAGTGAGGCCATTTTGTAGGATGTCCACATCGTTAGGAGTTTCGATTATGGCTCCTAGTTTGCAGTCATCTGTGAACTTTGTTAGCCAAAGACCTTCTGTGTTAGCCTGTACTTTAGAGAAGTAGATACCAAACAGGAGAGGACCTAGGACTGAACCCTGTGGTACTCCACTTGTCACTGGTCTGAAGCTGGATTTAGAGTCTGCTACTTTCACAGTGTGGATTCTGTCAGTGAGCCAGTTGGCAACCCATCTTGTGACATAGGGATTTATACCTAGTTTAGTGAGTTTATCTATAATTCCAGAGTGGGGGATGGTGTCAAAAGCCTTGGCTAAATCTAGATAGGCTGTGTGAACCACCTTACCTTCATCTATGGCTTTGGTGACCGCTTCAAAGAAGTCTATCAGGTTTAGGAGACATGATCTGCCTTTACAAACCCGAACTGGGTAGGGTCCAGAGTTTGGAGATTACCAATGTCATTGTTTATAAGTTCCATGATGATACGTTTCATAGCCTTGCAGACCAGGCTCCTCAGGCTAATGGGGCGATAGTTCCTGGGGTCCATGGTGGCTCCCCCTTTGTGAAGTGGGATAACCGTTGCTGTGCCCCATTCAGTGGGCACAATGCCTGAGGTGAGGCTATGGTTGAACATGGTACTTAGGTGGGGTGCCAGTTCGTTCTGTAGTTCATGTAGAATGCAGCCTGGGATGTTGATTACAGGAACTTTGCATTCTTCCGGTATAGAGATGGCCCCTTTAGGGGGTGGGAGAGGGGTAAAGTTAGCACTGAACCTATCTGCCAGGATGTTGGCAATATCAGTTGGTTCTGTATATTTAGTGCCATTGTGCTGTAACTCAGAGCAGATCTAAGTGTTGCCATTGAGATTCTTGACATAGCTATAGAATGCTTTGTGGTTGTCTTTAGAATCAGTGGCGATTTTGTTTTCATAACTAGCTTTGGAGGATTTTATGAGAGATCTCAGCTTCTTACTGAGGCTGACCACGGAGTTCCTCCAATCATGGGATTTTACTCTTTTTTGCAACAGTTTCTTTCTTCTGCTGTAGAGTTTGTTTATGGCTGGGGATAACCAGATTGGCTTCCTTTTTTTGGAGGATAGCATCTTGGTTCTGTTAGGGATTGCACGATCCATGCACTTGCGTAAGTGTTTATAAAGTGCATTTGTACAGGATTCAGCAGTCATACCTCTATTGTCTGTCAGCATGGGTGTCGTGAAGTTTGCCATTTCTGTCTTAAGAAGCGCGAAGTTGGCTTCGGAGAAATGTTTTACGGTGGTTTCCCTAATCAGGGTGGGGTGGGATGTGTATGTCTAGGGTGATTAGCTTGTGGTTGGATCTGACCAACGTGGAATTGACTTCTGGTGTGGAACACTGGTTGCCCTTGTTGGTAATGACCAGGTCCAGCATATTGCTGCTCCTGGTGGGGGTATGGATAAGTTGATCCAAGGCATTGGAATTTATGAATTCCAAAAAACATTGAGCACAAGAGTTGGTACATGAGTAGTTTTCCCAGTTAATGGTGGGGTAGTTGAAATTGCCCGTTATTAGGGTGTTAGGTTGTACCCTAATATTTTCCAGTGTATCAAGAAATGACGAGTGGGAATCCTGGGGCATGGTGGGGGATCTGTAGCAAACTACAATTTGGATTGCGGTCTTGCCCAGAGTTAGTTGCACTTGGATAATCTCGGATGCATTATGCTGAGCAACTAGCCTGGAGGTGTGGATATCCTTAGTGAATATGGACATGCCTCCGCCTTTAGTGTTTCGGTCCAGGTTAGATGGTCAAAAGGTGTTGTATAAATTATAGCCTGGTAATGCAGGGGTGCTCTCTAGAGCCTTGAACCAGGTCTCTGTCACTGCACAGATGTAGATGTTCTCCATTTTAAAGAGTGCCTCGAGTGAGTGCATTTTGAGGTTTAGACTTCTAGCATTAAGTAGCATTACCCTCAGATTTTGCTTGCTTGTACCTGTTACGGTGGTGAATTTGTCATTTGAACCTTGCCTAAAAAAGGCACTATAGGGGTGGCAAGAGCTTAGCCAGTATCCGGAATCCCAAGGGCGACAGGTGTAGACCATCTCTGGAAAAACATTGTGGTTTGTCGATCATGTCATCCCAGGCAGACAGATACTGGATCCCCTTAGAATGACACCAGAAGCTTAGCCAATTGTTGTAGTCAATCATTTTGTCCTTGTACTGTGGTATCATTCTGGGTGATGGCAGGATGCTACTCAGGGCTAGGGTCATACCTGCCTGGGCTACAAGATCGGTCAGCTCCTCCATGTCTCCTTTCATGTAGTCTAGGGAGGTATGTCTCAGGTCATTCACACCAACGTGGACAATGACAGAGTCATATTTGTACTTGTTGTGGAGTGACCTGAGTGCATGCATTATATGGTGGATCCTGGCACCTAACAGGCAGCTGACAGTAACTTTCACCTTGTTTAGCCTGGTGAGTGGAACATCAATTAGCCTGACTATAGAGTCACCTATAACTAGCATGTTGGGTACGTTGTTATGCCTTATGGGCGTTGGTTGAGTGGCACATTGAGTTTGTGGGCTATGTGTCATTTGGGTTGTGTTGGGGGTGGAGGTTGCTTGTGCTTCTGCTCTGGAGGTCCCTGTTGCTTGGGTAGATTTTAATTGAAAGCCTCAATGAATGTAGGTGTGTTTTTTGTGTTTTTATGTGTGTGTTTTGGTGGTGTAGGTTTTGAGGAACTATGTGATGAGTGTGTTGTGGTGCAAGTGTTTACATTCTCCTCTTGGCTGTCTAGTCCAGTCTTGGGTGAAGAGAGCTTTGCTTCCAGTTTGGCTATATAAGTGCATCTCTCACAGGTTGTAGTGTTGGGTGGTAGGAGGAGAGGGTTGTCTGTGTACATGAGGCAATTGCTGCATTGCCCCAAGATGCCCAGATTCATCAGGTAGATAGGAAAAAACACTGGGCACTGACCCTTAGACATGCCTGGATAGGTGCTTATTTATTAAGTACTAAAAACTGTTTTCCTCTAGACAAGTGAGGAAAGTTTAGTGCTGTAGTAATTTGTAGCTTATTTAGTGCTTACAATGAGTTCTGAACAAGTGCTGAGCTCAAAGAAACAGATTTGAGTGCTGAAATTAGAAAACTTGCTAGTTCTAAGAAACAAAATTAAGCTAGAAGGCTTTTCTCCAACACAGAAAGGCTTGGGGGATCAGAAGCTTACAAACAGTCCTGGATACAGCAAACCTGTATCTGGACTAGACGACTTACAGGAAAGGCAGGAACAAGCTTAGAATTTTTTTTTTGTAAAGTGGAAAGGGGAAAGGAGGAACAGAAACTAACTGGGTTGGCCTTCTCAAATGTTTTCCCTGGATTAGGTAGAATGAGGTAATGACACTAGACTGGGAGGAGTGACCCAGATCAGATTTACAGTAGGGGTGGGCAACTGATACTTAATGTTATATATCATAGATTAGTTGGCTCAGAGCCCTTCTTTCAATTAGCTCAGTGTGAAATGGCAGAAACACTCACAAGTTAACTTCTTAAGTAACAAAGTTGAAACCTGAAACAACTTTAAAAAAAAAGCTTGAAAGAACCAATGAGGTGCTTACTACAAGCCGTAGTACAGATAACCCCAATCAGCCAATGACCATAAAAATTCACTCACACTGAAATGCTATACTGGCTTTGGCTAAACTATGATGGCCTGGAACATGTGCTCAGACACACAGCCTCTACTAACAAACAACTAGGTCCAAAACACAAGCCTAAATATGGACAATGCTGCACTCCCCACACTACTTGGGTAGAAAAAAACTGCAGAAATGTTTAAACAGATAAAGGATCAAGGAGACTCTAAAGAATGCTTTTAACTGCAAAAAAGTTATATGATACACTCCTTAGCAGGAAATCAGAACAAACAAACCCAACCAGATGCTTAACAATTGTAGAAAATTTCTAGTTAATACCTCACACACAGTGCAACTAGCTAGAAAAGTATATGCAGACAATAAAAGTGTTATAAATAACTTGTAAAAATATCAATAAACAGGATACTTAATGTAATAAACAGCTCCTGCAAGCCTTGAACCCAGGACCCTGCACACTATAGACAAAGTGATTTACCACTAAGCCATGCCAGATGAAAAGCTGTGTGCTCAACTTGAAAATGCGGATGCTGTTTTAATAAATATCACACTAGGAAAGCTCAAATTATACAAACTGCTTTGGATCCCCATCCACCTACAAAGCTACATGGTATTCTTGAAGATACTGTCTCCTTCTTAGTACAGAATTTCATCCCTGAAATCTCATGCTTAGCAGACATTAATCTTGGCTGGACTTACCTTTACAGTTCCTCTAATTCTAAAAATCTTCATGGATATCATAGCTGCTGACTGTTCCTGCTAAAGTAGATAAACAGATCAGAAAGGAAAGTATTTGTTCACATCCCATTCATCTAACTTAAGTATGGTGGAAATACTAGCTGATTATATCAGCAATCACCTCATTATATTTGTACCACTTACTCAAATTAAACTGTTCTTGAGCATTTCCATGGCATGCATAGAGGAAGCACCAACTATGACCAGGATTACCCCAGGTAGATTAGTGAATGGGGTGTGGGAGGTGGGAGAGAGCAGCCAGTGTCAGTTCGTCTATCCTGGGGAAAGAAAGTGGACAAGCCCATTGCAGTGCTGACACCTACTGGAGAGAGGCATGCATGGCATGCAGTTGTCTGAACTGAAGGTGTGTGTTTGGCTCAGCCAAATCAAATCCACATACTAGCCTTTATCTGACATATGCAGACATGTGCACACTTAAACCAGTAATGTACTATGTGGTGAGAACATTATACAGTTTCTTTTGTGAAACCCTAAAAACAGTATTGCACTGATGTTCTGCTGCATGATTAAATGAAGCAGGATTCTCCTGATACTGTCTCCTGAAATGTGTACACAACAAAAATCAACCAACCCTGTGAAATATAACATACTCCAGGGAATTAACACCAATGAGTTGGCTGTATTAAGGTGGGATTGTGTGAGAATTCTCACTACCTAGGAAGGGGGAGGTGTCAGGATTTCCCCTTCTACTTAGATAATCTTCAGTCACTATAGATATTCCTCCAATACGATTCAGTAAATCTTTTTCTGTTACATGTACGTCTAGAGAACCATTTTTAATCCCCAAAATCCTATGGATAGAAGCTAAGTATTGGAAACATATGCATGAAATATAAAGAGATTACATGGATGTAACTAATTCTGAGAATATTCAGTTACAACTGCCTTTCATCCTTAATTGAACATATTGGATGGTAATACTGGCACAGATTACAGCCTGGTAGAATGTAGAAAAATCACTACTGAAAACAATATTGAAAATAAAGCAGTTAGCTGTAGTCTATATTAGAAAAAGGTGTTGACAGAGTAGTTTGAATCAGTGTACCTTATGCTATATATTCCAGCAGGCCTCTGACACTGAGGGAAGAGTTATTAAATTAACAGGCTACAGTATAAGGGTGTTGAGCTACTGGCAGAGTTTGTACACAAACCTGCAAACTAGACTTCTTCAGATGAAATTTATAGGGGTACTAGCCATACTATAAAAATCATGCAATTGAACTACTGCAAAAGATAAAACTTAAATATTGTTAACTGAATGGACACATACTATAAAAACATAGAAATATAAAAAAAAAATTACATGAAAATTACATGGAACTGCCATTATAGAAATATTTCATACAACGTTACTTTATACAATGGAAAAAAAACTGAACTGTAAGTTGAAATGTCAGTTATATAGCAGTAGAGGCGATCAATAGATCATCACAATAGCAGATCAGAGGCAAGTAGAAAATTATGCATCTTCTGAAAGACCATTGCAGAATGTACAGAAACCACGTAACTACCTAGGAGTCATTTATTTATCTGTGTATCTACTTATTTATTTAGGTTCATAGGTTCATACTAGGCTATCTGCCCTAGGGCATTTATAAGCTTAGCCAGAGTGTGTTTTGCTTTGGCCACCCATTTTAAATGAATTTTGCTATGCCCTTTTTCGAGGTTAGTATACTGTGCCTCTGTCTAACAGTGACACTGAAGTGATACCCGGGGTAAACCTACGATCTCCCATCCATTCATCAAGATTCCTCTTGAAGAGAGTCAATGAGGGACTCTGCCTAACCTGGACTGGGATTTTATTCCAGAGTGAAGGGAGCCTCTGGGTTATGAATCTGTCCCTCCAGCATGTCCTATTTATTTCAGTGCTGAGGTTCAAGTCTCTCGAGCGCGTAGCTCGATGGGATTTGGATTTTCTGAGGTGCAGCATGTCCATTAATTCCGGGGACATGGCTTTATACGTCAGGCACAGATCGCCTCTGAGCAGACGGTATGCCACTGAGTAGAGCTGGAGTTTCTTTAACCAGGCAGCATATGGCATCTGTTTGAGCCCTTTGATTCTCTTGATGAGGTACTTTTGGGGTCTTTCCAGTTGCTGCAGGTGTCTGGTAAGGTACATCCCAAAAGGGGCATTGTACTCAATTATGGGCCTGATGAGGGATGAGTAAAGAGGCACGATGACCTCCCCTGATCTAGATGTGAATCCCTTCATGATTAGGTGGGCTATATAAAATGTTTTTCTAACCACTTTGACCACGTGGTTTTCAAATGAGAGATTGCTATAAACTTGGGTCCCCAGGTCCCTAATTACTTCTTCCGTACTTAATGGATTACCACCTATGTGGTAATTTGTGGACACTTTATTTTTGCCAAAGGGGATGACTATACACTTTTTGGTGTTTAGCTTGAGGCCATGGCTCTAGCACCAGTTGTCTGTTTCTATGAGGCCCTTTTGTAGGATGCTTGTGTCAGCTGGAGAGTCGATTATGGTGCCTAGTTTGCAGTCATCTGCGAACTTGGTCAGCCACAGTCCTTCCGTGTTGGCCTGTACCTCCGAGAAATATATACCAAACAAGAGAGGTCCCAGGACTGAGCCTTGTGGGATGCCACTTGTAACTGGTTTGGAGTCTGACATGGCTCCAGCAATTCTAACCATGTGGGTTCTGTCCTTGAGCCAGTTTGCAACCCATCTAGTGATATAGGGGCTTATATTTAAGCTGGTGAGCTTATCTATAATGCCCGAGTGGGGTATTGTATCGAAGGCTTTTGCGAGGTCCAGGTAGGCTGTGTGGACCACCTTCCCCTTGTCAATGGCCTTGGGGACTGTTTCAAAGAAATCAACCAGGTTTAAGAGGCAGGATCTGCCCTTAACAAAGCCGAACTGGGTAGGATCCAGTGTCTGTAGGTCCCCAATATCTTTATTTATGAGGTCCATGATGATCCTTTCCATAGCTTTGTAGACCAAGCTAGTCAGGCTTATGGGGCGATAGTTTCCAGGATCCATTGAGGCACCACCTTTGTGGAGAGGGACCACTGTTGCTGTACGCCACTCTTTGGGTACATATCCTGTAGTAAGGCTGAGATTGAACAGTAGTTTTATGTTTGGGTTTAGCTCTTCTTGGAGTTCATGTAGGATGCAGCCCGGGACACCTTCTGGTCCCATTGATGCTGTGTTTTTTGCTTTGGAGAGGGCAGCTCTTACCTGAGCATCTGAGATGTCAGGGGGGCAGCACTCTGCTGGGATAGATATTTGCCTTTTTGGTGGGGAGGCGGGGGAGAAGTTTGCACTGAACCTGTCAGCTAGGATGTTGGCAATGTCTGTGGGTTTGGTGCATGTTTTGTCATTTTGGACTAATTCTGAGCATATCTGGGAATTCCCACTCAGGTTCCTAACATAACTAAAGAAAGCCTTGTGATTATCCTTAGTGTCCTGTGCAATTTTTTTCTCGAAGCTGGCCTTAGACGATTTTATGAGTGCCCGTAGTTTTTTGCTAATACTGATCAGAGATGCCTTCCCTTTTTGGGATTTTGCTCTATCATGTAGTAGCTTCCTCCTTCTATTGTATAGTTTGTTTATGGCTGGGGTCTACCAGACAGGACACCTGCCTTTGGAGGATTGGGTCTTGGCTTTATTTGGGATTGCATGATCCATGCATTCCTGAAGGTGTTCATAGAATGCGTTTATAAAGGATTCTGCATTTATAAAGGATTCTGCGGTGTGGGCTGTATTTTCCGCAGGCCCGGGGGCTTTGAAGGATTCCACCTCAGTTTTAAGGAGTGTGAAATTTGCCTTAGAGAAGTTTTTCACTGTGGTTTTCTGGGCAGGGGGTGGGGTCGGGATGTGAATATCCAGTGAGATTAGTCTGATCTTACCAGTGAGGGATACACTTCTGGTCTGGAGCATAGAGTCCCCATGTTGGTGATGATCAGGTCCAGTATGTTTTCCCCTCTTATGGGAGTGGTAACAAGTTGTTCCATAGCATTTGAGTTTATAAATTCTAGGAACCTTTGGGCTAGGGTGTTGGAGCTAGAGTAATGCTCCCAGTCTATGTTTGGGTAGTTGAAGTCACCCAATATAATGGCATTTGGAGAGACCTTCATATTTTCCAGTGTTCTCAGGAAGGCCGAGTGGAGTTCCTGGGTTTGAGAGTGTGGTCTGTAGCAGGCTATAAACTGGAAGGCAGTTTTACCCACTGTTAGTTGCACATGTATAGTCTCTGATGCTTTGTGCTGTGCCACCAACCTGGAGGTGTGGGTATCTTTGACGAATATTGATACTCCCCCTCCTTTTGTGGTTCGGTCCAAGTTTTGGGGCCGAAAAGCATGGTATGAGGTATAACCTGGTAGTGCTGGGGTGCTCTCGGGAGCCTTGAACCAGGTTTTTGTTACTGCACAGATATCGATGATCTCCATGCTAAGGAGAGTTTTGAGTCCATGCATCTTGAGGTTTAGACTTCTGGCGTTGAGTAGCATTACTCTTAGTTTCTTATCCCTTGTGATACCTATGGAGGTGGGTTTGTCTTTTGAGCCTTGCCTAAAAAATGCACTATGGGGGTGGCAAGAGCCTTTGCCAATATCCAAAAGCCCAGGGGTGACAGGTGCAAGCCGTCCCTAGTGAAGCATTGTGGCTTGTCGAGCATGTCATCCCAGGCTGACAGGCATTGGATCCCCTTTGAATGACACCAGTACTTAAGCCAGTTGTTGAAATTGATCATCTTGTCTTCATATTGTGGCATCATTCTTGGTGAGGGTAAGATGCTACTCAAGGTCAGGGTCATACCGGCCTGGGCTACATGCTCAGAGAGCTCCTCTATGTCTCTTTTCATGTAGTCCAGGGAGGTACATCTCAGGTCATTCACACCAGCATGGACAATGACTGAGTCATATTTGTACTTGCCTTGGAGTGACCTGAGTGCTTATGTTATGTGGCGGATCCTAGCACCCGACAGGTAGCTCACCGTGACCTTTACCTTGTTCAGCCTGGTGAGCGGGACGTCAGTGTGCCTGACAATAGAGTCACCTATTACAAGTGTATCAGGTGTGTTGTTTAGCCTTAAGGGCTGTGATTGTTCGGCACACTGGCTTTGTGAGCTATGTGTTGCATGTGTTTTGTTTTGGGGTAGCGGTTGCTAGGGTGTCTGCTTTGGAGGTCTCTGCTGCTTAGGCAGATTTTTATGTAGCGCCTCCGAGTATGTTTTTGTGTGTTTATGTGTTTGGTTTGCTGTCATGGTAGGTCTATGTGAGACTGGAATTGTAGTGAGTGTGGTTTCCTTCGTCTCCTGACTGGTTATGCCAGTACTGAGTTGAGAGAGCTTAGCCTCCAGTTTGGCTATATGGTTGCATCTCTCACATGTGTTGGGATTTGTTGGGAGGAGGAGAGGGTTGTCTGTGTACATAAGGCAGTTGTAATATTGCCTCAAGATTCCCAGATTCACCAGCTGGACCGGAGAGGAGATTGACAACTGACCTTTGGACATGCTAGAATAGTATTGGGAATTCCTTTATAATTGAAAAAAAGGGCCAGTGGGAACAAGGTACTCAAGGGGAGTTTGAGGATGTAGTGCTTTTAATTTTTTAGTGCTGACTTATAAAATTGCTTTAGTGAGTAAGTGCCAGGCTTTAGAGTAGGAATAGGGTATTTATTATGAGAACTAGATCAGTTCTAAGGGAAAAAGTGAAGAGCAGACTTTGTGGAGCCGAGAATGGTTTAAACCCAATTAAGCAGAGCTGCCCAATGCTGCGCTATGCACAAAATCGCGCAAAGCCGCACCAAAGTGGGTTTTATACAGGGGGACTTGAAAGAGCTAGAAATTGGCCCAAAACAGCCAATAGACTACCAGGTTATTGTGCTGGGAACACTCCTCCAGGGATAGATAGGCTGCTCTAAGCTCCCCACTGCCACTGGTGAACAAAGAAACCTCCCTTTATTCAAGAAAGGAAATGGGCAACACAGGAACTTTCCAAAAGTCCAGAATACAGCAAAGCCTGTATTTGGACTACTCTGGGTCAGGAAAGACGGGAAACAAGGATAATTTTTTTGTTTTTTTTCTTTTTTTCAACAAACAGCAGGAAAACGCAATAAATATGTAACACAGGCTAACGCACTTGAGTGTGTAGCCTCAACAGGTAAATGCAACAAACAGGACAAACTTTAAAAGTGAAGGTGCAAAAACAACTTTAAACAGTTTAAAACAGTTCAAGAAGCAGAAATACTTACAGTTTAGCTAGATCGGACAGTCGCCCAGGTAGTAGCAGGAAAAAAAACACTTTTATCAGGTTAGCAGTCACTCTTTTAGCCTCTCTGCTGCTAGCACCACTCTGCAGGACCACGAGGAGCTTGGGTGAGTAGTAACAAGCGCAAAAACTGCACCAAAGCGGGTTTTATATAGGGGGACTTGAAAGAGCTAGAAATTGGCCCAAAACGGCCAATAGACTATCAGATTCTTGTGCTGGGAACACTCCTCCAGGGATAGATAGGCTGCTCTAAGCTCCCCACTGCCACTGGTAAATAAAGAAGTCTTTCTTTATTCAAGAAAGGAAATGGGCAACACAGGAACTTTCCAAAAATCCAGAATACAACAAAGCCTGTATTTGGACTACTCTAGGTCAGGAAAGACGGAAAACAAGGATATTTTTTTTTTCTTTTTGCAACAAACAGCAGGAAAATGCAATAAATATGTAACACAGGCTAGTGCACTTGAGTGTGTAGCCTCAACAGGTAAATGCAACAAACAGGACAAACTTTAAAAGTGCAGGTGCAAAAACAACTTTAAACAGTTTAAAACAGTTCAAGAAGCAGAAATACTTGCAGTTTAGCTAGATCGGACAGTCGCCCAGGTAGTAGCAGGAAAAAAATACTTTTATCAGGTTAGTAGTCGCTCTTTTAGCCTCTCTGCTGTTAGCACCACTCTGCAGGACCACGAGGAGCTTGGCTGAGTAGTAACAAGCGCAAAAACCGCGCCAAAGTGGGTTTTATACAGGGGGACTTGAAAGAGCTAGAAATTGGCCCAAAACGGCCAATAGACTACCAGATTTAGTTCATTAGTTATTTATTTAATTTATGACTGTTAACCAGGAAGGTCCTGGGACTATTTTCAGCCATAACCTACTTTTATTATATTACTAAGATTTACAGCATTAACAAAAACAAAACAAAACAAAAAAGAATGTAATTTACACTACTAGCCAAACTGTATAGTCCTAAACTTGTCATTGTACTGGGAACTACATAACACCCAGCCCCCCCAAGCAGCTTTTTATCATTCTAGACGTGAAGCTTTAAGATGTTTTCAATACAGCTGTAACTCCACTCTTTGGAGCTGACACAGACACCCATATCATTGTGGGGTACATCCCATGTCCTCACCCTGATGTGATTATGCTCCCACATGTGTGCCCCTTGACAGCTACCAAATCCAGCTTGGAATCACCAATCCCCACATTCACTGTTCATACAGCCAGTTTTACATGCTAGGCCTCTACCTTCATAGAGATTGTATGGCTGAAGAGAACCACCATCTTCTACCTTCCCAGTATGGATGAGCCAGTATACACTGCTCAATAATCCCTACCCAGCCTTCCAGCAATGCCCAAGCAAGTAAATGAACTCAGATTATTAGGCTCCGATGCTCCCGAATTTAACTCAAAAAGCCATTGCAGCATATTTATCATGTTTTATTTGATTCACTTACTATTTATGTGGCAATTTTTTTGGCAATAAAATTCTGGATAGTTTTTTCTTGATTTGAATTCATTATTTCAAAGGTTTAAGTGGCAGTTACCATTTAGTGAATCAGTCTTCAGTCACTGGTCTGAGATAATCCTTATGCAGACTATTCACATATTCATGTAAACAAAGTGCCAGTGCACTTCTATGGGCTAGGCTTATAAAGGCTCCAGGGCCATTAGCCTAGTACACACCTATGAATATATAAACTATGGAGAAATATAAATCATATGAAACTAATCATATGATTGTTTTAGAGACTGAACATTTAGTGTAGAATATAGTGAAATATTAACCGCATGAAAATGGCAAAAGTGCACGAAAAATTTGTGTTAAATAACATAAGTTTTAGTTTTTTCTCTTTTCATGAAAAGTGTGACCAATGTGCTTTAACTCAGAGAGTGTTACATCCAGCATTCACCCTGTATGAATAGTGTGTTAAATCATATCATCTGTGAGAGGTACATCCTTATAAACAGTATCCAAATCATATACATACGTTTTCTCCTCACCCATGCTCTACTTTTATTTCCTTTCTTTCTTTTCCTTGTGAAGTGCAGCAAACTTCTAGTGTGTCCCTGTGAACAGCCACCAGCAGCCATGGAGTTTATAACACAAAGGGAAACAGAAGTAGGTTGCCAGGCCTTTCCTCCATATCCCACAACACAAAGGGAAACAGAAGTAGGTTGCCAGGCCTTTCCTCCATATCCCACATGAGCACACTCACACATACAGACAATTTATATTCCCTGATTACCCTATTGCATGTCTTTGGAACAGGAAGAAGCTGAATTATCTAGAGAAAACCCACATGAATATGGGGGGGCATGCATACTCTACACAGAGGGCAAATCAGCTGAGAATTGAACCAGAAAACCTCTTACTATGAGGCAGTAGTTCTACTCCTTGTGTCCATATGACACTCCCCACCAAAACACTGCTAACATCTCCTGCTCCTCCTCACATAATATTATATCCATATTAGAACTAAGTATGAACTGGTTCACACAAATTTAAATACATCTGAAGTGTTAACCTGTAAGTAAATAATAATAAACTACCACTGTTCCCCTTTTATTTTATTCATTGGTATTACAGCTACACATATTGGTGTCCTAGGCTATAGCACAAGCTGATTACAAACCTACGCACTCTTATCCATAAGAAAAATTGTTACCACTAAGCTCTTATTACCAAAAGAAGAGAAACCAGTGCCGCTTATAAACTTTTCTGCACACTTCTGTTCATTAGCTGGCACTAATCTTGCATCCAGCAAAACACAACAATCCATCTTTTGATGCCTGAGGCATTCCACTCTCCCCATTTTCTATTATATTCCTTTAAATCATAAATATCTTTATAGTGTGGAGCATCACACCTCTAGCAATCTCCACTTATCTTTACATTACAGATCAATTTCTGAAAAATCAATTTAAAAAGTATATGACAAACAAATGTAAATATTTTCTGAACAATAAAAGCTATTAAAATATTGCAAATAGCAGTGCCATTGGTAAAAAGTATTTGTACAGTGAAAATAATCTGTGCATTTATAGTCTTCATATCAATATTATAATATATTATAATGCCTACAAATCTAGAATGATATTTTTCTAAAGTTTTCCAAATTACCATATCTTAGAAACCGTACAACATAGACATACTTCATCAGAATATTTTTGTTAGCTCAAAATAAGCTTACACGTGACAGCAAGAAATTCTTCCCTCAGTGCATGTATATTGAGATATTTACAGAAATATGAAATGTATGCTTAATTGTATAAAAAAATATAATAACAATGAATATCTCTCAAGATTAGCAACTTAAAGTGCAAATATCAATGACATTTTTTTTCGACATCATCTAAGATTTCACTTGATGCCATGCAATGGTTGTCAAGTCACTGTTTTAATAATTAATTAATTATGTAAGTGTATATTTTGTTTCCATCATCATACATACATTTTTTCTTATTTTTATTTTTTTCTGGTTCTTTTTTCCACTTTATTCAAAATGATGTGTAATAACAATACTAACTAATTATACAATTATATATGTTTTTAGGGATCTTGTACACAGACCTGAAGAAGTCTAGAAGGACGAAAGCGATCTTTGTTAACAATAGGTTATGAAAATAGAAATAGATTTTTACATGCAAAATGTATATGTATATATTTATATATATTTTTTGATTGCCAAATGAACTAAGGTTGATATATTTCCAGCCATGTAGTATATTGTCTTGGATAAAATCACAGACTTAATCATTTACTTAATAATTTGGTTAAATAAGAGGTACAACATCACTATATAATTTTATTTAAAGTACTTAAGGGTTATATATTATTATGACAGCTACTAAGTAGGGCAGGGCCAGCTTGAATGTCACACTGATGGGGGTAGGGATGTGAATTTAACATGTGTACCAATAACACTTTTGTTTTACAGCACAATAAACCACTCCCATGCCTTATAAAAAGTATATATATATATATATATATATATATATATATATATATATATATATATATATATGGTTCTACCTTAGTTCACCGACAGCAGAGAACACCGACAGAAAATTTTGAAGCCTCAGAAGCGCGAAATTTGAAAACGCCGAAAGTAGTTAAAGTCGACGGCTCAGAAGAACGTCAATGTGCAAGTAAGGCTGAATGAAATTGTGCGGTAGTGATTGTGTTTGTGTTGGGGGCGGGATAAGTGAGTCAGGGTTAGGGAGCGGGTCAGGTAAGTGTGCGGTAGTGATTGTGTGTGGGTTAGGGGCGGGATAAGTGAGTTAGGGTTGGGGAGCGGGTCAGGTAAGTGTGCGGTAGTGATTGTGTGTGGGTTAGGGGCGGAATAAGTGAGTTAGGGTTAGGGAGCGGGTCAGGTAAGTGCGGTAGTGATTGTGTGTGGGTTAGGGCGGATAAGTGAGTTAGGGTTAGGGAGCGGGTCAGGTAAGTGTGCGGTAGTGACGGACCTTAGGGTTAGGGTTTGGGTTAGGGTTAGGGTTGTAGGTAGTTGTGTATGTGTGGGTTTGTAGGGATTTTGGTGTGCTTGTGTTGTGTATGTGGTTTTTGGACAGGGAATGTGTTTTGTTTGTTGATTGTTGTGATTGTGGTGTGTGCAGTGTATGAGGTTTCGTGTTTGTGTACCGTCGGTTATTTCGTTGTCGGGCATGTGGGGTTTCGTGTTTTTGTACTGTCGGTTATGTGGTTTCGGTGATTGCGTTGTCGGTGTTTTGGGGTTTCGTGTATGTCAGGTAGAACCATATATATATATATATATATATATATATATATATATATATATATTTAGAAATCTTGTGAGGAAATTATTGCTCTATTTTTGTGTTACTTGGATCGCCTGTCTGTGTACTTAATAAAGGATTTTCGACTGGAAACAGACCGCCTGCCTTGCTTGGATTACGTTCGAATACTTAGTAGTGCTGTACAATTATATATTTTCTATTATTACTTTTTGTTTTGTTTTGACTTAAGACGTGTTTACGTTCGCTACTTCTACTTCTATTGTCTGATCTGATTAATATGCAGTGATTAACTAGAAATATATGGACTGAAAATCTTCCACAAAGAGAAGTTTCTTACACTGTTTTGTTTTTGGACACACTACACTTTAGTGGGTTGTTTTGAGACTTCGGGGATACCACGGAGATTACTTGTTTTTTGTTTTAATAATTAACAAGCAACAAGGAATGCTTTTAGTATAATGTACTATAGGTACGTATTGGCAATATATTTTTTCTGCTCTCACCATAGCATTTCATAGCATGTTCCTAATTAGCATTTACATCTCTCAGTGATGAACATATGAGAGTTAATATCAAATTATGAATAGTAAGAAAGACAACTCATTACTTTGTCCACTGCTGGACATCTGAGATTATCAATCTTAATGGCATTTTGTTACTTTTACCCTGCCCCTTCTAGCAATTTTTGATATTAACCTTTAATACCTTAGTTAAGAAAGCCAGACCCACAAAAATACCTGAATGCTATAAGTGGATATGGGTGTTACCTGTTATGATCATCATCGATAATCCCCTTTTCCCATTTTCTACATGAGGTTGCGGTGTTGTGTCAACTGTTGCCACCTCTATCTAGTTAGTGCCGCTCTTCTACCTTCTTTAACACTCATGCCTTGAGTGTCACAGGTCTATTCTCACACAATCTATCCATCTATTTGCTGCATGCCCTCATGTCCTCTTGGCATCTTCCTGTCTGTCCCAAATCTTCATCAGATTGTCTTCTACTTTTCTACATGTATCCAAACCACCGTTTCTTCCCTCATTTATGCATCTGTACCACAGTGTGCATCCTACCATCCATCTCAGGCACTTCATCTCCATCACCTCTAGCTTTTTCAGCTGCTCTTCCTTACCTGCCCAGAACTCTGTACTTTACAGTAGTCCTGGTCTCACCACTGTTTTGTACACCTTACTTTCCAGCTTCTTCGGCATTCTTCTCTCATACACTACACCTGGCATTCTGTAACAGTTGGCTGCAGACCCTCTGATTCTTGCTTTCATTTCTTCAGGCTTCATTTCTCCTCCATCATTTCTCCCAGATATATGAAGCTGTTAAACTGCTCCACTGTGTTCCCTTCTATCTCAATTTTCAACTGTTTCTGATTTCCCTCACTTGCTGCCATTATAACTGTCCTATCAGTAATTAGTTTTATCCAATGTGCCTTCAGCTTTGCATTATATTCCCCTATCCTCTGCTGAAGTTCTTGCTCAGATTCTCCCTGTAATGCCACATGACCTGCATACAGCAACTTTGTTAATCTGTCCCCTCCAGCTTTTTTGCTGATATAATCCATCGGTATGAACAATGTTAGGTTCAGTGGTGAACCCTTATGCATATCACTCCCACTGGGAACCCTCTGTGAGACTGAACACTATTTGCACTTGAGTCATCAGGTTCTTGTGCATAGCCTGCACTAATTAAATGGATGTATGCAAAAAAAGGTGCTATAGGTTTGAATGAGCTATGCTGCTCATATGTAGGTTTACAGCTATATTTGTATACTCCCGGTTTGTGTTTTGTTTTATGCTTCCTTTCTCTTTTCCATATTCTTTATTTTTCCACAGAACTATGTATCCCCAAAGAAATTGCCTCACATTCTTTTCTTACGACATCTGCAAAATACGATTTAGAGTTACTACATCCTCATTCATAAGCAGTCCTGCAGCTGGGCTGTATACACAAATCTTTACATTATTGTGCAGCCAAATACAGGGTGGGTGCAATTCAAAAAACTTATCCACATGATGTGGCTATGCCAAATTATGTGGTTAGCTGTACTAAATGACAATAACTGTATAATGAAGCTCCATGTATGATAAGGAACATTTAAATTCTGCACAGCGATTCTACGGCTGCAGCCATTATAGTTGTATAGCTGCAAGAGGCACTTACTGCAGCTGTTTTGCCTGATGGTGCATGTGGTCATCCCTGGAGTCACATGGCCATCCATCCACTCTTGACATTTCATGCCTTGCAGGGGTGTAGCAAGAAATATATATTTTTTTACTGAAATGAAATGCTGCTTCCACACCTATCATTTAAAAAATGTACACGACCCTCAGATTGTGACCATTTTGGAGAGGAAAGCATTATTTGTAATTGGAGGAGTATTCCGATCAAGTAAACAATGTTTACATATCTCTATACAGCAAACTCTGGTTTAGTCAGTTCTAAATCTTCTGTGCTTTTTAAGCAATAGTATACCTACAATATGCTCTGAAAAATGTACTCATTTGAGTACACTGAGTATGCCTAGCTACATCCTTTATGTCCTTCACGACACCCCCATTCTGGACTAGTACCATAAGTACAAGGACATCATGCAGGAAATCATGGATGTGTGTTGGCCTTGTCTATATCCCTATGGAAGTCAAGGAGTACCTATCATATTAGATACAATGATATTCATGACTTTACATATATATTAGCTACAGAGACCTTTCAATGACCTACTGGGGACATGGGGGGATATCTTAGAAATCTACCTTGAGAATACTGTATTAGTTCCTTGATGCCATGCTTCAGCATTGGGGGGGGGGTGAAGTGTGGCTCCCACATATCCCAAAGAAGACAGCAAATACTACGCAGAAGTTATATGATATGGCCCATTTTCCTGAGGTACTGGGGACCATAGGCTGCACCTACATTGAACTAAAGGCCTCACCTGGTGAACTGGGAAGGAGGTATGTGAACCACAAAGGGTATCACTCCATCAACTGACATGTGGTCTGTAATTAACAGGGTATCTACAAAATGTCTGCAGCCACTAAAGCAGTTATTATAACTCACAAATATAACATACATGACCTTAATTAACTGTTTGCAAGGGGTGACTTCCCACAGAGCCATCTTATGGGTGATGCTGGATATGCCATAGAACCTGGCTTATGACCCCCATCAGAAACTGACACAACCAAACTGACCAGTAGTACAGTCACATATTGTCAGAAATATTATAAAGCATGTGTTTCTGCTGTTGACGTCTTGCTTTCTCTGTCTGGATGCATCTGGTATGACCCCCCCCCCATGTGTTCAGAAATACAGGCTATGCGTAGTATGTCGCACAATATGATAGTAAGGATGCAGTTACAGCAGGGTGGCCTCTTGCAGAAGCCACATTTACCAGCAACACCTGCAGTGGCAGCTGAGACAGATGAGGAGTTTGAAGAGGAGTCAGCGGAGGGACGGGTGACTATGACAGACGGAGGTGGGCACAGTATGTCTTGACACTAACAAAGAGGCAGTGAACTGCACCTAGCTTTACAATATACAAGACTTCAGTAGATACACTATGCTAAAACTGATGCAAGCAAGAAATATGAGACTGTCATTACCCACACTGTGCGGCAGGCATAGGCACAGACATAGGCAGTCTGAGTAACAATACACAAAGGACAAGGTAGTGTATATTTTTTCATGTCTTTCATAGAGAAGTGTGAGAGTGTTGAGGTGTTGGAAAATGAAAAGTGCATTTAAGGGTGCGGACCTACTTTGGGGAGGGGTGGTTAATGTGTAGAAGGTCCTGGAATAGTGGGCATGTGTGATGTGCTGGGTGATGCAGTGGTATGTATGTGTAGGTATCTGCAAGGACAAGACCTCAGCAGTAGGTGCATCACTGTGGCTTGGCCTATTGGACAGGTCCAGTGCATGCATGACACAGGATTCAGCTTCCAATGCATGTCCTACTCACTAGAACTAGCTCTTCCAGGAGTTGTACTGGCTATACCACAAAATTGGATCAATGTTGGTGTGCAGCCTGACCTAGACCAACATCCACTAACTGATGTGTTAGCATGATGATAGCCGCAACCATGGGGATCGCCTCTGCTGGGCGTAGACACCTTCACAATTAATGTTACCATTGACATGCTAGCACTGCAAGAGTGGAATCTCACTTGTCCATGGCCATGTTAGCTAACATCCATGGAGGTAGCAGATGACCAGTCACAAGGATAACTCCAAACACCTGAAAACCAACCAGAGAAAATATTGCATGGTCCAATATGTGATTTAGTATATCCAATAAATCACGTACATGGGCCATACACTCCTGTAGGTCAGCATGCACGACCTGGATTACCCTTACTAACTATGCCATGCCTCTGGTGGAAATAGCCTGTGCCTCCACAATGGGCCAGTTCAATCTCTGGGGGTGACAGCTACTGACACACCAACTTCAGGGTTGATGATGATAATCATACCTCTGGCAAGCACCATTACCAACCCTCAGTGCAGAACCCCATGCCCATAAGTGCTAGATGCAGATGTAGACATCTCTGATCTGGGACCACCACACTGATTTATAGTGTCTCTATCAACTTGCATGCTGTACAATGGCTGTGTTGCCTGGGTAGCTACAGGCACAGACACTGTGTCTTTACTCTGAATAGAGAATGTGGGGACTACACTCCCTATGTCCAACACACACTCAGTACTTGCTGACTGCTGTAGCTCATCCCTATCATCATTACCCTATGTCCAACACACACTCAGTACTTGCTGACTGTTGTAGCTCATCCCTATCATCATTATCAGAGGCTATAGATCTTCCAACAGCAGGCAGATGTAGTTGCACAGCCCTGTGCCATATAAATATTCACCTATGAATACAACAAAGCAAAAACAATCCAGTTTAAGTATGATCCCGCACCGCAACTACACATGCAACTTATATCTTTACAACTATTAAACTATGGAAATAAGTAATAACCCTGGCCATACCTCATGCAGATGGACATGAAACTGGAACCCACAATGTACCTGTCTAAGCCAGACAGATGTAATGAACACTACACTGACTATGTGTTAAGGTGGAGCTGCAGGCAGTAAAATTAAGAAGTAGGACTAAGTACTTGGGGCATCTGCAAATGTAACTCTCCAGGACTTGCCCAGCTCTCCTCTAACATCCAGGTCTGCACTGTGAGACCCTACAGAAGGGGTACTTCCTTTCAGTGAGGCCAGGAACTCTATATCTCTGTAGTAGGCAGCTTGGATGATGTTCTACCACCAATTGCCCACCATTCCTCTGCCACAACTTCTACTCAGAAGGTGGCACCACAGACCATATCTGTGGCCCTGCAATGGACCATGTCATAGGTGTGGTCCTGGCCAGACTACCACATTTTCAGTGACTATTTCAGCTCAAGCATGATCATAGAATAACTGGTTGGAAGCATGCAGAGCTATGAGCTGTCAGGCATGGAGAATGAGGGTTGGTAGTATAACCTCATTTTCCGAATCTGTAAATTTGGGTTTGTGAGTGAATGTAGATGAGCATCTAGATCCTGTGTTTTCTAATGGCCCTGTTTTTAGGCCTTGTTGCTCAGCTGGCATGGAAAACAGGGGAAATGATAGGTTTGTTTTGCATGGCCATAACAAATCTGTACAATGATCCTGTACTACTTGATCATGCATTATGGTCAATGTGTGCCAGACAGTTATATGTGTCTACCCCAGTCTTTAAAGGAATGTCAGGCATTGTAAGTGTACTGAGCACAGATTCCTACAAAACAATAACAGAAATGGAGCTTAAACAACAACAAACTTGAGCATGACAATAACACTTTAACTAAAGTTGTGACTAATGATACATGTGCAAGGCATACAACAGTAAAATAGTAATGAACATTACACAGATTATGAGCCTGGGGATGGTCACCAACACACCTTAACAGCCTCCCTTGGGCTGGTAACTCATGCAGCTTAACAGCCTGCCTGAGGTGGTCACCCATGCAGGTTAACAGCCTCCCTTGGGCTGGTCACTCATGCAGCTTAACAGCCTGCCTGGGGGTGGTCACCTATGCTCCTTAACAGCCTGACTGGCGCATGTCACCTATGCACCTTAACAGCTTTGCACTCTAGTACTTAGAGTACACTTGCGATGTACTGCCTAACACAGCTTTGGCCAACACACCTTAACTAAACTGACATTCCCCACAACCATTAAGCTCTAGGAGCAGTCAAAGTTAATGTTCTACAACTGAAGTAATTATGTAAGAACTAGGACTTACTTTATATAGGCAGATATCTGACTCAGAATGAAAGCTCCCAGCAAACTCAGGTAGTAAAATTCAAACTCTGGTAACAGAAGTTTTCCTTCATAGTGTAATGAGACATATGTGCTTCTCGTCATATCTGTATTATACAGATTCAGTCCACTAAGTACAATGATTAAATTAAGTAAGGCTCATCTCATTATAGTTTCTGAATTACTCAATTTGCATGAAAAGCTCACCTGGTGAACATTACAAAAAGTACTACACATTGCCATGCGCAAACTTGTGCACCTGAGGGCAGCTCCATCCACCTGAGGTGCACATAACAGATTAGGATTGATAGAACTGTCATCCCATAATTAACCATCTAACAAATGGAGTCAATGTAGAGCAGATATTCTCAGCAGCAATCGGAAAGAGATGGAACACTTTCATGTTTAACATCTTAAACAACTGGAAGCAAAATATGATGCCTATCAATGTCCATGTTTGCACAGTAGCTGAGACATGATGGAACTGATTTGGGCATCAATTCCATGTCATTATCTTTGAGCTGTGAAGAAGGTGAAGGAAATGCTCCTTTTAAAGCTCAGAGTTGGTGCGAGGAGGAGGAGGCCAACATTTTGTTGGACACCCTCAATAAGTGTTAAAGCTGTAGGCTCCTGCAGAAGGGCTACAACAGTTCACAGCATGAAGCTGATCCAAGGAATAGTTTGGCAAAGGCAATGCTACTGGCATCTTACACAAAGGGAAAGTGTGATGTCACCACCACACGATCTTGAATCAATGCAAATCTGAGAGCCTAAACTTAAGGTGCAGTCATCACACCAGTGCTGTAAATATAGCATCTTTAGCTAAACAAATAACCTGCCACTGCATGTCACCACTCAGTTTCTTGCTATGCATTGTATATGTTTCTAGCCCTTGCAAAGATCAAAAGGAACAGGGATGTCCACAGCAGCAGACCTGCTGTCATGATAAATGTCTCTGTTTGTACAGTAATAGTTCTAACCATTAAAAATAATACAGTGCAAGAAGTACTGGCATAGCTTAATGCTATTAGTATGACAGTGTCAAATTACATGTATGCGTCTGCATGCTTCTTCCTGTATAGGTGGTCAGGTAGTTCATCATGCTAAATGTATGTCTACTGCGATTGCTAGAATGGCTGGGGGTTTGAGTCCCCCCTTACCTCACTAGGTCTAGGAATAGTCAAAGCTATTAATGTTCTACAATTATCATAGCAGAGTATATTTGTCATCTCACTAATATCAATGCCTCACTACAAGGACCCTATATGTAATATCCAAAGGTAATATTTGGCTGAGCATTTCACAATATACAATAGAAAGTATCTCTCTCTTATGTATCATCTGTGCCAGGCATAGTTCTTGTGCGTCCAGTATGTTTATTATGTACACATACAGTTGTTTTGTTTGTTTTTTATTGTCAAAAGTCAAATAGCATTGTTGGTCATAAACAGCTCATATAGTTATTATTATCTTATGTCACATTTCATGTAAGGATGGCTTTTGGCTTACCCCCACCCCCAATGTTATAATGAAACAAAAAGGGTTGATGACACACTGTGTACATCCTACTAGTAGAAAGTTATTATGTTTTATTGTACCAGATACAAAAATCAATGCTTTTGTATTTCTGTTCTCCCACTCTCTTTGTAGTTATCCTTTCTCTTTCATATATTTATTTTTTCTCTTCATTTATGTTATTACTATATGGAGCAGCATATCAATCTACACCTAACCTACCAGCAGGGTCTGTTGTCCTCCCACAGCTGGCAGCAGTAGTGGCACCATTGCCAGTTGCACCAGAGGCACCCAGCACATTTGGGTCCCAGTCTGCCACAGTTGTCTCTACACATCCTGTCCTACCTGCACTACCTGTGTCAGGTAGCACTGCACTGGAGAGTGTTAAGTAGTACCTGCTCATAGCAGTGCATGTGGAGGTGATACTTTTATCACCTGTCAGGAGCTTACAGAGCTTGTGAGGGAGATAATAGATAGTAGATTGGATGCCTGCATCAGCCATATGGAGACCATGCTGTAGCGCTCTGTCTTCTCCTTCCGAGGCAGGTTCTAAGGTGATGACTAATGTCTCACTTTGTCTAAGCTGTCAGATACTGTGTCACTGAATACAAACTGTTATCCCACAACAAGGTGTTCCCCACCCTTTTATGTCTTTGTCCATCCCTGTATGCTGCACAGTCCTCTCATTTCCATTGTCTTCCTTATATTTGTCTGCTATATCCTTCACCATTTCTGAATTTCTGAAAACTCAAAGCTGTTGAATGGAGATTGTGGTACAGTGAGGATTGGGAATTTTACCTCTTTTTCCTCAATGTAGTGCAATCTCGGAGTTGATATATATATATATATATATATATATATATATATATATATATATATATATATATATATATATATATATATATATATATATATATATATATATATATATATATATATATATATATAAAATTTGCAGGGGGTCCCAAATGGGGGGTGTAGGGGGGCTGGCCCCTGAAAAAAAATTTAAAGATAGATTTTTGTGTTTTATTTTTTTTTAATTTTCACGTTTTCAGAAATTTGATCACGGTTATGAATTTTGAGTTTCTGAAAACTTGATAAACTAACATACATATATATATATATATATATATATATATATATATATATATATATATTTATATATATATTTATATATACATATGGATCTAGGACGTTTGCTCAAGTGAGCAAACATCCGAATCCATAATAACCGAACACACTTTAACGAAAGCGCTTTTTTATCAAAGAAGCACTTTCGTTAAAGCGTGTTACAAAAAAAAAATAAAACACTACATTTACATTTTAGCAGGGGGGAGCCCATATAGTGTTGGGAGGTTGGCTTACTGGTTAAGGTGTTTACCTCGCAGACACAAGACACAGGGTTTAATTTTCACATGGGGTAACTGGCTAGATGTAAAATGGCCCAGAAGAGCAGTTAGCCTAGTAATTATCTATCTATCTATCTATCTATCTATCTATCTATCTATCTATCTATCTATCTATCGTTATATCAAAAGTCAACTTGTTAAACTTAAAAACACTAGGAGTACACCATCAGCTTGCACAGTGCAGCACACTATAATAAAGCAAACTGCAGTATTACAGTAAACTTCTCAGTTAACTGGAACTCAAGCACCCAGAACTCTAAAGCAACTGGCAAAAAAACATGTTGAAGAAATACAGTATAATTTTCATGTGTTGCACTTTCTGGTTTCCACCTCACAGAAGCATACCTTACATTTTTAGAGTTTAAGCGGTTTAAAAAGGAAGATAGGAATAAATTCTTTATCTCCCCAACCTGAGAACAAGTCAGCTAAACAAATAGTATAGGGTACAGTATTAATCAGGCCTATTTTAATAGTTACTCTCAAGCAACCAGAACTACAGTTATCCAGCATCTACCAATCCCATGGGTGCCGGTTAACTGAGAGTTTACTGTATTTATAAAGAAAAGAAAACTCATTCCAGTGATCAACAAATCATGTTACACGATACAAAACCGTTTAATCTTTATTTTTTTCTTTTTAAGTTTTGCTGGTTTAGATAAAATATCTTTCAATAAATGTGGTTTTCATAAGCTGAGTTTCAATAAAATGGCACATACTATATCTCTCTATACACACACATATATAAAAAAAAAATATATATATATATATATATATATATATATATAGATAGATATATATAGATATAGATATATATATATATATATATATATATAGATATATATATATATAGATATATATATATATAGATATATATATAGATATATATATAGATATATATAAATGTAAATATAGGTAAATATCTATCCACATCTTTAAGCAAGATAAACATCATTTAAAATATTTCAAGGCTAGCATTAACAAACCAGTTACCAGCAGAGGGCAGTACACTACAGTTTATATAGACATACTTCTCAACTGTACAGATTTTTGCCTCATATATTTGGTCCGTTCCTCATACAATTTGTGATTTACTGGCAAATCTTTGGGATGATATGAGGACTGAAGTCACTAAATAATGATATATATTTGAGTGTGAGACTTCATATCCTTCAGAAAAATGTATGCTAAGACAAATCCTGTTATTCTAGCAATTTGCTAAGTTTATAAGAGCAATATTTAAAGTGTGCCGATATTTTTGGGTCTTCCCCCCATTCTGTTAGACTTTGTCCAGATTTTTTGCATTAAAAGGTTGAGAGGTATGGACAAACATCAGTTTCTGTGTTTCAGACTTGCTAAGTTTATTTATTTTACATTTGTTTAGCAGGAAAGTCTGACATGGAGCAAGTGAATTTTCAGCAGAGGCCTGGGGAGAAATGCTCCAGATGCATGATTTTGTAATGTGGGCAGAAACCCAGGCAAATGTAGGGAAGACATGGAGACTCTGCACTGAAGGCACCTCAGCCAAGAATCAAACCAGGGAACCTCTTGCTGTGGGATGACAGCACTAACCGCTCCAACACTGCATCATCCAGTTGAGTAAGTTGATAGATGGTACAGGAGTATGTCCATTAGCAAACATCAGATCATTTCTGGGCTGCTAATGTAAGAATCTTGACAGCTCGTATCGGTTCCTTTCTTAGATTTCACATATGAAACCTCATTAGTGTAAAAGAAGTATAAAAAATGTTTTTAGGCACAAAACTTTAAGTAAAACTAAGGATTCAAAAAACAGAAATCCAGAAGGAAATGAGAAAAGGGATCTAGGTTACTGCACATTATATAGAGATGTGGTTAGACAGTGGATTGTGGTAGCCTTCTTAAATTGTGCCAGAGGGATTGTACCTCCCTGATATGATATGGTAAGTTGTTCCACAGTTCAGGCAGATGTGCTGGGGGTGGGGTGGACCCTATCACCAGAATTAATTTATGTTCAAGTAATTTTAGCAGGAATATGGCTAGGGATCTGAGTAGCCATATTATGTTGAGATATGTTAATTTTAGACAGAGAGCAGTGATCATAATTTGGGAAAAGCATTGTGGATGGATTGATGGATTCTATAAAGAATTTTGTGAATTGAAAGGAATTGTTGGTATGCTAAGCATGCAGAGGCACCAGGAATTTAGTTGTGTTGGCTGTTGCCAATCTGTGCACTTAAACACAAGTAGAAAACTTTTGTTTCTGGGTTGTGTTTGAACACAATTTACTCTGCATGCAACATTAGACAGTAATGAGGACTTAAATAAGGATATCCGTTTTCCTTAGCGCAGTGCCCTGCACTGTGGGGCAGGAACAAAGCCATGTAATAAGCCAAGTACATACTGAACAAAGGGACAACTTGCCAGCACTTTGAATTGTTTGCCAAACTGGAAATTACTCCTTTCAGCTCCAATGTTTTAAATATGGCCCTGTAAGGCACCCTAGCACAGATGCATCGTCTATGTCAAAAGATTGAATGGACAGATTGTTGAAACCCATATGATCAAGACCATGTGATCAACAATTCAGTCTGAAAAAAAATTCAAACCGAAACAGCACCCGCAAAAATCAGAACCAATGCTTTTGCAGGGGGGCAAGCCCCCTTGCACACCTCACACCCCTGCTAATTACATATACCAACTCCGAGATCACACTACAGTGAGGAAAAAGGCACATTTCCTGATCCCTACTGTAATATGATCTCAGACAAAACAGTTTGACAGTCTGAATTGTCGATCATATGGTCTCAAGCATATGGGTTTTGACAATCTGTCTATTCGATCTTTTGACATAGACCCACTTAATCCAGCCAAAGTCATCTCCCCATACTAGCTGAAAGCATCAAGAAGCAAAAATCTAAGATTAAATCTTTTGGAAGGCAGTTTTTAAGAAAAATGGCAGAAATAATGGAAACCTTAATTGGCCTCAACCCTAAGATTAATGGTAGTGTGCAGAGAGTAAATGACCTAAAGAAAGATGTCCAAGAGATTAACAGCAAAATCACATCACTAATAAGAGCCATACACTGTGAATAAAAAATAAATAGGTTTCAATGTAGCAATTAAAATCTTCAAAATAAAACCGAAGACTTGGAATAGGGTTCTCGAAGGCACGGTACAAAACAAGGTTATAAATAGCTGCTGGAAATAGTTAAACTGACTTTATTTATTTATTTATCTAATTATTTATTTATGGCTGGAAGTCTCCTTCAGGAAAAAATGAAAGATTTAAAAGCAAGTTTGTAGAAAATAACAGAACAATAAGAATTATACATTTAGCAGGAAGGATGTGTGTGTGTGTGTGTGTGTGTGTGTGTGTGTGTGTGTGTGTGTGTGTGTGTGTGTGTGTGTGTGTGTGTGTGTGTGTGTGTGTGTGTGTGTGTGTGTGTGTGTGTGTGTGTGTGTGTGTGTGTGTGTGTGTGTGTGTGTATGCGTGTGCGTGGTGTGTGTGCTTGAGTGTGTGTGTGTGTGTGCATGCGAGTGCAGTGTGTGTGCTTCAGTGTGTGTGTGTTTGTGTGTGTGTGTGTGTGTGTGTGTGTGTGTGTGTGTGTGTGTGTGTGTGTGTGTGCTTGAATGTGTGTGTGCATGTGTTTGTACGTGTGTGTGTGTGTGTGTGTGTGTGTGTGTGTGTGTGTGTGTGTGTGTGTGTGTGTATACGCATGCACATGTGTGTGTTTGTGGTGTTGAGCCAGTACCAGTTATCTAGCGTCCTGTGTGGTTACACAAACTGTCATTCCCACAACTCAAAACTAAAGAAGCAAAAAAAGAAAAAAGTGTGCTACGAAACTACCAAAACTATATTAAGCTACTTGAGATAAATGTGAAAAACAGAGTTCTGGTTTGTCAGCACTGCAGCTATATTGGAATTTATTTATGAAGGGGTGGTACTTCCCTGGTTTCATAACCAATGCTGATACTGTCTTCCCCCACCATCTACACCTGTCAATCATGCATCCTAACAGTTTGTGCCCAAGGTCGCTGCCACCTTTGTGCCACTTTAGCTATGGATCTATGTTAAGTTAATACAGCTGTGAGGAACAGGTAAAGAGAAGTCAGAGAAAATAAGGATATGATCAGGGAAAACAAAAGAATTGCAATGGGGGGAGATGATAATAAAATAGCATTAAAATCCCTGCAGAGAGCCCCAATCAACATAGCATGGCAGAAGACAGACAGGTGATAAAAGTGTAATCACTGGGGAGAAACAACTAAACTAAACTAAATAAATAGACAAGTAAAACAAAATAAAAAGAAGGTAAAGGAAAGTAAATACCCAAAGGGAAACAAGGCTGGGTAAAGAGGATTAATGAAAAATGGATCTTACATTAAGATTACAGGGATGATGTGAGACAAGAAATAATGTTTCAAAGCTTGATCTGTCTGAGAAGAAAGATGGCCAGTCTCTTACCTCTGTATTCAAAAACGTCTCATGAAAATAGTTGAACCCTCTCTGCAAGCATCTTCATACATTTTTGGAATGACCCGTCAGTCCTTAATGCTGGGTCCTGATCCAATGGCCCTCCATAGCATTTTGATTTCAAATGTCTAAATTCTGATAATCTCTGATATGTTTGTGTCAAAGCTAGGCAGTTCCATGTTGTTTCCAGAAACTTGGAAAAATGCATTTTTGCACCATAATTTCCTCAAACAGTTCAGGAGTTCAAATGAAGAAAGTGGAATATGATGCAATGTGTTAGATATGGGCATACAGCTTTGTTGTTAATAAGCTGGCTACAGTGGTGTGTATATTATGTGCTACACATTATAGAGCACTTTCAGTCTGAATACACAACTTATTAAGGTAAAACTACATCACTGGTGTCTCTGTTGCTTATTATACATGCTCTCATTTCATGAGGCTGCATTCCAAAAAGAACATGGTAGTAGGGTAGAGTTTCCACTGTCCTGTAACATTATCCTGGTACTAAATCTCATTGATGTCTCATAGCAAACTTCATATCTAGCGGTGATGTACTCCTTGCACTACCTAATGCTACACTGATACACATGTTCTGGGGATATATACAAGGCTCAAGTAATGAGAGTCACATATATTCGGTGTGTGGATGAACCTTGTTACTTATTTCTGGTGTAATCTGATGACTGGCAAGCCTGCAACATAACCACCAATATCACTCAAAGTCAGATGCCTCCAAAGCACTACCTGTATATTGGCCACATTGCTACATGTAGGCTAGTAAAAGGTTAACATACATGCATTCTTGTGCTTCATAATACAAGGGTAGCATGCTGCGGGGTTGCATTACAAAGGTGCAGTATGACGGTTTTAAAAAAGTAAAGTTTAGGGCCATCCATGGATATAAAAGGGACAGACTGCACACAAAACTATCATGAATGCATGTGGTCCTCAGCAAACACCCCACCCAACATTTCCCTCCATCTGCGATTACTTTCTACCTATATGTTGGAAGCAATATTGCAGGCATTCGGACTTCCCTGCATGTGATATTTGCAGTAGCAGTGTCAGCATGCAAGCGGTACTATTTCTATACTGCACCTGCAATACTTTGAAGATTTACATCGTCATTCAATAAGGAACCCAATTCATATTTTGAAATTTGGAATAAGGCTGCAGGATTCTGCATTTGCCTACACAGCTTGAGGAAATACTTAGCCCTTCTTTGGAAATGTCATTAATTTCAGAATCCTGCAGATAGTTTCAGAACTTAGGAAATATTTGGCATAATTGCAGAAATACATCTACAGAAGTAAGGAAATATATTAGTGGTCAAAAGATTATATGCTTATAAGTATAGAAATATAATTCTCAGCAGACATATCATCTAGCCGCAATCACTGGTACTTCTCTTGTGGCAAAAAAAAGGTAGCAAAAAAGACTAGATGTTTTGGAACTAACAATCCAATTTATTTTTCAATGTGAGTAGATTAGCCAAGGATAACAGGAATTCCAACATCAAGAAAAAATCTTTATTCAACAGGCAAAGCTTTTGGGTCTACACCCTTTGTCAATACTAAAAAACAGTTAAACTCAACACAATTAGACTTTTAAAATAGGAGCAGCACTATCACATGACTACAGCCAGCCAATCATGTGATAGTATATAAAACACACAGTATATAATATAAATATAAAGAGATACCTAATAAAATTATCTCCATAACAAGGACTTAAATAGATATACTCTTATATACAATACAATATAAATATAACACTGTGCAAAACAATCTAAAACTTTTTTTAAAATCTTGTAAAAGATTTTAATATTTAGTATGTTGCAGCTTTACCAGAATAGGTTTTAAAGTTATAGTAGTATTAAGGCCAAGAGTCGCATCTGCAGCTAATCGCAATATCCACTCATATTCTTTAGTCTCAAGCAGGTTACTCAAATCATCCCCCCCCCCATAAAGATCCATGAACTACATCTATTACTCTAAATTTGAACTTATGACTATTGTCAGTAGTCATAATGTGTTTACTTAATGCGTTCTTCTCATTATTCCTCTGTATGCCCGACTTATGTTCTATAATTCATTCCTTTAACTTTCTAGTGGTTTTACCCACATAGAAAGAAGGATATTGAACGCAGGTTGCCAAGTAAACCACATTAACACTAATGCAATTCTCTGTCACTTTAAAATTATAAGCCACGTTTGTGGTGGGGTGTTGGAAACATTTCACTGCCTTTCAATGCTCTATATAAGCCCACCAAGGTATGTGACAGAGCAAATTTCTTATTTTATGTGGTGGAGCAGATAAAAACGGAAGCAAGGGGCAGATTGTGGGAAGAAAAAATTGAATACAAGGAAATATGGTGACAAATCACTTTAGATGCTGGGATGCCCCCTGGTTTAAATGATAATGTTTCCATTTCCCCACTACTTAAAATCAGATCTGCTAAATTATGAATAACAAAAGGAAAAAGTTTCCTATTTATGTGCATTCCCACTAAAGGTCACTAGAGGGAGCTTTTGACGAAGAAATACTAATAAGTTCACATAACATTTTACATGCAAGCTTTTAAACTGGGTCTATATTATATTCTCTAAAGCCGACAATGTCGAATCGGACATTGTCGACATGAGAATATCGAACGTTCAGAATCTTGAGAGTGTAAACGGAAATCTTCATAAGGGGAGATTTCCTTTTACTGCAATGTAGTGCGGTCTTGGAGTTGGTATATTTAAGTAGCGGGATGTGTGGGGGGGTTCAGGGGGGCTTACCCCCCTGCTTAAACACGTTAGGGTACTTTTTTCTTTTTTTTTTTTTTTGTTTTTTTATAAGGTCGATGTTTGAAGACATCAACCATATGGTGTCGACCATATGTTGTTGATGTTTTCACATGTCGATCTTATAATATAGACCCTTTAAATTTTGTATGTCTTTTAAAATTGCATCTTGTGATGTTGAATATTTAGTTGTATTTATTCATTTTTTATTGATATGCAGTTTTATTAACATTTGGAATGAAAATGTTCAAGTCTTTTAAGTGTGTTTTTAACATTTTATTTTCCAAATGACAAGGCATGCTTTTTAAGCTTTTTTAATCACATTTTTGCTCTGGTAAAAGTGTTGCTGATTAGATAGATTAAATATTAATTGATATAAATATGTGTAGTTTGGTATGAGTCTGCATCTGATAAAGTCTGTTTTAACTAGAAGAAAATGCTGAGTTGGTGAAGGGCGTTTATGTGCTGTTTAAAGATGTAACTACAGTGTACCCTACTGAACTAGAACAGAAAGGTACCTGCAGTATTGCAACTGTTTAGATGTATATATTTTAACAATGGAAACCGGAATACAAGAGGTTAACTTCAGAAAAATAGCTGAAATTAAATTACTTGATGGTCACGTAATAAAAGGATGTCATCTCTCAGTTTCAGTGCAGTAACAGACACAATGACTAGAACTAGAGGCTTTCAGTATTGTCTAGGAAGTGTTTTATTGTTTTATGACTTCCACCATTTACCAAAGATCTGAGGTCTATGCACATTTCACAAGTAGATGCTAAATGTTACCAGCTGCACCAATGGGGGTTTTACCTGGGATAGAGTCATATGACAAGAAATTATGTAATTCTACAAGCTATCCCAGCAGTAATATTTGAGATTTTAATTTAAGGACTCTCCAAGAGAGACCGAGTATTCTGTATTTTGTCCATAACCTGACAAGATGATCCACTCACCACATCTGCCTTTTTGCTCTGTAAGTAAGTTAACTAGGGTATAGTAATTCTCTTAGATTCAGTCAGGAATATAGTGAAGTATAGTTTAGATGTTTTCTTTAGTTATCTGAGACTGTCCTGCAATGTTGTTTTAAATATTTTCTGTGATTTTGAACTCTGATGTCACTATGATTATATACTGAGTATTTTCTTGCTCTTTTCTTATTTCTTATTAATTATATTTAAAGCTTTCATTGTGGCTGATATTTGTGAGACATATTTAAGTTCTGAGAGTACTTGCATATTTACTTGGTGACACTGTGGGCCACTCCTAATAGCCTTGCTCTTGGTCAAACTACCATTTGTATTGATAGTAACATTACACAGTAAGATTGGACACCCTCTGTTAAGGGCCTTAAAGTAGTTGATAAGGAGTTAGATGGTGGCATTAATAACTATCTTATAGTCTGGGCAGAAGGGGGCATAGCTAGTAAACCTGTGCTAGCCTTTCCCAGGTGTGTGTGTGTGAATAAATCAAATCTCCAAGAGTGTGTGAGTGTCAGCTACTTGGGCAAGGACACGAAGCAGTGGTTGGACAGAGACAGTGCTGGAGGTCCTGGCTTGGCCAATCATTTGAGATCTCAGCTCTATAGCTGTGCCAGTGTGCAGTCTTAATGGGGATCTGGAGAAAGAGGGAGAAACCAGCCCTGGTCTGACTGTGGTCTCTATGTGCTCCTAAGGGAAATTGCGCTTGATGCAAAGAGCTACATCTGGAAATCCTGTGTGTGTACATGTCATCTGCCCAATGTATGTCTCCAACTGGTGCTAGTGAGAGGACTGAGGCTCCTTGATTACTGTTGCCAGTGGTGGGGTGTCACACTTGTCATTGGAGACTCAATAGTGAGACACATTGATATCCCACTCACCAGGCTGGACAAGAAGAATGTCACTGTCAGCTGCCTGTTTAGTGCCAGGATTCATCAAATCACGCAGGGACTCAGGTCTCAGTAACAAGTACCATTATGACTCTGTCATAGTTCATGTTGGTGTGAATGACCTAAGTCATACATCACTGGACTATATGAAGAGAGGCATGGTCAAGCTCTCTGTGTATGTGTCCAAGGCAGGCATGCCCCACTCCCTACCTTTGAGCAGCATACTACCCTCACCTAGAATGATACCACAGTATAAACAAAAAGAGTATTGACTTTAATAATTGGCTTAGTTTTTGGTGCCATTCCAAGGGGATCCAATGCCTATCTGCCTGGGAAGCCATGATCGACAAACCTTGCTGCTTTGGCAGAGACATTTTTTACCTGACACCCCTAGGCTTTCGGCTGCTGGCAAAGGCTCTTGCCTCCCCCATAGTGCCTTTTTTTGGCAAGGTCTCGAAAACAACATTATAGATGTGAAATTAACCAATCAGAACAAAATAAGGGTCATGCTGCTAAATGCTAGGAGCTTAAACCAAAAAACTGCACTCTCTGGAAGCACTACTATCACTAGAAGATGTAGATGTCTGTGCAGTCACAGAAACCCGGTTTAAGGCCTCAAAGAGTACTCTTGCCCTCCAAGGTTACAATGCCTTCCAGGCTTCCACACCTTTAGACTGCAAAATGAACATGTGAAAACAAAGGAGGCAGTGTTTCAGTCTATATTAAAGATAAATTCACCTCCATCTAGTTATATTAGACAACTCCATGGACTTACTCCAGGTCCAGGTTACGGTGGATAAGACTCCCATTCAAGTCCTAGCCAGTTATAGATCCCCGTCCATGGTTCATGACACCCACAAAGCCTACTTAACCAAACTGAAAACAATGCAAATTTTACCGAACACAGTGGTTAAGGGGGATTTCAATTATCCCACCATCAACTTGTAAACCTACTCTAGCCCAAACTCGCTAGCACAAAAGTTCCTTAACTTTGTGAATTCAAATGCACTGGAACAAATTGTTCATAGCTTGACAAGAGGAACAAACTTTCTAGATCTGGTCCTCACCAACATGTCAAACAGGTGCACTGCTGCAACTGTTGAACCCTCATTAGTTTAAAACTGACCACAAATCAATCACCTTCGAACTGACACTAACACCAGAACTCACAAAGGGTGAAATCAGACTAAAAAACCTCACCAAGGCAGAGTATACCCTCCTAGATGAAGGTATAAATGCATTCTAAGCCCCACCCTAAACTGAAAGTGGTAACTTCACTGAAGCTTACACTAATGCCCTGTACAATCACTTGCAGAAGTGTATCAACTTGGTTGTACCAGATAGAATCAAAGCCAGAGCCCCAAATAAAATCAAGCTGCCATGGCGGACTTCCAGCATCAACAAACTCTACAATATATGCAAAAGTTGCTGTCCAAGAAAACAAAGATAAGGACCCAACAATGGAAAAGCATACTCTTTAGCCTTAACAGGAAAATAAGACAAACTTGTCAAATCCTCCAAGAGCTCCTTTGAGAGAAACTTAGCAAGTACTGCCAAGGATAAACATAAGGCCTTTTACTGCTACGTACGTAACCTAAAGGGTAGGATCCAAGCATGTGCAGAACTGGTGGTCAACAGTGTCACACACACTGACCCCACAGAGATAGTGAACCTGCTAGTGGATAGGTTTGGTGGAAATTTCACTCCCTTATCCCCTCCTAACTTACAACAAACCCTACCCCAATCCTTCCCCCCACCTTACATATCTGAAGAACAGGTCCTCAAAGCCCTGTCCAAGGCAAAGAACACAGCCTCTATGGGACCAGGTGGCATCTCAGGCTGTCTTCTAAATGGGCTAAAACATGAACTAGCACCACCATTAAGTACCATTTTCAATCATAGCCTAACCACAGACTTTGTTCTTGTGGAACAGAGAACAGCAACAGTTATTCCCCTCCACAAAGGTAGCCCTAGCAACAGACCCGGGGAATCACAGACCCATAAGCCTGACCAGCCTCATCTGTAAGGCCACGGAATATATTATTATGGACCTCATAAATTAAGACATAAGTGACCTCCGAACCCTGGATCCTACCCAATTCGGCTTCATGAAGGGCTGATCCTGCCTGTTAAATCTGGTGGATTTAGTGTAACAAAAGCCATTGATGAGGGCAAATCTGTGCACACAGCATACCTCGATTTGTCAAAGGCTTTCAACACAATTCCACATTCAGGCATTACCAATAAACTTAGCAAACCGAATGTAAACCCCTTCGTTGAAAGATAGGTTGCCAACTGGCTCACAAACTGGACACACACTATCAAAGTGCTGGGTCTCCTGCTGTTTGGTATATACTTCTCAGAAGTTCAAGTCAAAACTAAAGGGTTGTGGCTGACCAAGTTTACAGATGACTGCAAACTAGGTGCAATAATTGATTCACCAAATGATGTCAGTATACTCCAGGAGGGTCTCATACAGACCATTGACTGGTATATTAGTCATGGTCTCAAAATGAATGTAAAGAAATGCATCCTCATTCCCTTCAGCACAAACAATGTCACTTGAAGCTATCAAATTAATAACAATACCATAAGTACCTACGAAGGGACCTGGGATCACAGGTTGACCACGACTTTAACTTCGACCACCACATGTCTACCATTGTAAGGAAAGCTTTCTACATAGCTCACTTGAGTAGTAAAAGCATCGCTTTGAGAGCAAAAAAAAATTATAACCCCCCCACTATACTCAACACTTATTTGGCTTATAATTGAGTACAACACCCCATTCTGTATGTACCATACTAAACACCTGCAGCAGTTAGACAGACCTCAGAGGTTTCTAACAAAGAAGATCAAGAGCCTCCAGCATGTGCCTTACACAGACTGGCTAAAGTCCCTGTCACTATACTCTGTATCATATAGACCTCTTAGGGGAGACTTATGCCTGGCTTACAGAGCATCCCAATAGTCAAAATTAATGAACTTACTGCATATCCATAAATTAAATGGGTCTAGGTCTACTCTTATGGTCTCTGATTTAAATAGAACATGCTGGAGGGATAGATTTATCTCCCAGCAACTGCCATGTCTTTGGAACAGGCTAGCAATTCATGTCAAGCAGAGCACCTCTATGACAGTGTTCAAGAAGAACCCGCATGAGTGCATGAGGCACCATAAATTCCTACGGGGGATAATTGTGGGCAGTCATCACTAAATGCAGTCTTGGGTATTGACTGTTATTTCTACAGTATTACATTTAGTTGAAATGGCTAGGTTTAAAATGTCTTCCAGATCGATAGCCTAGTAATATCCTATGATCCTATGAGTCTATAAAGTAATACCATAAATGCTTAGTTACTAGCTGTTACAGGAGGCAATATTGAATATATTCTCTTTCGCATTCTCGCTGTCTCTCTCTTTGTCTCTCTAAAAGCAGGAAAAGCCCGGCATTATAATATAATTTCTACACAGGCACACCCTAAGAAACTATATATAGTGAATAATGATGACTCACTTATTATAAATCAGGGTGTCATCAATTCCTTTCTGAGAAAGGAGTGTTCAGCATCCGTGTCATGTATTCTCTCTGCTACCAAACAGATATACTTGTCATGACAGCTGTTTTTTTCTGCTTCTTCGTATTTTAATGTTGATGCCAAGAATATTTACAGCAACCCTGATTCTGGCTGTGTTAGCCCTGACACTCCACAGGGAAGGCTGGTGTTGGTGTAAATGCTGGGGATATAGCAGCAGGCATCATCATCTCTTTTACTTTATTCCATGCATGTTGTATGAAGCACATTCATAGAAATCATCCTTGTAGTACAAGAAGAAAGTGTTCTTGCACAATACACATTCAAGGATGTCTAGTATTAGTAGAAATTGCCTATGTTCTAACTGTAGCATAGAAAACTAAAATATAAAAATCCATTTAGAGAGAAAGAGATGCACATGACAGAGTAATAGATATCACTGTCTGATGACTTTCTCATCAAATTTGTAATTTAATGAATTTACATATACAAGTAAGAGGTTAGTTTTAACTTAATCCTACCTTTGTCATTCTTTGGTATACCGAGTAAAATACTAGCAGAATGCAAAACTACATTGATACTAAATAACCGTAGCATTTGCTGTTCCTCAGTGAAAAAAAATATCAAATATTAGCATATCACCCTTTCCTCTGTCCATAGCCAACTCCAAAAAAAAAAAAAAAAAAAAAAAGAGGAATATCCCAACAAATAAAAACAGGAACTTGCAAAGCTGTACCTCATACCGGCTTCCTTTCTATCTATGATCCTGGCTGGAATTCATAGTCAGCGCTTATTTCTAGCTCACTGTATTAAGAGGGAGTAATTCAAAGATAGCTGTAGCAGTTCTTGCTGGATAAAGCTGTATGTAAATGTGGTAGTTCATGGTTATTAGTAATGGAAATTGGCCACATGCTCTGCCCCAGAGCTAAACACTGAGATCAAAATACCATGTGAGAGCAATTCAGACACAGGCTTTATCAAGCCATCTTTGAAGTAGAGCAGTGAAGCTGCCTTTCTCAGCTGTGGGTCTGTTATCCCCACTGCAGGTAAGTAAAGTGAGGCTTTGTGTGTGTGTGTGTGTGTGTGTGTGTGTGTGTGTGTGTGTGTGTGTGTGTGTGTGTGTGTGTGTGTGTGTGTGTGTGTGCGTGTGTGTGTGTGTGTGTGTGTGTGTGTGTGTTTATATGCTATGCAGAGCAGCTTGATTGTGATTGTGACTGTGTGTGTGTGTGTGTGTGTGTGTCTGCGTGTGTGTGTGTTTATATGCAGAGCAGCTTGATTGTGATTGTGACTGTGTGTGTGTGTGTGTGTGTGTGTGTGTGTGTGTGTGTGTGTGTGTGTGTGTGTGTGTGTGTGTGTGTGTGTGGGTGAGTGCGTGCCTGCATGTGTGTCTGTGCATGTCTACAGGTGCTTGTGCAACAGCATTGCATTTGTTAATGGGGAAAAACTTAAAACACTTGGAATATTCGGTTAAGAGACAAGCAAACGAATCATTAACGAGCTTTTGTTCACTGTGACTCTTGCTTGCCTCTGAATTGCTTGTTAGTGACGTAATACACTACTGGATTGCAACAGGGAAGCATTAGTAGCTGTATGACACTAATTTGTTCTAAATCCCCTATACTATATCCCCATTATTTCAAATATTTTGAATATCATATGCCAGATATTAAATCTTGCATTTATATGCATAACAAGAGGCTCATTTTTAATGCGCAGTCTTATAAAATAATAATGGTGTCAGCAGTTTTGTCATTGCCTCATGTATCAAATTCCCTCTCTCACATTCTTCATAATGATATTATTGAACCAAAGTATAAAAATACAGCACAGAAAAAAAATCTATAAAAATCCATTAAAATACACAGGTGTACATAACATAGTAGTCAGAAGAATGGATTGATATCATATGTAATATGCAAGTTTGAACTGTGTGTGATAATCTTTGCTATATCTTTTAGTTTGATTAACTTTAGCAACGGCTTACCATTTACACTGGTAAATCATATAAAAACAATGTTTTTAAAACCTGAAGTAATCTGTAATACTGACTTGTAATAAAATACTGACAGAATATCGTACTTTTAATAAATTCCAGTTAGTCACTGCACTTCAAAAGCAAGTATATCAGAATGTTATGTTTCACACATATTTCTATTTCCTTATTTGCCAGGGTTATAATCCATTAATAGTTATACCCATATTTGTACTTCTCAGTCTCTGAACACTAAAAATCATAATTCATGTAAAAAATCATATCAGAAGAAATTAAAAAAAACTGTATACCACCTCATTTTCAGAACAACAGTTCATGAAATACTAGATTGTATAACAATGTATTTAGACTTAAACAGCAGATGTAAAAAGAACTAGGCCCAATCTGTGCCTAAGTCTTAGAAGGTGAGTGGCATGAATTTTATTATATTAACAATACACCTATTTACACTTTTTCTCACTTGAAATAATAAGATCCCTCTCTCACATTCTCCATAATGATATTATTGAACCAAAGTATAAAAATACAGCACAGAAAAAATGTATTTATTTAACATTTGTTAACCGGGAAAGTCCGACTTGGAACAAAGCCAATTTTCAGCAGAGGCCCAGGGAGAAATGCTCCAGATGTATGTCTTTGCAATGCAGGAGGAAACCGGAGGACCCTGAAGAAACCCACATGAATGACATGCAGACTCCACACAGAAGGCACCCCAGCCAAGAATTGAACTGGAGAACCTCTTGCTGTGAGGCAACAACACTACTGCTGCACCACCGCACCATCATGTAAATACATAAAAATCCATTAACATATACAGTTGAACATAACATAGAGGATTATGATGAGGTCACTGATCATAACTGGCTTTGTATGTGTTCGAGACGTGGATGCAAAGAAATTCACCTCCAAAGAAAAGCACAAGAGTTGAATATTGTCATCGCTGTTGAGAACACATAATAACCCAAGCATAATTCTTCGCAGTGCATGAAGATTTATCTTTTCCACGTACTTAAACAATGCTGTGGTTTCAAATGGTAAAGCAGTGGGAAAGTGGTTAACATCCTTTTGCACTCCTTGGGTAAAAGAAGCAGTCTGAATCAAAGCAGTGGTTATAACTTAGCAGACAGCAGGCAGAAGCAGGGGTTGAAATGACCCCATTTCATGTCCTGCTGCTGCTGTTTACTGGTCACACTGTCTCATTTTAGTGCAGCTGTGATGTTAACAGTGCATAAGGGGTGCTTTACAATTGCTAAGCATCCTTCTAAGCATTGTTAAGCTCAGGTCTCACACTACAGTAGCACTTAATTAGGATGTCATTTAATCATTTTTGAAGTGTAATTGTGGTGCTCTATGCACTACCAAGTCTTTACATGCTGTCCTGGTCCTCACATGCTACCATATTCCTCATATGCTTCCCTAGTCCTTACATGAATCCCTAGTCCTTACATGAAACCCTAGTTCTTACATGCTGCCCTAATACTTGCATGAAGCCCTAGTCCTTATGTGTTCTCCCAGTCCTCATATGCTGCTCAAGAACTAAGATGAAACCCTAGTCCTTAGATATTGCCCTAGGATCTGCATGAAGCCCTAGTGCTTACATACTGCCCTAGTCGTTACATGCTACCATAGTCCACCACTGCCCACAGTATTAAGTGCAGCCAAAAGACTGTGCAACTTAGAAATAAAATAGTCATTCACCTCCTTGATACTAAAACATCATTTGGCACCTCATCAAGCTGAGTTCTAAACTAATTTCACTCTCTGTAATTTGAAGAGTAGTTTTATTTTCATCTTTAAGTGATAAATACTTTCAGTTGCATGCTTGTTAATTAGGTTCTAGTACAAGCAGATTAAGACATTGGTAGTAGTCTTAAAGTACCTGTGATTATCCAATGACACTGTAGTGAAAACATAGCTAGGTCTGTTGTTTGCAACCCAACCCACAAAACTGTAGTAAGCAATCAGTAATGTAAACAATAAATCTTTTACATTCTTCAAAGAACTAAATAAGCTACTCTTGCCCTGCATAGAAAACTACACCAAATAAAGGAATACCCTAAGAGACACAAAATGGTGCCCATCCTGATTCTAACTACATTTTCTTCAACAGTGTCGGAGGCAATACAGCTCACAAAAGGAAGCCTATATATATATATATATATATATATATATATATATATATATATATGCAATGTCCATTACATCAGCATGCTTCACTGAAGAAAAACTCAGAAGCCTCTCATATCTAATAAATAATCTTAGTTTAATTAGTTTAATAGTCACGTTTATGACCTACTGCCCTTCAAGAGGCTTTACTGCTGCAACCCCATGTTGAGTATATACAGTGTTTGTTTTTCAGAAAGTTTATGATAGGCTTTTTCCAACTGTAACAGGAAGCTTATTTAAAACATAGTACAGTGTATTAATCACTTTTGCTGTTATGTTGTAACACTAGACTTTTTTCTTTTGATGTTAGATCCCCACAGCAGTGTGTTCCAGGCATACACTTTCAAATGAAACTGGATCAGGTATTACTTTATAGACTAGGAAAAGGTTACCACATGCAAACTCTAATAAACAGAATATAATATGAGGAATTCTTATACCATTCCAGGTCCTTGCAGGAAGGTTGTTTGAAGGCTACAGAAAGAATATTGTCATTAACGGTTAAATCAGTGACATATAAAGTGGTACACTGAACTCCCTGGAGTGAAGATATATTCCCTTAAGAATATGAGGTGCTGCAGAAGATACTTGTTTGACTTTTGGTAGGTGCATACTGTTATCCCTGATTCTTCAATGATGGTGCTATTTTTATGATCTGACAATTTATTTTGTAAGCATAATTTGTGTTTCTTTGGCCAAGTCTCATGAAATTCCAGCTGGTGAGATCAAAAATGAGGTCATTACTACTGTGCCAGGTATGTATTGTCATTCTTTGTTCAAGTGATATTTATGTTCTACTTGGCAGATAATTCACAAAAGTCAAAGCAACAGGATATTGCCCACAGCTTCTGCATTTTCACTGCATGAATTTCTTGAAGGTAGCATCTAGATCTTGTATCTCGTAGAAGCTATGATGTTAGTATACAAACAAACAAACTCCATCAAATCTTGACGGTGAGAATTAATTTTTAGACTGCATCGAGAAATTGTTAACCCGTTAGCAATGCAGATAAGCAAAGCCTTCTTATTAGGAATTCTCTGTTTTTGTAAGAAACTGAAGGTTGACAGTCCTCAAAATAATGTCTCAATTTAGCAGACTAAATGTCAGATGTTATATATAATTTGTATAAGACATAATCAGTACTTTTTGTGCAATACTGCAAATATGCATAAACATATGCCTGCACTTGTTTACTGGTCAAACACACACACACACACACACACACACACACACACACACACACACACACACACACACACACACACACTATACAAATAATCAAGGGTCTGCTTGCCGATTCTCTGAAATGGGTCAAGTTGGTATTCATTAATCAAATCTACATGGAACCAAAAGATCCTCACATGCAAGTGTAGGTCTAGACAACAATTGCTTTAGCAATAACCCATGACGGAGTATGGGTAATGCTGGGTTTATTCACAGTTGGTGTTGTTTAATCACGAGACAAACTCCAAATGATTAAACAAAGGCAACCGTGGGTAAATCCATTATTAACCACACCCAGGAGTGGGTTATTATTATTATTTAATGACATTATTTAAGACAGACATTTCTTACATTTCTTAAATAATGTCTCTGTATAACGGTGCTGCAGTGTTCCTCCATGTTGTTTCTCCTTACTTCCACGTATTCTGATGTACTACACAGGTGTATCATACTTTTATTCCCATGCTTGCAGAGTACATCAGTGCTATTCAACAGAAACCATGGAGGAAAACAAAGTCTTGTGAAATTGGATAATTTCCCACAGACTGTGTCCAAATACAAAGAAGACCAAAGCCATGTTGTTTGGAACATGAAAAAAAGACTGGTCAGACACCTAATAACTGGACTATTACTTACATCAATGTGGAACCTGTGGAAACTGTAAAACATTATAACTATCTTGATATCTGGCTTGTCCACAATCTCAACCTGCCAAAGAATGTAGTAGGCTCTAAGGCCAAAGTAAGCAGGCTACTCTTTTGTTCCAAAAAAAATCGCACTTTTTTTTTTCTCAGAAGATAGAACTGTCTTTGCTAAAGGACTCCTTCTAACCCAGCCTGGATATGATCTTCTTATAGTGGCTACCTCATCAAAAATTTTTTAAATTTTTGGGCAATTAAATCTGATTTGGATACACACACAGAAAATTATTGGAAATCTTTTTCTGTTATTAATAATTATTCTCCTTCAGAGACAGATAAGACTAATATTCATATATCAGCTAGTAAAACTACTTGTTCACTTAAATGGAAAATTTTCACCTGGAGATTTCTACACAAATCATTTCTCACGCCCTATAACATGAGTCTAATAACAAAAAAAAAATGTTGCATGCTGGAGATGTCATATTGTAATGAATGGAGATTGGTCTCATATATTTTATGATTGCTTGCTTTTAAAGAACTTTTGGGAAGAAGTTAATATTTTTTTACAAGCAATCTTTACGGATAATTTCCTACTCATTAAATCACTTGTCTTATTTAATACACCAGTTCCAGAATGTACTAAAAAAATAAATATTCTATTATTTGGTCTATTTTATTCATTGCCAGAAAAACAATTACAAATAATTGGAAATCTCCACGTATACCTTCATTACAAGAATTTAAAGATCTTCTCTTGGAAATATCTAAGTTAGAAATGTTAACTATAAAACTTAGATCTACTAGGGATACAACTTCTTATAATCAATGGAAAAAATATACATGAATTATTACAGAAATAGTCAGCTTAACTTATTTATGACATTGATCTGTAATATAGTGAACATTGCTGTAAATAGTTTTTCTTGATTTGTTTTTATTCAATTACATTCTGTTTTTTATCTATTGTAAAAGTTCATTTTTTTCTTTATAAATGTGTTTGTTATAATAATCGTATCAATAAAAATGTTTATAACAAAAAAAGAACCTGAAATCTCTGCAAATCATTTGTAATAGCATTTGCTGATTTATCACTTTAGACCCCCAAAACAGATTACCCCTTCTCTGTACTTTATAAAGCCAAGTGACTTCTTATTAACACAGAACAATTGCGAGAGTAGTAGGTCTAGTCTTTAAACTCACTAACCTAAACTCATTTCCTTTCCTTGCAGACAGACAGCATGACAAACCTACCTCCTACCACTTAATATCTCACCAAACACGCACCACCAACTTACAGCACTCACAGTCAAAAGTACACTCTACTGAGCACGCCTTTTCCATCCTAGATTCAAAAATCTGGTCTACTACCCCCTTTATAGGTTCATTGGTTCATAGGTGTGTACTAGGCTAATGGCCCCGGAGCCTTTACAAGCCTAACCCATAGGATTACCCTGGCATCGTGCCACCCGACCTTAGTTCCCAGTGCCTCTGTTGATTAGAGCCACTGGAGTTATCCCCGGGGTGAATTTTCTATTTCCCATCCACTCATCGAGATTTCTCTTGAAGAGGGTCAGTGAGGTGCTCTGTTTGACATGTATGGGAAGTCTATTCCATGGCATGGGCAGTCTCTGGACTATGAACCTGTCACTCCAGCATGTTCTGTTGATTGTGGTAAGGAGGCTGAGGTTTCTGGAGTGTTTGGTGTGGAGGGATTTGGATTTCTTTAGATGTAGCATTTCTAACAGAGCTGGGTCAGACATGGCTTTGTAAGTCAAGCAGAGATCACCTCTAAGTAGGCAATATGAGACAAAGAATAGTTGGATTTTTTTTTAGTCTGTCCATATAGGACAAGTGTTTAAGGCCTAGGATCCTCTTTGTGAGGTTCTTTTGTGGCCTCTTCAGTTGCTGCAGGTGTCTAGTGAGGTACATGCCAAATGGGGCATTGTACTCAATGACTGGCCTAATGAGGGAAGAGTAGAGGGAGACAATGACCTCTATCTTCCTGGATGCAAAACCTTTAGTAAAGAGATGTGCCACACAGAAGGACTTCCTGACCACAGTGGCAATGTGGTGGTCAAGAGAGAGACTGCTGTCAACCTGTGTTCCCAGATTTCTTATAACGCCTTCTGTGTTCAGTGGCCTACCACCTATGTGGTAATTTATGGGAACTGGGTTTTTCCGAAAGGAGATGACGACACATTTTTTGGCTTTGAGCTTAAGGCCATGGTTCTGACACCAGTCATTGGTCTCAGCAAGGCCTTTCTGTAGGATGTCAACATCACTTGGGGAGTTAATAATAGCTCTGCAATTGTCTGCAAACTTTGTCAGCCAGAGTCCCTTCATGTTGGCCTGGATTTTTGAGAAGTAGATACCAAACAGGAGAGGACCCAGGACCAATCCCTTGTGGGACTCCACTCGTGACTGGTCAGCAGTCTGACTTGGAGTCAGCTACTTTCAAACTGTGGGTTCTATCTGTGAGCCAGTTGCAACCCACCTAGTGATATAGGGGTTGATGCCTAGCTTACTGAGTTTTTCTATGATTCCTGAGTTGGGAATGGTATCACAGGCCTTGGCCAAATCAAAGTAGGCTGTATGAACCACCTTGCCTTCATCCACAGCTCTGGTGACTGACTCAAAGAAGTCACCCAAGTTGAGCAGGCATGATCTACCCTTCACAAAACCAAACTGTGTGGATCCAGAGTTTGGAGATTCCCAATATTCCTGTTTATTAGGTCCATGATAATGCGTTCCATAGCTTTGAATATCAGACTTGTCGGGCTAATGAGGCAACAATTCCCAGGGCCTGTAGTTACTCGTCCTTTGTGGAGAAGGATGACTGTACCAGTACACCATTTGGTAGGGACAAACCCTGAGGTGAGGCTGTGATTGAACAGGGCACACAGGTGAGGTGCCAGTTCACTCTGTAGTTTATGTAGAATACAGCCAGGGATATTGTCAGGTCCTATAGAAGCTGCATTCTTGGCCTTGTACAGTGCTGTTTTAACCTGTGTAGCAGTAATACTAGGTGCCTGGTAAACTACTGGTATTGTGATTGGCCCTTTGGGGGGGGGGTAAAGTTAGCACTGAATCTGTCGGTCAGTATATTGGCTATATCTGTTGGCTCAGTATAGGAGGTACCATTGTGCAGTAGCTTAGAGCAAGTCTGGATATTGCCGTGGAGATTCTTTAGATAACTATAGAAGGCCTTGTGGTTGTCTTTACTATCTGCTGCAATTCTGTTTTCATAGCTAGCTTTAGAGGATTTGATGAGGGATCTCAACATTTTGGGAGTTTTTCCAGTCTAGGGACTTCACATTATTCCAGATCAGTTTCCTCCTTCTGTTGTAGAGTTTGTTTATGGTAGGGGACCACCAGATTGGCTTCCTTTTTTTGAAGGAGAGCATCTTGGTTCTATTGGGTATGATGAGATCCATGCATTTGTGTATGTGTTCATACAGTGTATTGGTGTATGATTCGGCGGTCATGCAACTATTCTCCATTTGCATGGGTGCTGTGAAGTTAGCCACCTCTGTTTTTAGGACCCCAGAGGTAGCTTTGGAGAAGTGTTTCTTGGTAGTTACCTTGGGGAGGGGGATTTCCAAGGTGATTCATTTGTGGTCAGATCTAACCAGGAAGGAGTTCACTATTGGTGTAGGTCTTTGGCTAACAAAGTTCGCAGATGACTGCAAACTAGGAGCCATAATCAAAACTCCTAATGATGTGGACATCCTACAAAAGGGCCTCACTGAGACAGATGCCTGGTGTCAAAGCCATGGCCTCAAGCTCAATGCCAAAAAGTTCATTGCCATCCCTTTTTGTAAAAACTCTGTACCCATGAACTACCATATAGGCGGTAGTCTACTTAACACTGAAAGTGTGATAGGAGACCTTGGGACACAGGGGGAAGTAGTCTCTCCTTTGATAATCACGTCACCACAGTAGTCAGGAAATCCTTCTACGTGGCACACCTCATCACAAAAGGTTTCTCATCTAGGAAAAAAGAGGTCATTGTTCCTCTCTACTCATCACTCATTAGACCTATTATAGATTACAATGCCCCTTTTGGTATGTACCTCACAAGACATCTACAACAACTGGAAAGGCCACAGAAGTACCTCACAAAGAGGATTACCGACCTCAAACAGATGCCCTACGCAGACCTTCTCAAAAAACTCCCTCTTTACTCTGTCACATATCGCCTACTCAGAGGTGATCTCTGCCTAATATACAAAGCTATGTCAAACCCAGAGCTGTTGGACATGCTCCACATAAAGAAATCCCAGTCCTTCCGAGCTACAAGCTCTAGGGACCTAAACCTTGTCACCACAACAAACAGAACATGCTGGAGGGATAGATTCCTGTCCCAGAGACTTACCATACTCTGGAACAAATTACCTATCTATATCAAACAAAGCTCCTCATTAGCACTGTTCAAGAAAAATCTTGATGATCGGATGGGAGATAGGAAATACACCCTGGGGATCACTTCTGTGGCTCTGCTTGACAGGGGCACAGGAAAATAATTTTCTTGGGTGGCAAAAGCCAGGGTACCATTTGGCTAGGCTTATATAGGTCCTAGGACCACTAGCATAGTACCTGTCTATGAACCTATGAACCTAATGGTTGCCCATGTTAGTAATGACCAGGTCAAGGATGTTGCTACCTCTAGTGGGGGTAAGAACGAGCTGGTCCAGGGCATTGGAATTAATGAATTCCAAGAAAAGTTGGGCAAGTGTATTGGTACATGAGTAGTTTTCCCAGTTAATGGAGGGGTAATTGAATTTGTCCAGTATGAGAATGTTATGTTGGACCCTAATATTCTCCAGGGTGCTTAGGAACATGGAGTGTGAGTCTTGGGACATGGTTAGGGACTTATGACAGGCTACAACCTGAATTGCTGTCTTACCCATTGTTAGCTGCACTTGAATTATCTCTGATGTGTTATGTTGGGCTAAAGGTCTGGAGGTGTCCGCATCCTTTATGAATAGGGAAACACCACTGCCTTTGGAGCTTTGGTCCAAGTTCTGGGGCTGAAAAGTGTGGAATGAGTTACAGCCTGGGAGTGCAGGGGTGCTTTCTGCTGCCTTGAACCAGGTCTCTGTTACAGCACAAATATCGATGTTCTTCATTTTAAGGAGTGCTTTGAGTGAGTGCATTTTGAAATTTAGGCTTCTAGCATTGAGCAGCATGACCCTCAGATTGCATTTGTTTGTAGCTGTTATGGTGGTAATTTGGTCTTTGGAACACTGCCTAAAAAGGCACTATATGGGTAGAGCCTTGGCCAGTATCTGGAAGCCCAGGTTGACAGATGCAGGCCATCTCTGGCAAAGCATTGAGGTCTGTCAGTCATGTCATCCCAGGCAGACAGATACTGGAGCCCCTTAGAATGACACCAGAAACTTAGCCAATTGTTGAAATCAATAATTTTCTGCTTGTACTGTGGTATCATTCTGGGTAATGGTAGGATGCTGCTCAGGGCTAGGGTCATACCCGCCTGGGCTACATAATCCAAGAGCTCATGCATGTCTCTTTTCATGTAGTCCATGGAGGTATGTCTCAGGTCATTCACACCCACATGTACAATGACAGAGTTAAATTTGTACCTGTTGTTGAGGGACCTGAGTGCATGCATTATGTGGTAGATCCTTGCTCCTGACAGGCAGCTGACTGTTACTTTCTCCATATTCATCCTAGTGAGTGGGACATCAGTGTGCCTCACTATCGAATCACATATGACTAGTGTGCAGGGCATGCTGTTTTGCCTTAGGGGCTTTGGTTAAGTTGCACACTGTTTAGGAGAGTTATGCATCTCATGATTAGTGTTGTGTTGTGGTGGTCGAGTGCATTTCTGCCTTGGAGGTCTCTGCTGTTTGGGTAGATTTTTACTGAGAGCCTCTGTGAAGGTGGGTGTGTGGTTTGCATTTTTTATGTGAAGGCAGTGCTGGTGTGTGTTCTGAAGGGCTATGTGTTCCATGTGGTGTGGTACAAGTGTTGACCTTCTCCTCTTGACAAGCTATTCCAGTCTTGGCTGGAGAGTGCGTGGCTTCCAGTTTGGATATATAAGTGCATCTCTTGCAAGTCTGAGTGTTAGGAGGTAAGAGGAGAAGTGAGTTGGCCTTCTCAAATCTACTCTCTGTATTAGGTAGAATGAGCTAATGACATTAGATTGGGATAGAGCTGAACAGATGGGGCTGGTAGGAGTATCTGAAATAAAAATATGATCTCACTCTACTTGGTTGAGTGAGCAAATGAGATGTACCCAGGAGGAGTGTTCAAACACAAATTTACAGGATGGGCAGGCACCTCCAAAGCCACCAAGATTAATACCACAACAAGAACAGGGATGGAGGGCGAGAAACCAACTGCAGAGAGACAGAGAGACCACAATATTCAGTGAAACAAATAAACAGAAAAATAAAATGCAGTACTATCTTTAACACAATATTCAATTAAACAAATAAACAGAAAAATAAAATGCAGTACTATCTGTAACAATGCAAGTTTGCACTTAACTCAGCTTGTAATACACTTGATGTAGGTATATAGCAGCCATTCAAACACCTCAGATATTCAGCAGAAATACATTCACAGATAAGTGACTAACACTTATAAGCACAGAGAAACCCTCTAGGCTAAGAATTTAACACCAAGTATCAATGAAGTGAAAACAATGACCCCTCCCCCACTAATTGCAGAGAGACAGAAAGACCACAGTATTCAGTGAAACAAATAAACAAACAGAAAATAAAATGCAGTACTATCTTTAACACAATAATCAATGAAACAAATAAATAAACAGAAAAGTAAAATTCAGTGCTATTTTTAACATTGCAAGTTTGTACTAACTCAGCTTGTAATACAGTGGATGTAGGTATACAGCAGCCAGCCAAACAGCTCAGATATTCAGTAGAAATAAATTCACAGATAAGTGACTAACACTTATAAGCACAGAGAAACCCTCTAGACTAAGAGTTCAACACCAAATATCAATGAAGTGAAAACAATACCTCCCCCCTAACTGCAGAGAGACAAACAGACCACAATATTCAGTGAAACAAATAAACAGAAAAATCAAATGCAGTACTATCTTTAACACAATATTCAGTGAAATAAATAAATAAACAGAAAATAAAATGTAGTACTATCTTTAACACTGCAAGTATGTACTTAACTCAGCTTGTAATACAGTTGATGTAGGTATATAGCAGCCAGCCAAACAGCTCAGATATTCAGCAGAAATAAATTCACAGATAAGTGGCTAACACTTATAAGCACAGAGAAACACTCTAGGCTAAGGGTTCAACACCGAATATCAATGAAGTGAAAACAATAACCCCCACTAACTGCAGAGAGACCACAATATTCAATTAAACAAATAAACAGAAAAAATAAAATGCAGTACTATCTTCAACACAATATTCGGTGAAACAAATAAATACACATAAAAATAAAATGCAGTACTACCTTTAGCACAATATTCAATGAAACAAATAAACAGAAAAATAAAATGCAGTACTATCTTTAACACAATATTCAGTGAAAGAAATAAATAAACAGAAAAATAAAATGCAGTACTATCTTTAACACAACATTCAATGAAACAAATAAATAAACAGAAACATAAAATGCAGTACTATCTTTAACACTGCAAGTTTGTACTTAACTCAGCTTGTAATACAGTTGATGTAGGTATATAGCAGCTAGCCAACAGCTCAGATATTCAGCAGAAATAAATTCACAGATAAGTGACTAACACTTATAAGCACAGAGAAACCCTCTAGGCTAAGAGTTCAACACTGAATATCAATGAAGTGAGAACAATAACCCCCACTAACTGCAGAGAGACCACAATATTCAGTGAAACAAATAAATAAACAGAAAAAATAAAATGCAGTATTATCTTTAACACTACAAGTTTATATTTATCTCAGCTTGTAATACAGTTGATGTAGGTTTATAGCAGCCATCCAAACAGCTCAGATGTTCAGCAGAAATAAAAAAACATTTTTTCTTATTTCCTTTCCTAAGTTTCACTCTGAACTATACACCTTCTTATTCAATATAAATGCTTCTTCAATAATGAGCTTACCAAAATCCTCCATCTCTCACCCAGTACTCCTTCCTACACATCATAAGCTCTATTGCTCTACTCTTGCTCACCCATTCCTATCTGATCTTCTCCCCTGTCTCTGACCTACTACCTACACTTCAAATATTGCCCATTCCTCATTTCTTTCCTTGCCCTTCCTTCATGGCACCCTCCTTCTCTTCCTACACCCATCTTTGTCAGCTGTATATGCTGTATACAGTACTCCAGGGGGCATCACCCTTTCATAGAACCTGTGTTACTCTGTCTCATTTAAGAATTTCTACTCTGTTTTGAGAAGAATCATATTAAATTATCCTGACAAATTGTTTTATTATACAGTTCCTATGAACTGTTTGATTGTTTCTTGTATCCCTGAGCTGAGCTGGAAAATGGTCTACCTCAGTCAACAAATCAAATAAAAAATAAATGGAATGAAATAATTATTTTATTCTGTAGTAATGTTGAAACTTTTGGCTAATTACAGTGAAGTTTATTGACTTCTGCTTGATAGTGATTTTAGCAGTTACTAAATATATACTCACCCAGATAATATGCCTATTCAATGGAATAAAGGTATTCTGAATGACTAATTTAAAATGCAATATTTAACCTGAATTTACTTCAGTTAATTCTATTGTGATGTGTGGAACTCCAGCTGTCTGAGAAGGAGGAAATATAATGAAACTAAGATCTAATGTCAAGATTATAAAACATGTGGTGATGAAGTTGATAAAGAATGCAGACTAGCTTGCTTGTGCTGACAGACATTTAAGCTCTTTTAACAAGCTTTGCAGATTATGGATGCATTACTTGCCAAACACAAAGCAGTGGTTAAAATCATGTTCTGACTAAGAGATTCATTGATAATGTTAAACAGGTGCTGTTGGGACAGTCATACCATACACAATAACACACACAATGACTGAAACTGAATAAAGAGAAGAAACAAGATAAATGGGAAGTATAAACAGGAAGGATTCAGAAAGGCTGTGTAGACAGCAGAAATATATGCATTAATTCCCATAGTAAGATGTCCTAAATATCATGCATACTTTCTCACATCCTACATCACTGCTGTAAAAAGGTTTATGAACCAGCCCACCAACCCAATCAACAAATAATAAGCAAATGTAACAGTCAATAAGTAAAAAATATATATATCATCCAAAACACACTAACAGTAGCACTACAATGCTTAAAAAGTAGGTCAGTGTTACCTAGTCAAATCAGAAAATAACAGGAATCTGTGCTTGCACATATATTTAGATTTAGGTAAATGCTTCCAGTTAAGTACAAATTTTAGAGTGTCTCAAAGCAAGTTGACTCTAAAGAAAGAAGGAAACAGCCCTGGGATTCAGAAATATTCACCACATTGTGGTAGGCAGTGTTGTGTAATGTGCAGCCATGCACAGAATGTTTGCAATTCAAAGATGCACTCAGCATGAGCAATGGGGATCGAGCAGCATAAATGATAGCAGTATAGGCTAATAGAGATATAATCAAATAATGAACAATAGTATTGAACTAATGGTCTCCATGTATGCAAGTGAGGTAAACAAGATGGTGGAATGATTTTGAAATGTATAAAGAGTGCAACATGAAATAAGAACATTGACTGCAACAAAAATCCTGGTATGCATGCAGCGGAGTCACTGAAATCTGCTAGATGTTGACACAATATTAGTGGATGTGGCTATTGCTGCTGTTTTGAGTCATGGTGGTACACAGCTTTGCTCTCTGAGGTGCAGTGTTGTTGCTCACACATAACATTTCATGGCCTTCAGGGCACTAACATTGTATACAGGCATTGTGTGGATAGGGACATCATGCAGAAACTGTTAGACATGCATTGCCCTATTTAGACATTATGGATTACCCAAATTACTGGATACAGGTTATATGTAGCTTCATGTATAATAGTTACAGGGACCTCTCAGTAAGCAACAGGAGATGCAGTGAGGTTATCTCAGACAGCTACTGTGAGAATACTCCCTCAGTCTCTCCATGCCATGCTACAGCATGTGGATAAGCAGATGTGGTTTTCACATACCAAAACCATGTAGGAGTTCTATGGTATAGCCTGTTTATCTGAGGCTCAAGAGGTCATAGACAGCACCCACATCAGAATAAAGGAATTTCCTGCTGCCTTGGGAGAAGGTATGTGAACTATAAAGGGCATTTCTCCATCAACAGCCAGATGATCTGTAATGTACAGGGAACCAGATACAATGTGTCTGCAGGCTGCTCAGGCAAAAACAATGATTTCCACATATGTTGCACATGTGATCTTTATCAACAGTGTTTGAGGGGGTAACTGCACAGGGGCATCTTATTGGCACTGCTGGATATGCCCTTGCACCTTGTGACACCCATGTAAAATCCACAGAATGTGATTGACCTTAAATACAGCTATGCCCTATCCAAAACCAAGGTTATAATGGAGCATGTTTTGAGCTGCTAAAAGTACTGTTTCTCTGCCTTGATGTATGAACCTGACACATACTAAATATTCTTAGTGTGTGAAATGTTACAGAATATGATAATTTAGGATATAATTGCATCAGGAAGGCAAATTGCAGAATGACCATCTCCCAAAAAACACTTTGCATGGAGGACCAACCAGGTGAGGATGAACATGTTAAAAGGAAATGAGTGCAATATGATATGGCGCTAGCAAAGATGTAACATCTGACATATACCTACAACGGGTTCACTATGAAATCTCGAAACACTGAAATCCCAAATTTCAGTATTTTGAAATTACATAGCCGAAACCTTCAAATCCCAAAAACCCATAATCGCAAAACTCAAAATCCCGAACCTACACTACACACAGAGCACACACATAAACAAACACACAACTTCCCCCCACAAGCACACAGACAAACCTACACCACATATAAGCAGGGGGGCAAGCCACCCTGCACCCCCCATGTGGGGGGCTTTGCCACCCCACCCCCTACTTATATATGCTAACTCTGAGATCGCACAATCAGACACATAAAGGTAACTCACACAGACACATTTCACAGTCCCTCACACATACACATCACAGTCACAACACACACTGACATACACTAAAACCCATAACCAACACATTTACGCATACATACCCGAACTAACACTTAACCATTTGTACACCGCAACACCAGAAGCGCTAATTCAAAATCTTTGTACTTCGGGATTTTGAATTTCGTGCTTCTGGTGTTTCGGGATTTCAAGGCTTTGGTGTTATAATTTTGAAATACTGAAATTCGGGATTTCAGTATTTCAAAATTATGAACGGACCCCCCCCCCCCACAACATATAGTAAAGCATATTTACTGCAGTAAAATTGACATGTGCAGACCCAGTTCCAGACTGCGCCTACCCTTACATAAACTGGCCACACTGTTAATCAGACAAAGACAACCCAAAAGTAACAAAGTACAAATGTCAAGACACAGTTAGGGAGGAAAAGAGTGCCATATTTTCTGCAGGGAAATGTATGAGTGCTATACAAAATGTAGATTTGGGAGCATCCTGTTTATGTGTGAATCATGGGTATGCAGGGGATTACTGAAGAGTGCTTTTGGAGGGCCCAATCTCATTGGTTGTCTGTTAATACAAGGCACTAGGGGTTGTACTATGGGGTATGCTGCAACAAAGCCTCAGAAATAGTTGTTGCATTGCAGCTTGATCTAACAGACAGTTCATGGGCATGCATGGAAGATGAGCAGGTAACTCATTGTTCAGGCCTGCCTGTGAGAGCTGCAGCTACCAGCAGTTTCATGAGTAGTACTACTGCACTGGCCCAACGTAGATGTGCTGTGTGACAATGAGCAATATCCATTGCCAGTGCCATGAGTAATACAACCTTAGAGTCATCCTCTCCTGCCCATAGCCACCAAAACACCCAATGTCAACATGGAAGTGCTGGTACTGCCTGATCATGACCTTGGTCATCTAGGGTCTATATTAGGATGTCAAAAGGGCAGAAGAGTGAATGCCATTACGTTGTCACATCTTAAGTGACACCACTAAATCTGGAATGGCTAGAACAGTGATTTTTTTCCCAGGGAAAAAAAATCTCTGCGCCATTGTCATGAATTTTCCATTTCCTCCACTGTAGTGAGATCTCGGGGTTGATATATTTAAGTAGGGGGGTGTGGGGGGCACAGCACCCCCCCTCACATCGGGGGGTGTGGCAGGCAAAGTCTTCTACTTTATTTTGTCTGTTGGTTTGTTTGTTTGTTTTTTTTTGTTGGCCTAGCAATTTTTTTCCCTGGGAAAAATCACTGTTTTGACCATTTGAGATTTAGTGGCTTCGCTTAAGATGTGTCAACATAAGGGCATTCGCTCTTCTGCCCTGTTGAGGTTCTAGTATAGACCTGGCCATCTATATCAATGGTGTCTACATTCTCTGAATACAGAGGTGGATTAACTGCATGGACCACACATGCAACACAGCATGGGAGGACCTGTCTTGCACCTCCATATGACTGATTCTGTCAAAAATATCACACATACAGGACATGCATTCTCACAGATCATCCTGCACAGCCTGCAGCACTCATAATCTGTACAAAATCTGAAATGCTGTTAGCCTGTGCCTACATGATGGCCTGCAGATATATTTGGTTGCACCTATTGACGGATCAAGTTATTGGGGATAGGACCACCCATGTTGTCTACTGGCACCATGTGGTCACCCCTATACCATATAGGGCTTGTAGTAAACACTGATAACTGGGCACAGGGGATGTCACCCACAGTACTGACTGCTTGTCTATTCACAAAATTGTCACCCTGTGTGGTATGTATCTCTTTGATTGAGTCTACTGGCACAGAGGCTGTGCCCATAGTCTAGGAGTTTGTGCACACACTTCCTGTGCCCAGCACTGACACTTTATTCTTTGACTATGCCAGCTGTTTTCCTTCATTATTATCAGAGTCAGACCACTCTCAAACATCATGTGCCACATATTCCAGAATTGTGTAGCTGGATAGACTCACCTGTGTAGACACAGTGCAAATATACCCATCAACTCTACTTTATTCTCAGTTCATATTTAACAGGATGCTGAATACCAGTAACAATTGGTAATATACCTTGCCTTGATCAATTACCCCTGAAGGCTGTACTCCTGATCTACCTAAAATACATCATATGCACAACATCAGAGTGATAATGATTAATAAAGGCAGTAACCAAAATTATTTTGGCCTTAATATAGAAATAACAATACACACCTGAGTATCTCTCTCTTGGGGCACCCTAAAGCTCATGTCTGTAGTCTAACATTCCAGGATGGGACTGTGATATGTCTATTCCTCTTTGGAGAGATGCCGAAACCTCCTATGTCTCCCTCAATGGTGGCTTATCCAATGGCCCAGCTTCCATTGCCCTATCTTCCTGTGCAAGGTGGACAGTCCATTTTTCTGCTTCACATTTGATGTGGCACTAGATGTGCTCTGCTTGTATTTGCAGTTCTGGTCACAAACAGAAGTGATGTCTACAACAAGATAATGACAAGTGCAGTTATTATAGGGCCAATCAGCCTGCATCAGCATTCCCTTTTTTTACATCAGCTTGCTCTTCCAAGCCTTTTCCTTTGCCAGGTATATTGGTGTGTGGAGAAAGCATACATCATTTGAGTATGCCAACATAGACTGCTTGTTCAGCTAGTCTACCTACAGTGCAGCACCCTCAATTATAAATGGTAATTGCAGACATACTAGTAGGCTATAAAACCTTCTACCATTAACAGGTACAAAAATGCCATCAAAAACATCTACTACACACAAACCTAACCAGCATATTAAGCATATTGGCAGGTTCCCAAATACCATCTTCAGACTACTGTGGAGTATACAGTCTGCAACATCTAAATAAAGGCAAATTAAAATAGGTAGAATAAACATGTGCACCCCCCCCCCACAGGTGCACCAGAGCATTGTACCCAGTGGGGCCACATTCCACAGACACACAGCCACTCACACACACAAAATAGGCAGTAGGCCAAAGCTACAATGGTATAATGTGAGTATTACAGTGCCAAGTTCATGTGTATGCATGTCTCAAAGGAATGCTATATACAGGTATATGTGTGCCCCATCATATCATAGGTTCATAGGTGTGTACTAGGCTAATGGCCCTGGAGCCTTTACAAGCCTAGCCCATAGGATTACCCTGGCACAAGGCAGTGCTATCCTTACTCCATTAAGAGCTACATTTCACAATTGGCTTATGTTGTGTCTCTCATTACCTTTCTAAGCACATCCAGTATTTCACCAAAGAAATATTAGGTTATATCAGTAGACAAGCAAGTTTAAGGAATGTTTTGGAAATACCTTGAGCAAACAGAAGTTCTACTTTCATTACAATTGCTTTGCTTCAGCAGGTGAAATTAATTTCCCCAACACAGCTCTACATCTTCTTCCATAGTGTGATGAGCTAAGGGCCAGTACACAGTCTCAGTGGGTCCCAATAATATCCTAGTATGCCTCCTGAATAGTCCGAGACATGGTGTTGGTTCTCTGCTCTACCTTACTGCTGCCATACAGGCACAGCTACTGGGTAAGGGGGGTAGTGAGCTGTACCTGTATGACAGCAGTAAGATGCTGGGTGTGCACACTTTGTTTTTTCACCCTGGAATCAGTCCTGTTGTTCGATCTAGATACACCAAATGGCACAAGCTATTTTTGGTTACTGGTCTACATTTGGGCTGTACAGTAAGATGATCATTTTGAGATAACTGTGTATACCTCAGATGTCAGGCTGTAAGTTAAAAGAAAACAGCTAATAATGGCCAAGTACACAACCACACAGCCACAGTACTAATATCCTCAACCCCTTAGCATAAGGAAGAGTGACAAAGCCAAAAATAATGAGGGACAAAGGGACAAAATTAAAAGTAGATTTTAAATATTGTACTTATGTACTTAAATAGTGCTGAATAATTTTGAATAAAAATGCATTTTCTGAAGGATATTAAGTCTGAAACTCCCAAGTCTGTCATTTAATGACTGCAGTCTTCAATAACTTGCCTGGGAACCACAACTGCTATGAGGAATAGACTTAAGATGTGAGGCAAAATCAGGATATTTTACAATTTCCTGCTTAGTTCACAAAAATGCGTGGTAGTCTGTGCCAGACATGACATGCTTACCTGATAGCCTTAAAAATGAAAAGATCTGTAAATAGTCTGCATTGAAGACGTATGGAGGATTGGTTTACTATTGTGCATCATGTGAGGACACTAAAATTAAATATCCCCATCTAGTGCGGTTTCACCACACAAAAGATGGATAAAAATAACATAGTTCATAACTGGTTGCCTACTGGGGTAAAATAAATAAATAAATAAAGCACTTTGCTGCTCTCCTGCCTGTCCTGAATAATCTACACCATGCTGCTGTTTGAATTTTCACTAATGGAGCTCGTGGGTGATACAGAGCTGAAAGCACAGACTTCACTTCTTTTACACGATACACCTATGGTGTAGCATTTTTTCTCTTGGAAAAATAAATACATGCATAAATAAGAACTAGTAAATGGAGTACTAGGTGGCTGCCTAGTTCGCCTAACTATACGTCTGGATATAAACATAGTACTAAAATAATTAAAACTGAAAATAACCAATATTATGAAGCTATGAATCCAAACATAAGCTGGTAATCCAAGCACAAGCAAAACACCTGGTAAACCAGATCTAAATCCTGAAGATGTCAATAAAATAGTCAGAAAATGAAACTCCCAGAGTATTCTAAAATATTCCAAGTGAACCAATAAAATACAAGGACTGGGATTTACGGACATTTAGTGCACTGTACAGTGCAGACTAACATGGGTAGTAGCAATGTGCAAGGCTTAGTGATTCTAATAGACAGAAAGCATTATCATGTAAAGGGAAAAATAGTGTTGCATTCACTGCATGCATAATGACATGGAACTGAGCAACTCCAAATGCACCCACCAGTCTGAAAATAATGGCACCCAAAATGGAAGATCAGTTCAGAAATGTACAAAATGGGTGCTCTGCACCACAGTGTATGCCTTTTTTTACACTGAGAATTGTGGTGTATGTAAGGGGAGTGGTGCTTGGATAGCTCAGTAGCACATATTATCTTCTGTCATACCTGTCATTGGAATCAGTGCCCTCAATGTCGTACACTGTACAGACTGCACTTGAAATGCCACTAGTTCAGAGCCACAGAATATGGACTGGTTCTGTGTGGACAGGTAGATTGTAAGGGACCCTGTCAAACTGTGATGGTCATAAGTACAACAAAGAGGGATGTACAGAATGCTAATTACTGTGGATACTAAGGTATGTGCAGCTTTAGAAATGCAAAATAAAAACTAAACCCAAGTTCGAAAATGCAAACATGGCATGGACTCACGCTTCAAAATAATAAAAAACATTTTTAATAGTAAAGCATAAAAACAAATGTTATGTAACATTTGTTTTTATACTTGACTATTAAAAATTAGTCCATGTTGTATGTGCAGCTTTAACCATTTTAGCTGCAGGAGAATGTCAGTTATCTACTGGAGACATATTAGAGATATTGTGGGTTATCAGCCTCATGAATACCAAACCAGTTCCTCAAAATTATACTACAGCATGTAGCGAATTATATCTATTTCCCCAGGACTGTTGAGTAGAGAACCAACACCATGTGGGCATTTTGTGACATAGCCTGGTTCCCCTGAAGTCCTGGCAAACGTAGATTGCACATAAATTACCATAAGGCCTTCACCTGGTTCAGAGGGACAGTGAATATTAACAGGAAGGTTACATTCCCATAACTCCCAGGCATAATGTTCAGGACAATATTTATATGTAAATTACTTATTTACTTATTTATTTATTATTTTACAGGAAAAAAAGATAACAAAGTTAGAGCATCCCAAAGAAAGGAAGGAGGAGGAGGTGAAAGGAAGATAAAAGGAGATGAGATGATAGAAGAGGGTGATAATAATTCATTACGTTTTATGCAGCAGAGAGTTATGGCACAAATTCATATAGCTATATTATTGCCAGTTTAACCAAGAGTGGTGCAGGTGCAGAGCAATTTACCTATCAGGTGTTGCTTCAGTTCGCATGTGAAGTCTTTCAGGTTGCAGAGTGTATTCCCTCCGGTACAGCTCTTTTGAGTGTGTGCCTTTAACTCCCAGTGGGCATTGCTTAAGCCTTTAAAAAATGAAGTTATCACCTTACAGTTCTAGAAAATACTCATTCAGAGAGGTCAAATATCAATACAGTTGTGTTTGCCATCACATATTCTTTAAGACAAAATATCCTGGTACCTTGTATGTAACATGGTTTTGGAATTATTAATGCAAATATGAACAATCAATATTTGACACCTAGAGAAGCAGTAGGAGTTAACTGCAGAAGATGCCTGGAGGAGCACTCGGCTGTAATGAGAGTGGGATGGTATTCCACCTATGAACAATGCAATGTGAATACAGGAAGTATCCTGCACTATTGTTTGGTTTAGTTATGGAGAATAATGATTTGGCAGTGGAATGTAAGAGTTTTTTAGTAATGCAAGTTTGAACGATGTAGAGAACAAATGGGAATTTTTCAGGGTTTGTGAGTACAATAGAGAATTATTTAGTTTGAGCTAGTTTACTTGTTTTAGAGTGAGGAAGATATGTGATATATGTTGTTTGTTGGTTTTGAATTTGGCTACTTTATTATAGCACTGTTCTAGTTTGGTTGATATAGAGGAGTTGAGAGTTGTTAGGATAGACGAGTCGTATAATAGGATGGGGAGTAGAAAACAAGTGGCTATGTTTTGTCTAGCAGGGTCAGTAAGGTAATGTTTTATTCTATAGAGGCAGCCTAGCTTTTGGTTTCTCTTCTTTGTAATGTGTCTATGTTCCACATGGGCAGTTTCCATGACACACACACTTCTGGCATGCATAAGACCTATACCAAAGGCTTCTGTGAGTTAATTTCCCAAAGCCATCTGGTTGGCAGGTATGCCCTCAGCTACATAGAGAGGTTTATACATACAAATACCATGTAGGCTGGGATCAGGCCACACATATGCTGTTTGTTGTATGTTATATATGATGCTGGATATGTCATAGAGCCCTGGTTAATGACCCCCATCAAAAACTCCATGAACATGCAGGAAGTGACCTATAACACAGCCCATGCAGAAGTGTAGAATATACTTTCCCTACTGAAGGGATGCTACTAATGTCTATACACATTGGGAGAGGCACTGCAATGCTGCCTGCAAGACACTGCACCAAGTTTGTTTGTGGTATATATCATAATGAACAACATGGCTTTTCACAAATAAATGGAGAATCAGGTAAACATCTTTGTGGGGCCTTTTATACCAGTTTCACCCATGGCAGTATGGAGAATCGGGGAGAAGCACAAAGCAGCAGTACTACAGCTCAGGCAGAAGGTGAGTGCAACACATTGCAGTGCTAGCAAAAGAGGTGGCTTCTCTTCCACAGGTATGAACCATGACACAGGTAACATAGAACATAATAGTGCATAACGTATCACACCCAGTTTGTGAAAGACAGTGCATTTGCTGACCAAACCATACCTACACAGAATAGGAGGCGACTGGCACAGTCATCATCATTTGCACAGGTGGGTGCTGGGGACACAGTGATAGGTGATTGCAGCACTATGAGATGGCATAGGATCACTGAATCACTGAATGTGAAAACAATAGTCATGTACTCGGAGAGTTTGTGAAGAAGTAGAGATCACATCCACCAATGGCGGGGTCTCAATATGACTGTGTGATTGTTAGCCTTGCTCACTGTATTTGTTTGCAGTGTTGGGGCTTAATGCAGTCTGTAGCAGGGAATGTGTCGAACTATGGGACCATGATCCTTCACACTGCTGGATTGTAGCTTGTGCTGATCCTGATAAACATTACCGCATACAAACTGGTTGTTGTCTACTATTAGGGAAGGGCAAGCTGGGTGCCCAAAGGTGACAGAGGAGGGTTAAAAGTATGGGAATGTGCTCACAGAGCCTGATGAGATGTAGCAGGTGATGAGCTGGAGGAGTGCTGTTACCCATGACCTGGGCAACCCCCATGACCAGGGGTGTCTGGATGTGTGCTCACATGAGACAGTGATACTATTGCAATGATAGTCTGTGTAGTCAGACCTGGGATGGTCTGTCACTGAGCTCCTTGTATCTGGACTCTCCCAAGGCAGCAGAAGGCAAAGCCCACGAGGGCAGACAAGATGATAGTTACAATGTGCCACATGAAGGCATGTATAGGGGCAGCATTTGTAATCAATGATTTCTGATGCATTGTGTGCTCCCCATCTCTATACTATACTCCATATCACTGTGCTCCCAGTACAAATCATCCCACACACCATAACCAGAATGCTGTGGGACGTAACCAGCTGTTCCTGAATTACTGGCCTGTACATTGCCTGGTTAATGCTAAATTTTACCATATCACTGGGATTTCTAACACTCCCCCTACAACATCTATCTCCTAGGTTTGGTATTATGGCATGCGCACCTCAGAAACAGGACACATTTGGGTGCTGTGTGCACTGGGGACACAGCTGAAGCATATAAGGAACTCTAAGATAGAAGCTGTCCACCATGTTCTCACAAGATCATGTGTTCAATTTGTATCTCTTCAGTTGCCTATGTAATGGTGGATGTGGCTAACCCCACCCCTATAACATTGCAAATAAGGCCACCACTGTATCAGTTATTTGATTAAGTTGCATTACTAATCACGAAGCCTCTGTCCACTGATTAAATGCAGCTTAATAATATCCAATAGGATATATTCATTATGAGGTGATGCAAATGATGAATTAATCTGACATCATTTTCAGCCTCCTTATTTAGCAGCAACTGTTGATTTAAACTTCAGCTAGCACCAAATGTGTTATCTGGCTGGGTATTCATTTTAAGTGATTTAACAAATGGCCTGAGAAGAATCTAGCCTCTGAACTTTATAAAGCATTGGTTCTTTGGAAACAAGTTGACCACAGTCTATCAAAGATGAAAAAAAGCTGAGCTAATTCCTTATTTTGGAGTAAAATATAATAATTGAAAGATTTACATGCATTTATAAAATCTAATAACAGTTGTATATCTGTATCATTATGAGGTTAAAATTATCCAAGTTGTCTAGGGAAGAACCTAAATTCCAGTCTCTATCCAGAATGAAATATTGCTTGTTATAGTCAGATAATATCTTGAAAATTTGAAGAAAAAAGCTGGCTCTGTCATTGCACAATACATAAACTGAAGCCAATACTAAAGGGCTTTGAAAGAGTGGACTTTCACCTTCCACTATCACAAAGCTTCATTGAATGTCATTTTTGACCTGAAGAATTTTAAATGGGAACCCACTGAACTAGAATCAACACACCACAGATCTTGGTTGAGTTACACAAGGCCAGTATATGTTGCACTTGTTTCTTCTTATGTGCCTCAAAACTGGATGCCTGCATATGGATTTCTTCCATAAACAATATGTTCATTTTCATAGTATAGAATAAATGCCAAATAAGTTTATTTTTAGCTATGACCAGTAGGCCATGTGCAAAATCTTTTATACTGCAGGATTAGAAAAGTAACCTCACAACTTTTATTTATGTAGGTAGTTATGTATGTATTTATTTATTTAGGTTAGTTGACTGGGACAACACTGATCCAATGGGACTCATATCAGCCATAGCCTGATGTTACAGAATAAATATGGTGCAGTGGTAGCATTGCCAACTCACGGCAAGAGGTTCTCTGGTTTGATTCTCAGCTGGAGTGCCTGCTATGTGGAGTCTGTTTGTCCTTCCTGCATTCGTGTGGGCTTGCTCCGGTTTCCTCCCATGTTTAAAAAACATGTGCCTGGAGTGTTTCTCTCCAGGCCTTTGCTGAAATTGGCTTTGTTCCAAGTCTGACTTTCCCAGTTAACAAATGTTAAATAAATAAATATGAATCACAGATAAACTTACTAAGCTGGGCATTAATCCCTACATCACTTGATGGGTTGCCAACTGGCTTACTGACAGAACCCACACTGTAAAAGTAGCTGACTCCAAATCCAGCTCCAGACAAGTGACAAGTGGAGTACCTCAGGGTTCAGTCCTTGGTCCTCTCTTGTTTGGCATCTACTTCTCTGAAGTACAGGCCAACACTAAGGGACTCTGGCTAACAAAGTACGCAGATGACTGCAAACTGGGAGCCATTATTGAATCCCCAAATTATGTGGATACTCTACAAAAGGGCCTTACAGAAACAGATGCTTTGAGCCAGAGCCATGGGTTCAAGCTCAATGCCAAGAAATGTATAGTTATCCCCTTTGGGAAAAAAACATGTACCTGTGAATTACCACATAGGTGGCAGTGCACTAAACACCGAGAGTGTGATAAGAGACTTAGGGACACAGGTGGACAATCTCACCTTCAATAACCACATCGCCACAACAGTCAGGAAATCTTTCTATGTGGCACACCTCATCACTAAGGACTTTTCATCCAGAAAAAAGGAGGTCATTGTCCCACTGTACTCATCCCTCATTAGACCCATTATAGTATACAATGCCCCATTTGGTATGTACCTCTCAAGACATCTACAACAACTGGAAAGGTCGCAGAAATACCTCACTAAAAGAATCACAGGCCTAAAGCAGATGCCCTCTGCTGACTACCTTAAAAAACTCCAGCTATACTCTGTTGCATATCATCTACTCCGAGGCGATCTCTGCTTAACATACAAAGCCATATCAAACCCAGAGCTGTTGGACATGCTACACTTAAGGAAATCCCAATCCCTCAGAGCCACATGCTCCAGGGATCTAAACCTTGTCATCACAATAAACAAAACATGCTGGAGGGATAGCTTCCTGACTCAGAGACTCCCCAGACTCTGAAATAGTCTGCCCATACATGTCAAGCAAAGTGCCTCTTTGGCCCTCTTAAAAAAAAAGGAACCTTGATGATTGGATGGGAGAAAGGAAATTTACCCCATGCATCACGTCAGTCACCCTGCTAGACAGGGGTCCAGGGAAATAAATAGTGTGGGAAGAAATAGCCAGGGAATTGTTATGGCTAGGCTTGTATAGGCCCTAGGCCTGATAGCCTAGTACCAACCTATGAACCTATGAAAGGTTTTACAAGAATTGAACAACAAAAATGCAAGTAGCACAATTCTAGCTATTAAAAGTACAACTGTTCGATGGTAACAACAAAGAAAACTATCAGAGACTTACTATATACAGAGATGCAAAGTCTCAGAGAATCAGAGACTCACCACATGCCATGCAACTTGCTCTAGAAATCTACAATACAAAATATTTCATGTATCACACACCAGAGCCGCCTCATTGAGCTATAGATATATATATATGTGTGTGTGTGTGTTTGTGTGTGTGTATGTGTGTGTGTATATACATATATATATATATATATATATAGAGAGAGAGAGAGAGAGAGAGAGAGAGAGAGAGAGAGAGAGAGAGAGAGAGAGAGAGAGAGAGAGAGAGAGAGAGAGAGAGAGAGAGAGAGAGAGAGAGAGAGAGAGAGAGAGAGAAAGAGAGAGAGTGCATGTTTTTGTATGCATGTGTATAAGCTGCAAAAAGATATTGGGGCAGGATTTATGTAAAAACACAGGTTACTCAGTAATTTACAACCAAAATATTATCCCATCTGGCTTTGAAGTTGCAAATGAAAGCATACAGTACCTTAGTAAATTTCTTGTAACAGTCTTCAGTCCACACAGCCGCTCCAGGATACAGTCTGTCCTGTGACACAAGGAAAATCCAAGGCTGCAGTCCTTTCCCAGACTAGTTTTAAGCTTTATATTCTGCAGGTTACAGTCCACAGATTAATTTTGACTGGGCTATTTCACACCATGCTTCCAGATCTTCCCTCAGATGTATACCTTCCTTCAGAGCATCTTCTGTGTGAAGAACTAAGTTCCTGGGTTGAACCCTCCTTGCTACTCCCTGCTATGCCATTAACTGATATGAGAATAGTCCCACACTCTGTATTGTAGTATGCATTCCAAGTACACACTTAAATGCACTTACCCATTTACCATAACCCATATACTACAACTATCCCACACACCAAACCCGCAGGGGTTTTGGAAGTATAACAATGGGTTTTAAACCCAGGAAAACCCATCATAAATACCATTAGCTAGGCCAGTTCTGTGGGACTTGGTGTACTAAAAACATTGTTGGGATAGTGCCCACCAGCACAACATGGTATTATCATTAGCCTGCAGGCTTAGCCACTGAAAAGGGTCACTATTACCAAATCAAGGTAACATCCTAACAAATGGTATTTCAAGACATAGATAGCCCAGTTGTTTTATTTACTGGGAAAGTCCAACTTGGAATGAAGCCAATTTTCAGCAGAGGCCCAGGGAGAAAGACTCCAGATGCATGTCTTTGTAAGGTGGGAGGAAACCAGAACACCCAGAGGGAACCCACACAAACACAGGGAGGACATGCAGACTTCACACAGAAGGCATCCCAGCCAAGAATCAAACTGGAGAACCTCCTGCTATGAGGCAACAATGCAACCACTGCACCATTGAGCCATCCTAGTTTATTGCTATACACTGTCTTTCAATAATCAAGTACCTCCTTTCCACATTGCTCAGCTCCCTGACCATCTGGTTCAATGTCTTAGGATAGGACTACCACCAAACTTAGCTCAGACACATTGTTGTAAAAGGTAAATTCCGTACAGGTTCAGAAAAAAAGAATCCCAGTTAATTAAATGTTTTGTCTGACTCAAAAAAAACATTGCACTTTGGCAGGAGCTCTTCCCCTTAACAGATATACCAAATGATGAACAGCAGTCATACAATTAGTATAATATTATCAGTATTGCACAGCTAATCCAAAGGAATCCATTGCATCTTTTTCTGTGTCTTCCCTGCAACATGTAATTAATTATTAACAGAAACCCCCGTCTGCTTTTCTTTTTTGGTTCTCAACACAGGTCTCTTGACAGTTCTCTTTTCTTTTAGGTTGCATCCCATCTTAATTGGAGTAGGTACCACCCCTCACTTCCCTTTCTTTCCGTATGTTCTACGTTCACTACAAGGGATATCTTAGAATAAAATGTATAGTCAGTTTTACTTTTTTCACAGATTATTGTTGCTTAGAATCCATTTTCATTTGCATTATTTGCCTTACGCTGGTGGAAATACACACATTTCATGTACAGAGCTGCAATTGTGGGACTCCATACATATCTGCTGATGCTAAGAATTTACAGCCTTATTTAGATATGCTACCGATACAAGTAACTCCATATGAATTGTAGAAGGAGTCAGTTCTAGGCAGATTGCGGGTGCTGCAAAGAGCGGTTCCTGGCTAACATCAAAGATTGCAACAGTACTAATTTCACAAACTTTAATCATGTTTTGACTTAGAAATAGGGTCCATACCTATCAAGGTATTAGAAACCCAAAAGACTTGGATAAATTAAACAAGCAGAAATGCATGTATTTCATGTAGACATCTGAAAGCATGCATACATATCTGCTGACCTCATTGGATCTAAACATAGTGAAAGTTGTAAAACATTAGAAGACGTCTAAGATGACATTTTTGATTAGTTTTGCAGAGGCATTTCAGAATTAAGCATGAATAAAAATCAAACCAAAAGTAGACAAAAAAATCACAGAGCAACTGAATGTGCCAAAAAGAAATAAAACAAACAGAAGGAAAAGGATCGGATGAGATTCAAAAATATTGGAAAGTCCACAAATATAGTAGCAAATGTAGAGATCTTCTGGAACAACCTTATGCTGACTAAGATTTGATACAGGAATGGTTAAGGAGAGGTGAAATGAAAACAAAAGATGAATGGCTATTAATGGCAGCCCAGGATAGTGGCCACATGGGGTTGACAAAGTCTATTGAAAATTTCTGAGAAATAAACAAATGCAGATTCTGACAAACAGAACTGGAAAATATAGCACATCTCATTGCTGGGTGTGATATGTTCATGGCAGATTGGGGAGTGTGCACACACTGCAATATAGAAGTAACTGAGAAGCACTGGATATATGAATCACAAAGTATTATAGAGAATGAGGAAGTTAATATAACATGGGATCACCCATTACCAACATTTCAAAAATTAAATGTAAGATAACCAGATATAGTAGTCCACGAAAAAGACAAAAATAGCACTGACCATTGAAATTGCTACACCTAGTAATTATGCTGTCCTGCATATAGTGATGGACAAAGTCATAAAATACCATGATTTGCAGCAGAAATGAGAATAATGTGGAAGAAAGATACCCAGATAGTTCCAATAGTAGTAAGAGCAATAGGACTAATAAAAATATAATCATACAATGCTATGAATTACAGAAGGAGGCAATTTTGGGTACACTGTTGATTCTGATAAGGGCACTCTTAACCATCATAAAAGACTGAAATAACACTAATTTTATGAACTGTGAATTAAAACAAAGAGTGAGAAGGTTACACTGAAAAACCAATCAGTAAAAACTAAATGAAAACTTCAGCCAAGCTAGAACTTCCAATGAGTGACCTCCCAAACCTCCTTTAACAGAGGCACATGGGATATATGCTAATGACCCTTATGAACATCAGGTGTTTCAGCTATATGGTGATTCTGATTACCCATGACTTTTACGTTTGAAGTTGTAGCTTGGCTGGAGTTTTCATTTCGTTTTTACTGATTGGGTTTTCAGTGTGACTTTCTCACTCTTTGTTTTAATTTGTTAGTTGGGATATTTTGCAGTTACCCTAATGATAATGGACATCAGCTGGGTATAACAACCCTGTGTTTCTTATGCTTAGTCAAACACTCTGCTTGTGCTATGCTGATGAGGTCATAAAAAGGCTGAAATATGCATATCCATAGCTAGTGGGGTTTGGCTTTATTGGCCTGAAATTGTCCATTAAAGTGACTTCAAATGTAAAAGTCATGGGCAATCAGAATCCCCATATAGCTGAAACACCTGATGTTCATAAGGGTCATTTGCATATATCTCATGTGCCTCTGTTACAGGAGGTTTGGGAGGTCACTCATTGGAAGATCTAGCTTGGCTGGAGTTTTCATTTAGTTTTTAATGAACTGTGAATTAGCAATTAAATCCATTCCTGTCATGGTATTAGAAACCCAGAACACTTACAGAAATTAAACCCATCAGAAACAGTCTCAGAATTCTGCATTATTCCCCTTGCCTGACTTTCTGCACTTTTTCTGATTGAGCTTACTTAAATGTATTTCTCTTTTTACATTTGTTTCTGCTATTCTACTAATGTTTATTATAATCTCTGTATTATCGTTTGTTTAGTATTGACTTTTACTTCAGAATTTACTGTGAGTTCATCTTCAGTTTCTATACTTAGATTGCTTATATTGTTGGGTTTCTGTTGCTGTCCCCTTGAGGCTTGCTTCTAAAAATAGACATAATCCTTTTTATGTCTAATAGTAAGAAAATTCTGGCTCCCTTTCTAGTTAAATGTCAAATCCCTTTTCTCGGATTTGATTATGATTCTCACTGGGAGTGTCACTGTATTGCTCTCCCCAATTCTTATACTGAATGGGTGTATCATATATCACTAGTTTCTCCCACCTCTAATCTTTGACATATGTCTTTAAAATGTCAAAAAAGATTTTCCTAATATCACACCATGCATTATCAGGATTACAGCCATAGGATGCAAGTATTTCCCTCAACTGTCTGAATTTCTATATGCATAAGGAGGTATTCTTTTTGTCATTATGAATGCATATTACCTGCACATTTTGCTTATGTTTCAGCTTATGCTTACACAGTGGAGAAACCTTGAAAAGGAAAGTCATGCTTCCAGAATCTGCAATGACTTGAACCTCTCTTAATTTTAAAAATATATAAACTTCACTGATTTTGTTGTAACAAAGAGATACAATGTGACTCAATTATCCTAGCTTTAGCTCTATTGCAACCCATAGGAAGAAGTTTGTCCAAAGCATGCATTTCAGTTTTTGCAATTCTTCTGGTTGCATTTTGCTTAGTATTAGCAGCATATAACTTAATATTATGATTCTCCCCTCACTTAAAGCAAATTAATGCATTATTAGCTGCTTTTTGTTTCTCAGAAGAAAGCACATTTCTTAATGCTGTGCAAGTATTAGAAACATACAATTTATTTTTAAGTATTGTGTAATTAATACTTTTTCTACTAATGTTGCTTGCTTATCAAAGTTTGAGATTGATTTGCAGGACCCATTTTCTTATTTTACTAGCCAGAGTTCTTTTAATCCTATTTATTTCTAAAATTCCTAATATTTTTCCTCTGCTGTTGCAAAGCCAGAATTTTAAAATACACTTTAAGTCACGTATCTGTGCAATTACTACTTTATTTACATTAAAAGTCTATTGATTACATTTTATTGCTTGTACTTCAGTGGTTATACAGGCCCTGACAAACAGCATTTTTCTTATATTTATCATAGTCTATGTGAAAAACTGAGGGGCTGCTAGCCCAGCCAGATAGAATTTTGTAAATAATTCTATGTCATTGTAAATATTAATATGATCCACAGGTTGGTTTCACAAATGTAAAGAAAACTGTGTTATGTGTTGAGCTTCAAAACGGTAACCACAGTGCACTCTTCTGGAAGAAAGCTGATAAGTAAATAATTTTACAACTGTGTATGATCTCAAGCTTGGAGACAGGATGTCTGGGCTAGGAAATTATTTCTATTGTTTTAAGACATAGATAATTACTAGGTTTCACATGTAAAGTGTCTTTTATTGCTTTGACTTCCTGGCAGGTGCAAGATCAAAAAGAAATGTTACATTTTAATCTCTGTTAGCCTGGGAACTAAATCAGAGAAGTGACAAGAATGATGTAATCTGAAATGACTCAGCAATAATGTGTATTATCAATTTAAGAAGTATCTCAGAAAGAAAGTATAGCATTTTGTATTTGGTTCTGAAGCTGACAACAGCTCACCAGCACTTTGCCTTTGCTCTGTAAGTAGTATTTAGAACAGTGATTTCTCTTAGAAATATATAGAAATATAGCCAGATTAGCATAGCTGTTTTCTATATTTATGTCAGACTGTCCTGCAATGTTGTTTTAAAGTATTTCCTGTGATTTCTGAAATCTCTAGTGTCACTGTGTTGAATGAATAAGTATTGTCTTGTGTTTTATTATTTATTATTAAATACTTTAAACTTTCAATTGTGGCTGTTCTGTGTAAAGATAATTTAAGTTCTAGAGTACTTGCATGTATTTGATGAAACTGTATAGGCCACTCCTAAATAGCCTTCAAGTCTCAGTCACACTATTTGGATAACAGTAACATTGCACAGTAGAATTGGACACCCTTTGGTAAGGGCCTTTAGAGGAGGTGATAAGAGTAGTTGGTGGCAGGTAGTACTACCATATAGCCTGGGCAGAAGGGGGCATAGCTGGGGAACCTGTGCCAGCCTTCCCCAGGAGTGTCTGTGTGTTTGTATATCAATCAATTTTCAAAGTAAGTGTGTGTGTGTGTGTGTGTGTGTGTGTGTGTGTGTGTGTGTGTGTGTGTGTGTGTGTGTGTGTGTGTGTGTGTTAGCTACTTGGGCAGGGACACGAAGCACTGGCTGGACAGAGAAGGTGCTGGAGGTTTTGGCTTGACTACTCAGCTGAGATCTGAACCCTATAACTGTGCCTATGGGGAGTCTTATTGGGGATCTGGGGAGAAAGGGAGAAGCCATCCCCAGACTGACTGCGATCTCTGTGTGCTCCTAAGGGAAATTGTACTTTACTGTGTGTGTACTTGTTATCCTCCCAATGTGGACGTCCCTCACTGGTGCCACCGGTGAGGATTGAGGCTCCTTGATTACTAGGCCAGTGCATGGGCATCACAGTCTATACAATCAGTCTCATCAATGTCAATGCACATTTTCAGTACCTCATCTGTCAGCTGAGATGAAAGGAATCTTGCCGACTCTGCTTGGCTGAGTTCTCTCTCTTTGGTGACATATCAATCAAATGTCACTAAACGAGATTCCAGATCATCATCCCCATCTAGATTCTTTAGAGGTGCTGTTAAAGCTAGCTACCCACATTTTTGGTAAGTCCCCACCTGTGATTACACAATTTTCCCCAGTAGTTGCTCTGTGGTTGCAGACACCTTTTGACCATACCATGAACATAACAATCTCAGTATGATAGGGAGTTTGTAGCTGGCAGCAGAGCTACTATCAGGAGCTAAACATTGGAAAGTTTCAGGCAGACTGTTTGCATTCTCCATTACGGTAAGTTCTAAAGAGACACTGGATGCAGGACATATGTAAAACTCAGGTTTATTCATTAATCTGAAAACCAACATATTATTCCACTTGGCTTTCCAGTTTCAAATGAAAGCAAACAATTACTTAGTAAATTTCTCATAGCAGTGTTCAATCTGCACAGCACCACTAGTATACAGGATATCTTGTAACATACAAAAAGTCCAGAGCTGCAGGTCTCTCCAAGGCCCAACTTTCAGCTCTAAAATGTGTATTTCTAAAATGCATACTACATAGGTTATGCTTCACTAGTTAATCCCAACTAGACTCTCTAACACCGTGCTTTCAGGTCTTCCTTTAGATTATCCCCTCATGAGGAACTAACTTCTTGAGTTTAACCTTCTAACCTACTCCCTTTATACAATTATACTTGACAATTAAAACCTTGCGAAGTAGGTAATTGTTGTAAGAATATTCCTACACTCCATGCTGCAATGTACATTCTGAGTAGACGTTTAAAAGTGTACTACAGCACACAGCTTACTTTGTCAACATTTTTGGGCCATCTTAGAACAGTACTTAGTGATTATCTTGTGTGACAGAAGGTCATTTTCTGCTGTTATAGGGGATTAATTAATACATATACATGCTGTATTCCAATTGGCTGCATGTATTTTCTGCTTTACCATATATTGCTCTATTTGTGCACCATTGCTCTTCTTTGGCTCAAGTGACCACTTTACTAGATTTGATTATTTTTTCCAGTCCCTATGATACCAGGGAAGTGAATTCTCAATTACATGCAAAACAGCATTTTTTCTGATTTTACTGTATACCATTAATTTTGGGCAGAACTTTCTCTCCAGTGTTTGAAGGCCATCTTTGAACACTGCTTAGTGATTATCTTGTGAAAGAAGACAATCTACTGTTGTTCTTGGCATTTAATTACTGCTGCTATTGCAACTAGTTATAATTTGATTGGCTGCTTGTGCTTTCCTGTTTATTATGTTGATCGGCTTTGTATTCAATTGCTCTAAGTTATACAGTGAGCAGCACTGTGGAATTGTATAGCAGTCGGTGGTTGTTTTCCTGTAGTTTCCCAGTAAGTGACTAAATCCGTTTGTATTTTTCTATTGGCCAGTATGTTCATTAATCTTTTTATCATTTCTGTATTGCAGTAAGTTGTGCATGTTTGCATAGAGTTGCTTTTAATTGCACTTAGCTGCTGCACTCTGAGCAGCAATATGGTTTTGACATTGTGCCATTCTTACTGTTATTACTGTAGTGGCTGTTATTGTCTCCTGCGTATCAGTTACTCTTAGCTTGCTTGTTGCTAGAATTATTGTAGCTTGTTAGTTGCTGCTTCAGTTGTACCTCTTGCACTAAAGATCTTTTGCAAAAACAAGTTAACTATTTATTTTGTGACTTTATCCTTTCTATAAGCCACTGACTCCCCTGGCTGAAATGGCAGACTGACAGACATGTCCTAACATGTCCTGTCCTTTTCCACCCTCATTGCACTTGGTATTCTTAGGCAGTGAAGGAACTGCGAAATGCTCACAGGCTATGAACTGTTACGTAACACAAATGTTACAGTTTGTGAGGGGTGTAAATATCTACACAACATGGACGCCACCTTCTTTCCAAAAATGATCTGTGTGCATCATATGTTGTCACCCACTCCTATGCACAAACATACGAAGTCAATATATGCTGAAGTTGTCAGAAAAGTCGCTTCCTAGGGCTCCTAGGACCAGGAAGATAAAGTATCAGTTAAACCACACCACCACCATCACACATAGTGAAGAGTAACAAGGTTGTTGCCACTGAACCCACAGGTACAAGTAGAAATGCCATAGCAATTGCTGTCTCCATTTTAAGGCACACTGACTCTATGCTGTCAAGGCTGGACAAGGACAGGATGACAATTATCTCTCTGTCTTGTACCAAGATTCTCAAAGTGACAAGGATTCTTCAGTGATAAGGATTCTTCAGTGCCTCACTCTAGGTAAATATAAATATGACCTTCTGGTAGCCCATGCTGATCTGAATTGGTTGAAGCACTCTAACCTGAGGGGTATACAGTGAGACATGTTGGAGCTAACTATGCTTGTGTCAAATGCAGGTAAGACTGTAGTCCAAAGTGAAGGCCTGCATTCTCCCAGATGGATACCTAGATAATAAAAAAAAAAGATGATTGGCTTCAGCAATTGGTTAAGTATTTGGTGTCATTCCAGGTGGTTCAGTGTGTGTGTGTGTGTGTGTGTGTGTGTGTGTGTGTGTGTGTGTGTGTGTGTGTGTGTGTGTGTGTGTCAGTTTGGTAAGAGATGATAGGCAGATCAACTCCCTACACAAAGCACACCTGCATATCTTGTTCCATGGCTTTTGCTTGCTGGACAAAGTCTTTGCTACTCCCACAGTGTCTCTTTTAGGCATAGTCTGGCTTCTTGACATTGTGAAGAAATACAGAAAATTTCAAGTCTAACTATATTAAGGTTGATCATCTCAATGCAAGAAGTTTAAATAACAAATGGTACAATCTTGAGACCCTCCTGCAAACCAAACTCATCTATATCTGAGCTTTCATTGAGACCTGGTATCATGATAAAGCTAGCACTCTCTTTTTACTCAGTTTTAGCACTTACCATACATTCAGAGCTGAGGGAAACTGCATGGGCATTTCTGTCTTTGCCGGTAACCATGTCAGTCCTAGGCGGGTTCCCAGAGACATACAAAGCAAACCTCATTGAACTCCAATGTACTGTAAAGAAAACAAATTATAGATTTATTACTGGCTATAGGATAATTTAGTTATTTGTATTTGGTGACCATGAAAGTCTGAATGGGCAGAGTCTGTTTTCAGCAGAAGCCCAAGGAGAAAAGTTCCATCACAGTACGTTTATATTAACAACGGAATTTCAGACAGTACATTTCTCATAAAAACAAAACAAAACACATATTTCAAGACTGGTATATACAGTGAAGTTTTACATCAAAAAGTATAAGCCAATACAACTCTAGCAGCTGTAACATCTTAGAGGAAGTAAATGATTTAATACTGTAGTAGAGAAAACATTGTTGTAAAGGTGTTTAATGTTCTCACATTTCAGTTAAGAAAGGTTTTCAAAGGGTTACATAATGAAGTAAGTTAAAAATTATGCAGGAAGGGAGATTTTAGTATTGTATAGGTTTGTAAAGAGTTCAAGGGATATAATGAAGGAAGTTATAACATTGTGTTGGTGATAGTATTATACAGGATGACAGCGGTAATAGCATAAGACTGAGAGAATATGGTATAAGCATTAGTTCTATATTTGTTTACTGGGTAGTGCATTTATCTCAATTGATTTGCAGGCACAGCCTGGCTGAAAGAAATTAGCAAAACGTATTTACAGATACTAAAGCTATATACACATTTACATACGCAAGAATGTGATACAACATTTAGTTGAAGAAGCAGTTTACAAAGTGAAAACATGGATGAGAAAATGGAATTATGCTTTGGACAGCTTTATGAGAAGATATAGTCATAATGACTGAAATGGCTTATGCTACAGGGATAGCAGCATTCATTATATAGAGATGTATGAAGGCATTAGAAGAGGCAAGTTGGAATAGTTGCAGGAAAGGATACCATGGGGAGAAGAAAGAGAAATGGACAGAGGGAGGCATGCAGAGGGAAGAGAAGTAGAAAGGAGGTTGCCTTTTATGTTCTCAGACAACCATGATAGATTCCTGAATGTATTTTCTGAAATACCCATGATGAAAAGTAACTATCTGATGGGTGATTTCAGTTATCCATCTACAAAAAAGTAAGGTATGCACAATGATTCCTCTACTTATAAAATGATAATTCCCTATAGCAATTAGTTTACCAGCCTACTAGAGGCTAAAACCCTTTAGACCATATATTTACTGGCATAGCCCCCTCGTACCATTCCTGCATTATCCCCATCTCTTGTTAATCTGACCACAGTATGAACACTGTTAAGAGAAATTCACTAAGATGTGTACCCCCCCCCCCACCCAGTGAACAGAGCTGCATTTAAGGACTTCAAAAGAGCAAAACTGCTGAAGTTCTTTAATGAGCTCTTAAAACTTACTTGCAGTATCAACAGTCTCCATGCAGCGTTAGCTACTCCTTATGCAAAGGAGTTATACTTTCACCTAAAAAGTGATTCGATCTGCTCACCCCTACAAGAACCAAATGTACTGAGAAATTCAAAAGCAAACCACCCTGGTGGTCTAACAGTATAAATAAGCCCTATATCAAAAAGCAAGACAACTCCTAAACTCATAAAGTAAATCTAATTCTACTCAAATTAAATATGCTATCAAAAAGATCAGCAAAGAACAAAAAGTGACCATCAGGTAAATCTCCAATTAACATTTATTTTATTTATTTTACATTTGTTAACCGGGGGTGTCTGACTGAGACGAAAAGGCCCTTTTTCAGCAGAGGCTCGGGGAGAAAAGCTCCACAAAGAAAAATTACAGACACATTTAGTTATTTAGACATAATCAGTATACACACAAATTACAAGAGACATGTTTTTACAGTGGTATGTGGCACAAACAGTTACAGTGGAGAGAACAATCAAAAAAAATATTAATTTTAAAAATAAAGGTAAGTAATAGATTTATGGTGTACAGCTGAACTTTGGAATGTAGGTAGAATACATACATAGTACACAGGTACAGTACATACATTGTAGATTAGCCAGTGTTTGTGAGTAAGATTGAAAAACTATTATCAATTGCTCTAGATTTAGTATGCATATGTTATCCGCTTTCACTAGCCTGGGCAGCAATCATGGCACTGCCAACTTTGCTTGAGATGTTGCCTGATGAGGTCTTTAAAGGAGGCTTTGGATGATGTGTTTTGAATGCTAGTAGGGACAGAGTTCCATTTTTAGCCACCAAACTACTATATAGTGCATCTCCAAAGCTATTGTAGCTGTTGGTGACTTCTAGTAGTAGTTTGCTTGATGATCTAAGAGGCCTTTTGGCTGATTGATGTTGTACTAGGTTTTTGAGGGCAGGACACTTATTGGGGAGGTAATAGATAGAATGACAGAGGCAGTGCTGATTGTAGGTTAGGAGGTTGGGCAGTTCAAGCCAGTGGAGCTGTCTCAAAGCAGTACAGTGATGAGTTCTATATGAGCAATTTGCAGCAAAGCGGGCAATTCTGTTATAGCAAGCTTCCATTTTGCTTAGTTCAGTTTTGTTGAGATTAGTCAGAATGGGAGATGCATAGAGTAGGGTGGATAGAAGTTGGGAGCGAGCAATGGCTGATCTTGTGTTGTTGGTAAGAAATGGTTTGATACGGTAGAGTGACCCCAGTTTGGCATGTACTTTTTAATAGTTAAGTTCAGATGACTATCAAATTTTAGGTGGGAGTCTATGGTTATTCCCAATAGCTTAGCCTGTGCCACTGGAGCAATTGGAGCAATTGGAGTAGCATTTGTGGAGTAGATAGTGAATTGACTGTTAGTGTTTTTGTTAGAACTGGTTATAATCATAAGCTGAGTTTTCTTTGGATTGAGGATAAGTTGGGCTTTGGTAAGGTAGTTTTCAACGTCAGAGAATGCTAGTTGAGTTGTTTGCAGGAGGGTGGGAATGTTTTGTGCAGCACAGATTAAGGTAGTGTCATCTGCATACTGAATTATAGATGCATGCTGTGTGGAGGTGTGGTGGTCATTTGTGAAGACTGTGAATAGTAGTGGTCCTAAAATAGAACCCTGTGGGACTCCTATAGTTATGGGCAGCTGAAGAGAGAGAGAATTTTCCCATTTCACAGCTTGGTACCTGTCAGTTAAGAAGCTTTGGAACCAGGTAAGAGTGGAATTAGATAGATGATATTGGTTTAGTTTGTTTAGCAGGATTTGGTGTGAGACTGTGTCAAATGCTTTGGACATATCCAAAAAAGAGTTGACACTTGCAGGCCTTCATTTTTGAGACGGTTTACTGTGTCTGTGAAGCAGAGGAGAGCTGTAGTGGTACTATGGGCAGGTCTGAAACCATGCTGAGTAGGTGACAGGATGTTGCTGTCTAGGAGATAGTTTAGCATCTTAGTATGGATGCATTTTTCTAGGATTTTGGCCAGGGGGGAGAGTAAAGCAATAGGCCTGTAGTTATTAAGTTCAGTGGAGGTCCCGCCTTTATGTATGGGTGTAACATAGGATATTTTCCAGAGTTTGGGCACATAGTTTTCAACAATTGATCTGTTTATGAAAGTGGAGACTGGGATAGCACTAGCATCTGCTGTGAGTTTCAAGAAATAGCTGGGGAGTAGGTCGGCTGCTGTTGATGAGGTTTTTAGTTTGGAGAGCATGCTTTTGATTGAAGTGGTGGAAACTGTTTTGAGGGTAAAGCTTGTATTAGTGTTATCTGTGTTGGGGGGGATAGTGAGGAAGGAACTGTCCTGTGACACTAAGGATAGAATTGAGTTCACAAAGTGGGAGTTGAATTGTGTTTCGATGGGAACTTTAGTGTCAGGGGTGGTTGGTTTGGGGGTAGCCTTTTGGGTGGATTTTAGTAGCTGGTTTACATTTTGCCAAAATTTTTGCGGGTTGTGTTGGTATTTAGTTTGTAATGTTGTGTTGTAGGATTTTTTGCCAAGCCTAATGCATTTTTTTGCATGGTTGCGCAGTTCTTGGTACTTAGTTAGGCTTTGTGTTTGTTTGTTTTTTTGATAGTAATGCCAGGCAGTGTCTCTGGACTTGAGGATTTGTTTGGTTTCTTTACTGAGCCAGGGGTTTGTAGAGGTTCTAACCTTGATTTTGCGCAATGGAGCGACAGTGTCTAGGTATTGTAGAAATGTTTTGTTGAAATATGTTACAGCCTGGTCAAGTGGGAGGGTTTTTGGGGGGGTCCAGTCACAGTTACAGAGTAAAGTGTTGAGGACCTCAGCAGAGAATTTATTTGTGTTTCTAGTGGATGTATAGTTAGTGGTTTTGCATATGCTTGTTCTACTACGTATAAAGTATATTATGTTGTGGTCACTTAAGGTGTCTGGAAGACTGCCTGTGTGAGGGTACAGTGTGGGGTTGTTAGTTAGGACCCAGTCAAGGATGGATTCCCTTTTAGATTTTTTATCACACCTAGTTGGAATTTGGACTAGCTGCTGGTAGCCATGAATGGTAACATATAGGGATAAATCCTGGACTACAGCCCAGTTAACTCAAGTTTGACTAGCTGCTAGGAAGACTGAGGGAGTGGTGGGGAAGGATGGACAAACCCATTCGGGTGGGAGGAAATGCCCCCTAAGAGGATGCTTAATCCAAAGAAGAGAACTGCCCCTGATGTAACCAACAAGCATGGGGGGCACAGACAGGGAAAGTGGGTAGGGTATAAAATAACCTCACCACTGGATGGAAGGACAGACTGCCAAGCCCCTAGGATGCCCTTAAGATCCATGACAGGCCCCAACAACACCAGAGTAAGTCCAGGGGGGTAGGAGGACAGCTGGTAGACCTGGCATGAGCATGGGCACTGGGGGTCAGGCTCATAAGAATGGTGTCTGAGGGGGACAAAACAGAAAAAAAAGCTTAAAGAGCTAAAACAAGTATCTGGAGCAAAGAACAATTATACATTCATCTTTAATTATATCAGAAAGTTAGGAAACAGTATCCAGCAATGTTCTGAACTAATACAAGATAGCATTCCCCACTCAGATCTAAAGGACTTACCTAATATTCTTGCATATAAGTTTAATGTAAACTTTACCCCCAATAAAAATTCCACAGATCCCAGAATCCCTGACATTCCCTAAGATCATAAACAAACATATTTTAACTGTGCTCTCAAAAGCAAAAAGTGCAAAACATGGCCTTGTGAAACCCCTCCTGTACAATCTAAATTCAGCCAGAGTTCATGTTCCTGAAGTACAGAGAACACTATTGCGATGCCCCTTCATGGAGAGTACCACAGACCCTGTGACTTATCGACCCGTCAGCCTAACTAGTCTATTATGTAAGATCATGGAACCCATCATATCTGTCTTCACAAACTTTAATATCAAAAATTTTGTACATCTAGATTTTCAACAATGTGGTTTTGTCAAAAGAGATATCATAACTACTTATCTTAGTAAGTTTCTTTAAGAAGGTAACAGAGGCTATGGATAGTGGTCATTCAGTCCACGCAACTTATATAGACCAGACCAAGGCATTTGACACCATCCATCATACTGGTCTTGTAAATAGACTAAGAGATCTAAATGTGAATCCACACATGGTAAGGTGATAGCAAAGAAGGTAAAAGATAGAACCCCTATAGTTAAAGCATCAGGTACCTTATAGAAAGCAAGAAAGTAACTAGTAGTGTACCTCAGGGCCTGATGCTGGGATCCCTCATATTTGGCACATATGTCTCCTACCTCTAAACCATAAACACAAATCTATAGCTAACAAACTTTGGTGGTGACTGCAAGATGGCTGTTGTTGTCCAAAGACCCCTTGAAATGCTGTGACTACATCAAGAACTAGTCCTCACAAACCAAAGGTGCAATGACAAAGGGCTAAAATTAAATGCAAACGTTGTCACATTTAGCACAAACTCTCATCTGCAACTCCCAATATAACTAATACCCCACTCCACACTGATATGGTAGTCAGGGTTCTTTATACCATAGCTGAGTGCTCCTTCTCTATTGGCCACCATGTAGCATCAGTAGTCAGCAAATCCTTTGATTTAGATCAACTGGTATCTAAAGGCATCTCATCCTGACCAAAAGAAGTTATCATTCCTCTGTGCTCTAGTTTATAAACTCTTGCATAGAACTCTATTTCTTGCATTCCATTTCATTAAGGACCAACCCACTTTGATCTCTTATACTTCTACAAGGCAAACAGCTCCACAGTCATTAGATCTAGTGCTTCAAATCATCATTAACATATAAAGAAAACATGCTGGAGGGACAGATTTATTGCACAATATGTACCCCATCTCTGGAATAAACTGACCTTATCTGTTAAACAGCTTGACACCATCACAGTCTTCAAGACTAATACTGATGATTAGATGCTCAACAGCAGATTCATCTCTGGCCTGACCTGCCTCATCCTTCTAGAAGCAAGATGTACATCAAGAGGGAGGGTATCAGCAAGGTACAAATGGTCTCATGTCTTATTTGTCTTGTGAATGCTATGATCCTATGATTTCATACACATTTTCTGTAACCAACATGTTACAATACAACACACACACACACACACACACACACACACACACACACACACACACACACACACACACACACACACACACACACACACACACACACACACACCCACACACACACACACGTATATATTGATACAGTGTGTTAAGCTTTCTGATTGTTTCCAGTAATTATGCTACAGGATATTAACTAATATACCATATACTATACTGCATTAACTTTGCAGACTGATTCACAATGTCTGAATGCTTGTTACACATTATTTCAGTACTTTACTTATTTGTGTTGTTTTTATTGCTGCCATTCTTCTTTGGAGCTTTTCTTTCTCTCTCTCTGTCTCTCTGAGTCCACTTGATAACTAACAAACAAAAAAAAAAAACAACCAGATCCTCACAGGGACACACTTTATTACCAAGGTTAAGCGCTTTCATCTTATAGACATCTTCAGAACACTTTTTAAACATCCAGGAAGTAAGAAGTCATCATTTCTATCTACTCTTCCCTCATTAGTCCAATGATAGAGTATAATGCCCCATTTGGCATGTACCTCACTAGACAACAGCAACAACTGGAGGGGCCACAAAAGTACCTCACGAAGAGGATCCTAGGCCTTAAACACATGTCCTACATGGACGGACTCAAAAAATTCCAGCTATTCTCTGTCTCATATTGTCTACTAAGAGGCGATCTCTGCTTGACTTATAAAGCCATGTTTGATCCAGCTCTGTTAGAAATGCTACATCCACAGAAATCCCAATCCCTCCACACCACACTCTCCAGAGACCTCAACCTCATTACCACAATCAACAGAACATGCTGGAGGGACAGGTTCATAACCTGGAGACTGCCTATTCTCTGGAATAGATTTCCTATACATGTCAAGCAGAGAACATCACTGGCCCCCTGCAAGAGAAATCTTGATGTGTGGATGGGAAATAGAAAGATCACCCTGGGGATCACTCCAGTGGCTCTACTTGATAGAGGCACTGGAAACTAATGTTGGGTGGCACAATGTCACGGCACTTCTGTGGGCTAGGCTTGTAAAGGCTCCAGGGCCATTAGCCTAGTATACACCTATAAACGTTTGAACCTATGTACCTATGAACCTATTATCCCATTAAATACTAAATTAATTAATTACATCATCCAAATTCAAAAAATCCAGCACGTCCCTGCCAGAATTTCTTGTTTTTCTTGGTTCCCCTTGATAATTGACATGCCACAGAAGGATTAACATGTTTAACAAAATTTAAATAAATAAAATAGTTACTTGGCAAGGGATATTTTATTTGTAAGTAGAAGTATTTTTCAGTAAGATCCTCTGCTAAGTAAGCTAGTTGCTGAAAACTATATGATGGTGTTAACTAGAGCCAATACTATAAAGGATGCTATTATTTTCCTTCTGCTTGTCCAAGAAATATTAGATTACACAGTCTTCTGGAGGAGTCATATCTCTATGGGCATTCCATTTACCGTCAACATATTTAACAGCCTGATTTTGTTGCTTATTTTTATTCATACACTTACACGGAAAAAAATATTTTAGGAATGATTTATCTATCTATATGCACATTTTCCCCTTGTTAAACTGTGAATACTTTTATATATGCCTTTGAAGTCTGATTACAAAATGTTGTAAGCAGTTAACAGTGGCTTGAATATAAAAAGTCACTAAAATTCTTTTTCACTTTCCAACATGGGGATCTGATTCCTCCGCAACCCTGTTACATATATGTTCCAATTCCAAGGTCACTGTATTTCAGGAAAAGGAGAAATTCCTGGCTATTGCAGTTTTGATGTTCCACTGCAAAACATAGTTTTCCCATGTCAGTGATAGCACATATGAGTGTAGATTGCTAAAGTATCAGGAACAAGCCTGCCATACACATATAGACACACAAACATATGCGTGTGCATTCACAAACTTACACATATGCACAAACACATATGCACACATAAGCATACACTGTGTATGTATGTATGTATATATATATATATATATATATATATATATATATATATATATATATACATACAGAGAGAGAGAGAGAGAGACAGAGACAAAGAAAGAGCTCGAGAGAGACAGAGGTATAGACCACTGATGGTGAACATATGACATGCATGTCAAAGGTGGCACGCCATGACATTTTGGGTGACACACCAGGGTTCACCATCACCTGAGTTACCAAAGAAACTGAACAAAAATACAAGAAATATGTGACCCTGCACTCATCTATTAAAACTCAACAACAAAAAAGTCATTAATTGAAATCAATCAGAATAAATGCAACGTGTTCCGTATTTTTTCCAGTTCAGTTCAAAATTACTATTAAAAGCAGGGTAATTTTTTGGTGCACTATTTTAAGCCCACTTATCAGAGTGCATATCATTTTCCCTATTTTAAGTCACTATTTTTTCTTTTACTTTTACAATACATTGCAGCACACATGACTGGACTGTATTTTTTAAATAAATGAATATGTAAAGAATTGTTTCTCTTTTGTTTGAGGGGGGGGTGACATACCAACCGAGTCACAATAGGCGTTTTCCAAACCTTTGACACATCACGCCCAAAAGGTATGCCATCACTAGTGTAGCCATAAAGATCTTATAAACATGTGTGTGTGTGTGTGTGTGTGTGTGTGTGTGTGTGTGTGTGTGTGTGTGTGTGTGTGTGTCTTTTGAACTTTTAATATAAGTAGAAATGCAAATTTTTGAGTAAAATGTATGCTGAATGTAAAAGTGAGACAGAGAGTAACAGAGAGAGAGAAAGAAAGAGATATAATGATATGTACAAGTAAGAAGAATATGCTTGCTATTCATATTACATCTTGGGATGTTCTTACTTTACATTTTAGTATTTGTAAGTTTGGGAGAAGATAAAAGGATAACGTTATACTAAAGTTACAGATGTACATTTTTATTTATTAGTTTTAAGATACGTTGCATAGGAATCACATACCTAATAGACCTTGTATCAATAGTGGAGTATAGCTAGGAGATTTATTGTTAAAGTTATTTCTTGATTTAATCAAATATACAAAGTTCACATAGTATATAAATTTTAATCATACATATTTTTTATTTACATGCAGCAATTTATAAGGTTAATAATTTAAGCTTGAACAGTTGTACATCTATGATGAAATTTTCATCAGTTTAGACTGTATAGTTAGGATGTATCAAATTCATGTTTTTTATGTACCGATCAGCTGTTATACACAATTGGATACTGTTTCTTTAATTGTTTCAAAAATGTTGGCGCCAAAAAGTGTATATAAGCTTTTTTCAATGTTTTTCAAAATGTTCTGAAGAAGCCCAAAGTGGTTTGTGTGAAAGGGCTTAACCTTATGTAGTTATTACAATGTTATTTTTGGAAATTATTTTGTGCTTTGCTGCAATAAATCAGTTTTACTCTGTACGAGGGGTGAAACACTTATTGGTGATTCCGAGGCCGTTTACACATCAGTTGTTTTTTTTTCCTTTTGGATTTTATTCAGTTGTTATTTTCCAGCCATGGATATCATCGGTGTTGTACCACCAAAAGAAACTGCAGACAAGAAGGAGAATCTCTCCAGTCTACATGAGGAGATTGTGTTACCCAAGGGTGAAATAAGTAGACTGTTTGAGATGGTACATACTTTACATAGCAATGGTCATGCTACGAATCCATCCCTTGTATCTAAAGTTCCAGATAATCTCAGTATTAATGGTACCAATATTGGCGTCATTAAGAAGGACACATCTGTTTGTGATGTCTGGTCATCGGGGGAGAGCAAGCTGGTAAGCAGTACCAATTCTAACAACAGAGAGCATATCACTTTATCTGGGAAGAGAGATATGGACAATGACAGTTTTCTCATACCCAACGGACAAGGCATTTGTCACAGATGCTGTCCGAAGGAGACTGCCAACACATTGGATATTAGTGAACCCTTGATGAGTAGCAAGATCAACTTATCGGATTTTACCTTTGATTTTTCGATCTATGACGTGGAAGAAGAGGCTAAACAAACTGGTGCCAAGCTGAAAAGAATATTACCATTAAAAATGTACTCCTCAGTTACTGGTAGTACAACACAACACAATAAATGTACTGTTTTCACCAATAATCATTCTGTTAATCGTTCAGAAAGAGTTGGTACAATGAGTAAAGACAATCAATTCAATCAATTTTTGACTATAAATTGTAATTTTGATAGTATGAAGCACAATCAAAATATCAGTTCTCTCAACATGGATAATGTGGGGAGTTTAAAACGTATGATTTATTTCTTGGGTAAAAAACTAAAGAGCATAAATGGATTGAAAGCTGACAATGCTTATTTACTCAAATGTATTGATATGAAAATAGTTCCAATGGGATTAAGGTTCTTTAAACAACCTATGGGTTTAGTATCAACTAATAATGGTATCAGTGAATTTAATCAAATGTTTAACGAATGTGGTTTTAATTTTATGCGACTGCTTATAAAATACAATGATGAGAAGTTGTGCACTTTAGTACAGGAAGCCGATAATTTTAATACTAAAATAATTAATGACTTGTTATTTTCTGAATGGGAAAGATTATACACCAAACAATTCCATATAGCTGAAAAATGGATACGTAGTATCCGTGATAGAAAGTCCAAAAAAAATTCAAAGAGATGTTAATCAATACAGGAAGGATTCAGCTTACATATGTTCTAAGGAAAAAGAAAAAATTAGGTATGACAACAAGATATACAACCAAACACAGGTAGAAAGAAATTTTCAGGATAGATCATACTATTATAGGGAACAACATTTTTGGAGGGACGACTCAGCTCAGGGACAACCATTTCAGGACAGAGCTCTGCAACAACATTACCACCCAAATACAAGGACCAAGCAGAAGTATTGGTGGAAGAAAAAACAGTGGTAGAAGCATAAGATAATAACAACCACGTTAGAGATATTGTGATTACAGATAAAGTATATACATACAATTTTAACATTTACAATTATTCTAATATAATTATACATCATACACATTTTGATTTATTAACAAAGGGTATGAAATATATACCCAATCCCTAGTTTGACCTTGTAGATTCTTTATGTGAGTTCAAAAAATACATTAGGAAGGTCAATTTAGCTGTGTTGTTTAAAGATAAACATCAGACTCATACAAATAATAATGGAAATTCTGTTGGTATGTTAAGGAAAAAAAGTACATATATTCCACCCAGTCACCCCACAGTGGACACGTATGAGAAAATAGTGACAAGGGAAATACATCAAATGTATAACAAATTCAGAAAGACTACACATATTAGCAACCTCAGGATGAAGGGAAGACATTAAAAGATTTACAAAGGGATAATAACATTAGGGTGATGAAGCCTGACAAAGGGGGAGGGGTGGTCATTTATGACAGTATTGAATACACAAAAAAGATGTATGATATTCTCTATTATTCTGGTAATTATGAACCAGTCTCTATTAATGAGATCAATATAGCCTACCAAAGAATAGATTCATATTTGGAATAATTTTTTATTGATGGTAGAATAACCAGTGATACTTACAATTATTTAAAGGTAAAACATTCTAGACTTGCCATTTTGGTAGGCATACCTAAAGTACATAAGGACACCTTGGACCCCCCATTTAGACCCATTGTGTCAGGCAGCAAATCCAAAACTTTCCCTTTAGGTAAGTTTATTGATATTAGGTTAAAACACGAATACAACTTAATATCCCGCATGGTGAAAGACTCATGGGAGTTTTTAAGTATATATCCTGTAGATGCATGTAAAGAAGGAGTCATGCTTGTTACTATAGATGTAATTGATCACTTTTCATGCATCCCTAAACAAGCAGGGTTAGAAGCTTTTAGCAACAGTATTATTAAATATACCAATTTCAGTTGGGATGAAGTAAGTTTAATATTGGAGTTGATGTCCATTGTACTTGACAATAATTACATCTATTTTGAGGGGGAGCATTTCAAGCAGACCAGGGGGGTAGCTTGCCAACCTGGTCATGCTTGATTGGGAAGATTCCCAATTGTTCCACAGTGAATATTTCAAGTGTATTAAACATTACTCTAGATTTCTGGACGATATTTACATATTATGGGAAGACAACATGGAGAAATTTCAGGCATTCATACAATTTCTCAATAACAGTAGTGAATATTTAAAATTCATGTATACACACAGTTATGAAGGCTTGGCTTATCTTGATACTTATATTTACCATCAGGAAGGAAGATTAAAATCTAAAATATATCGGAAAAATTCCTTCTCCAATAACTATTTGGAATATGGTAGTTGTCATCCAGATAAAGTTAAACATAATATATTCAAAGGACAGTACATTTGAACTACACGGATGACATCTGAATACAATAACATGTTATAGGAACTGAATTTTATAACAGAGTTATTTCAACAAAGAGGCTGTCCCCAACATATGATGCAAAATATTGTACAATATGTCAATCAGGAGTGGGGTATTAAATATAAGCCTCTATTAGGAGCTGGGATAGTGATTAAATTATGTCAGAATCTTGGACATAATACTTATAATACTGTGACAGGCTCTTATCAAATATCTTTTATCATACAGTACAACTTAGTAGCCAAGGAAGTGATGAATATGTTACATAAATATTGGTATCTGATAACAGGTGATTCCACCTTGTTAGACATCATGGGTACTAAACCTAATTTTATTTACAAAATGGGATGGAACATTAAAAAATATTTAGAACAACATCCTGAAGGGGCAAAAACCACTAAGAAAGGATTTACAACACATAGTAAGAAATGCGGTGCATGCAATCAATGCTTTTACATATTGGAAATAGATAAAATTATTTTAGACAATAGACCCAAGACATTAGTCAGATTTAAGCAAGAAAATTGTAACACAAAAATGCTTGTGTTTATGGCAAAGTGTAATGCATGCTCCAGTTATTATATAGGCAAGATGGAAAGAAGTTTTAAAAAGCGGATTTATGATCATATATACAGTATAAGAATGAAAGACACCACAAATGCACTATATAGACATACTGAGAAGAAAGGAGATATACATCAATTTAAATTTGCCATCTTAGATATAATTAACACAGACCCTAGGGGAGGTGATCACAAAACCCTGTTGAGTTACAAGGAGGTATGGTGGCAGATATACTTGGATGCAACTACCCCCCTGGTCTCAGTGATCATATCCCATGTAAGCCCATTTTGGAAATGTTGTAATAATAAAAGGTTCTTCATATTAAACATCATAAAGATAGTTTTAATGAGAAAGACGGTTACAACATATAACACAACTATTCATTATAGCAAGCCATATAGTTATTATTTAAATGTGTCATATTTATAACAAGTGTAAATAGATGTACATTTGTATTTATTAGTTTTAAGATACATTATATAGGAATCACATACCTAATAGATCTTGTATCAATAGTGGAGTATATCTAGGAGATTTATTATTAAAGTTATTTCTTGATTTAATCAAATATACAAAGTTCACATAGTATAGAAATTTTAATCATACATATTTTTTATTTACATATAGTAATTTATAAGGTTAATAATTTAAGCTTGAACAGTTGTACATTTATGATGAAATTTTCATCAGTTTAGATTGTATAGTTAGGATGTATCAAATTCATGTTTTTTATGTACCAATCAGCTGGTACACACTATTGGATACTGTTTCTTTAATTGTTTTAAAATTTTTGGCGCCAAAAAGCATATATAAGCTTTTTTCAATGTTTTTAAAATGTTCTGAAGAAGCCCAAAGTGGTTTGGGTGAAAGTGCTTAACCTTATGTAGTTATTACAACGTTATTTTTGGAAATTATTTCCTGCTTTGCTGCAATAAATCAGTTTTATGCTGTACGAGTGGTGAAAAACTTATTGGTGATTCTGAGGCCGTTTACACATCAGTCGTTTTTTTTTTCCTTTTGGATTTTATTCAGAATATAAGAGGAGGTGATGGGGGCTAGGGAACTTAGTTATCTGAAATCAGAGTGGTTCTTTACTTAGATATTAAGTTCTGACTTTTGCAGTTATAGATAATACACATTACGGCACTTGGTTACCTCATAAAAGACTGATGGGTGGTTTGAAACACAGTTGTTTTCAGTGTTTTACTTTATGAATAAATTATTTTTCATATTACAGAGATGACACTTTTTTGCTTTTGCTTAAAGCCTGGTTTCTGATGCAAGATTATTGCCCATTTTCTTTGATTCAGTCAATTATATAACACAGACAAAGTTGTTAAAATATTTTCATATATTTCTTTTTTGCCTCTTTTCCCTCAGTGATTTCTGAGTATTCTCCTCAAAAGGCTCATTTATTCTTCTTCTCCCAGCATCAGGATAAATTAGTAGGGGAAATATGAGAACTTGGATATTTTTGTCACCTTCCATTGTCGGGTAAGAAGACCTTTGCATACTTCTGAGGCTCCCCAAGCATTAGCCAACAAGCACCGTGCAATGCCCACTGTACTGCTCTCCAGACCTTCACATACTCAAGATTCTAAGCTACAGTATCAGACATTCACTGGCTGAGTTTACCTCACTAATCCCTAAGTGTATAGGGCACACTGTCAGCTACCACCAAAGGGTCCTATGATTAGATTTCACCCAGTCCCTCCTACAGATGAGTGAGCCATCACTGAATGCTCACTTGAATCCCTTTGTTGGAGTGAAGGTCTCCTCCAAAGCCAGGCTGGTAATCAGACTTGGCTAGGCTGGGTCAAAGTCAGGTCCTTATCCCACCATGCCACGGGGCCAGATATAATTAAAATATTGTTAACTGCTCCGGTTACTGTCTGTTTAAGCAGTTCATTGTCTTATGAATAGTGAGAGGAAAAATTATGATCTTAGATCACAAGAAGCACAAAAAGATATACGTTAGTCATTTTGACCCTAATTATTTTGCCCTTTGGTACCATATATCTTGAATGAATACATGCCATTCAGTTATTTTTGGTGTAAGCAAAAGTATGTTGATTTCTGCGGTAAACACTAAACAATACTACAAAACTATATAACTTAATTTAAATTTAAGGACACCTGCAAGTAACTTTTCTAACAGTGTGTCTTTTTTAGCAAAATCACTGTATAGGATATTAAAGTATAAATCAATGCTTGTACATTTTCTGGAAAAAATCTGTTATTCTTTAATTCATTGGAGCTGAACATTGAAACTATTACAAAAATACAATGGAATAAATAGGCTTCAGTGTGATCAGGTTAAAAATGAAGTAACTATATGTCTGTCAGATATATCACTTACACTAAAGCATTTTATAGTATTTCTATAGTGTGTTTGAGTTGTGTTTCTTTCCTCAGTGCAGGAAGAGGTTACAAGAACAGATTAGGAAAGAACAGCAATAAAATTTAAGTTTACATTACATTGCTCACAGCAGCTTTAAGTATAACATTCACTGTTCTTACTAGAACCATCATCCAGTAGAAGCCACATACAGTACTTTGGATGTAAAATTAATATTTAGAAAATGGTACACATTACATGACGTTCCTTCTTCCATCTGTACAGAATCTGTTTGTTGTGCTTACAAAGGATATGAATACTTACAGACACACATCACTAATTATTATGCAGTCTATACCAAACAGTGTTTCTGAACTAGCTGAACTTGTTTTTCTTGATTTTTTTCCATCTGTATCAGGAACCTGAGGCTGGTGATATAACGCGGACAGAGAAAAACCTTTCCTGTAATTTTCTGACGCTGCTCAACTCATGGAAATGTGTTCTTTCCTTAGTTAGTTTGAAAAAGATGGTGTTGCTAGGAAGGTCCAAAGGTAAGTCTTAGACAACTTTATTGATTTCTAAGATAAAACTGCATTAATAGTCATGACTCTAAACAGAAAACCATCATAGGTGAAGCATTGCTTTCAGTAAGAATTAATTCTTGTTATTTGAACATTCAGGTGTCTTTTAATGATTTCAATTAAATGTGACAGTGAGCATGTTAACACACTTAGCATAGCTGCTAATGAATTTTCAGCTTCTCTCTTCCCTAAACGCATGTTACGGAGCAAAACAGAGTGCAGTATAGGATTTAAAAATCTGCTGTTACTGAAAGTTTGAATAATTGCTGCCAACGATTTAAGCTAAGAAGATATTTATTGCAATTTTCTATGTAATTATTTAATCTTTATAAAGGTGAATTAATTATTTTTCTCTATACTGAATACTTCTCAAATAGCAGGCTGTTTTTCTATAGAATATATCTCTTTAATCAAAGGAAAGACAAGGTGCTCTGCAGTACAAATTCAGGAGATGGAGACAAATTGAAGATGGAAAAGCATAATATTTATCAATCAATCCATCTATCCATCTATTTATTATAGTTTGTTAACCAGGTAAATGAATTGGTATAAGAATCCTGTTCAGCCATATCATAATAAGTTGGTTTAAATATAGGATAACGCTTAGTTTGGAATCTCTTTTGCTTTTTTATGTACCAACCACCTGTTAAATGTTTTTTTTTTTAACCTTGATCACAGACAGGAAAAGGCATGCTTATTTTCAATGCTTTTTATGATATATACGCCTACTCGTTTTTACTTTTATTTAGTCAGCGAGTAGTTTTACTTAGCATTGCTAATTTGAGTGATACTTTCTCTGCCACTTCCAATAATGTAGGTCATTCTTAAATATAAACCATTTGCAAAAATAATACATTTTAAAAGCATAGTGATACAAACATAATGGAAAGAATTTAAAGAATAACAATCTGATTTTTTTTGTTATTAATTACTACAGGTTATAACAATGGATTAAACACATTTTAGGAGAAAACAATGAAAGTGAACAAGTATTTGCACAACACAATGCAGGAAATCTTTGACTATTGTTCCTCTATACTTAGGAATTAACTTTTAAGATACTGTATGTAGACTAATAGAATTTTTAAAACCTAACACAGGAACAAAACAGTACATGCAGAATGACATAAAATGGTTTTATTTTGTTATATTTTTAAGTTAAATTATTATCGTTCTCCAAATAAAAAATAGAAATCAAATATATATACCATGAAACAACATAGAGCATAATAAAAATGCACATTTCTAACATTTGCACAGCTATTAAACATACCTTAATTGATTGTTCCCAGCATGATTCCAGATATTAATATCCATGTGAAAACCCACCTTGTACAGGACCATATCAAGCTAGACTTGACACCTATTTTTGAATGTGGAAGTGAGCTGAGTAGCCTTAACAGGTTTTAAGTTGCAGCTTGATCATTCCTTACAGGATAATGTGGCTTTAGCTACTCAGTGTCAGGTTATATAATATTCCATAAATAGGGATAGAACTCGTGCTAGTCTGGACTTCTTATCTCAATTTACAGTATGAATGAAACTGAAGATAAAGTACAATCACTGACATTTTGTTAAATGGATTTTCTGAACAGAAGAAACTGACTCCTATCAGAAGCATGAACCCAACCTTCAGCTTGACAAAATATGCAATGTTACCGTTCAATAAATGGGTTTTTAATACAATTGCTCATTGCTTTAAAAAATTCAGTAGGGATTACCCATGTTTCAGTGTTTATCATGAAACTAACACATACATGTCTAACAAATGGTACAGAGGCAATACTGTTGAGACTATTGTTCTGTTAGTAAAATGTTGTTCCATCATTTGAAAAGTAAACAACAGAAGTAATTTTGTACAGTTTCAAAAGACTGTTAGAGGTGAGTCAGCCTTGGACATTTTCTGCATGTTAATTGGTTTGTCTTGGTCATAGAAGACAGTGGGGTAAACCTCAATTATGAGTTAAAATTGCTATAATGTCAGTTTGTGCAGAAGAGATAACTTTCTATTTTGAGAACAGACAAATGTTAAAGATCATATTATATAAGATACATAATTAGTAATTACTTATTTTATTAAAAATATAGGGCCATATGAATGGTGGACAATGCAGTGGTTCAAATTAATATGAGGTTTTAAAATAAAGCCAGGCTCAGAAAATGAGAAGAGAAAACTCTGACCAAGAGAGGAGTCCAGTGTGTGTCCAGTTTAGTGTGACTGGTGCTTTGAATAAATTTTAAGAAATTAGGCAGTACATAAATATCTCCTGAAATATGTGATTTTTAATTCCCCAGTTTTTAGAACTTAGTTATTTTATTTAATCTATATATTCTTATTACAAACAACAGTGTTAATTAACATGTTGATTTTGTTAAATTTAATTTTGAGTAACTTCATTAAAAGTGCTGTTGAGAAAGCAGACTATTCTTAGAGATATGTTTAACTTTTCAAATAAACATTTGTAGCTCAAACATTTTTTTTTTGAGAAGATAACATATTCTTGGAAGGCTGTTTATTTGTGCAACTGAAATTTAATTTACCCTACTTTGTCAAGCTATTTAGAATACCATTTAACAATTTAGGTTGAATGATATTAAGCTGCACTGGATTTCTGAAGTAGCCAATGCTGACCTACTACATGTGTTGCTTAGAAGCATACATATCCCATATACCAGTTGGTTCTTAAAAAAGAAGGAGAATATATGAGGCTTGCAGTCACTGAAAACTTCCCTAGTTGCAGTAATAGTCTCTAGAATATTTTTATACTACTCATGTTATCAAGCAAGCAGGGACACATAATGCCTCCAGTGTCTCCTGGGTCTGCCCAGGGTTAGCTTGCAGTGGACCTTGCCTGGTACACTTTCTACGGGAGGCAACCATGAGGTACCAGCATAAGATGTCTAAGCTATCTCAACTGAGTCATGTCAAAATGGAAGAGTAGAGACTATACTCTGGTATCATTCTGAATTGACAAGCTCCTCACTTTGTTATGGAAAGTAATCCTGTCTATCCTGCAAATAAAGTCATTCCACAGCTTATGGCTGTGACCTCTTCTTTTAAATTCCTACTCAAAGATCATGACAATACTGGAGGAAACAGAATGACTGCTATACTGAAAGCTTTGGTCCATGACTCAATTCAATTCTGACTTCTCCAACCACAGCCCAGTTCTACATCTGCAGTGCTTCTGTTGTGACATCCAAGAGTCTCTTTCTGAAAGATTTAAATGATCCACCTGAGGAAGCTGCTCCCCCCACTACATACCTGCATGGAGCAGTTCTGTCTCTTTTCCAGGAGACAATTACCTGTGATTTGGATGTGTGGATTGTCATCTTGGCTGCCTCAAATTCAGCAGTGAAGCACTCCGGTCACTGATGGTGCAGACATTTGAAGCTACAAAGACAATATCATCTACAAACAGCAAGGGTGCAGCCTTCATGTCTCCAAGCTAGATATTCTCCAGACCTGGGCAACACCTTGGTATCCTGTCCATTAAAATCATAAACAGGAAGAGAGACAAATGCATCTTGGTATAATACTGCTCCTTAAGGATATTTTTCTTAATGCCAAGAATGTGGGTACAGCTCTCACTCCTGGAATGCAGTGAGACCACGTAGCATACAGCAGCATAAATGTAACTCAATTTTATTGCAATACTTCTCACAAGACATTCTAGGATTCACAGTCATGTGCTTTATCCAAGTTCACAAAACATATTGAGACAATACTGACCCACTCCACTGGCCACTCCATTACCAGCACATTGACAAAGATTTGACCCACTGTTCCATGGTCGAGATGGGCTCCTCATTACTTCTGCATCAAAAGTTAGATTATTGAATGCATTCTCATCTTCAGTACCTTGGCATGCCCTTTTCCAAGGAGGCTAAGAAGTATGTTCTCATTATATCTGAAAAACACTCTCATTTCTCCTTTCTGAAGACAGCAACAACTACTCGAGTTTGCTGTTCCAGAATTATTGCCCTAGCCTTTTATCCAGTGATGAAAAGCCACATTAAGAACAACACCTAACACTGTTTAGCACCATCAGCACTGCTGGCAGAACCTCATCCACTCCAGCAGCCTTGCCAAAGTAGAACTGTTAAATCACTTCATTTAGCTGATCTACTGAAATGGTTCCAGTTCTCCTGAATACTTCTGGCACTGAAACCTCAGGAGAAGGCAGCTACACTGAAAAACAGCAGGGGAAATGTAAGTAACTTGTTAAGGTTTAGTTTAGATATGGTTATATAGTTAATAGTTAATTTCCTTCAGCAAAGAGGAACTGCTGGTAACAGAACAATAATATGTCGTCTATAAAGGCTATTTCCATTATATGGTGTTAATTTATATTAATATCACTAATTTTGGATATCTTTATAGCTCTAAAATACAGCCCAGAAGATATGTTAAATAAGCATTGTGATTTGAGATATCATTATTATGTTCCTGGTTTTATATTGATTAGTTTATAAATGAGATTGTGCAGAAACTTGTGCCTACTTTCCTAAGGATTAATAGGGATTGCAGTGTATCTAGTGATATGAGTAGAAATTAAATGTATACTTGTTCTAAGGACTTGGAATGATTCAAGGTTACCACTGTGTTAACTCTTATAAAATGAGATATGTATTTACAGAAAGTTTTAAATTATAAGCACTGTCTTGTTTTTTCTAGATGACATAAAGCAGAATGAGGAAATAACCATATGATATTTTTTTAATTTCTCTGCTGTAACAATAGCAAAGATTTTCATATCTATATTAATTACAATGATTAAACTGTTGAATCTTTAGTAGATGAAGTTCAACATTAGGGTTAGGTTGCTGTTTAAATAGTGTTTTGGACTTATTTAAGTGAACTACTTTTAGTCTATTATCAATGCTGTAATTATAGAGTTTGGATAAATTATATGATTGAGTGGCTTAAGCGACTTACAGAATAGGGAAGGGAATATACCTGGACCACAGGTTTTTGAAAGCTTTTGTTTTAAGATATCATTATATACTTCATTTTGAGGATATGACATAACAACAGTGTCGTGTTTCATTTAAGGCAAGGATGTATAGATCAAGGATCTCAAACTCATGACCCCTAAGGTCTCAATCAGCTCTAAAATCAGCATAATTCTTAATAAGGTACTACAGTATATTCCTAGCTGCACTGGCTACCCTTTCTTTCTTTTTTTTTTCAAGAGTGAGGCCATTGGCCAAGTGTTCTAATCCTCATACACTCCATTTTGAGATGACTGGTATAGATCATGAAGGCAACGGTATGTGTAGCAAATCCACAAACACTTTTTTTCAAAAATCTTTATTTATATTTTATATGCCATTAAAATTCTTAAGCACAAACACAACATTGCCTAGAAATCAAGTGATTAAACTTGAGAATATGAATAATACATATAGAATAGGCAATAACTTATTTGCATAAAATATATAAAATTGTATAGACAAACTAAAGTATTTAACAATATATACACTATATACAATACAATGCCATAAGCCACACAGAGTGGGGAGTGGTAAGATCAGCCTAGATCCTGCCAAACTGGAAGCCATTTGGGCATGGCCTACCCCTGTTACCAAAAAGCAGGTGAGGGCATTCTTAGGGACAGTGGGGACTACAGAATGTTCGTCCTCAATTATAGTACCATAGCTGCTCCCCTCACAGACCTGGCAAGGAACAACAGGCCAGATAAGGTAGTGTGGATCCCAGCATATCAGCAGGCAGGCATTCCAGAAGCTTAAAGAAACTTTGGGAGGATCTCCAATGTTAGCCAGTCCAAATTACAGCAAAGAATTTGCTGTGCAGGAGGATGCTTCAAACCATGGGGTGGGACTGTTTTTAGCCAGGTTTCCTCAGAAGGAGAAGAGCACCCAGTGGTATATCTCAGCTGTAAACGCCAACCCAGGGAAGAATGTTATGCAGTTGTAGAAAAGAAATGTCTAGCCATAGTATGGGCATCGCATAAACTTCAGCCTTATCTGTATGGAAGGAAATTCACTGTAGTTACAGACCACAATCTTTTAACATGGCTGCATACAGGCAGCCAGCAAAATGCCAAGTTATTAAGGTGGAGCACAGGATTGCAGGCATCTAACATGACAGTACAATACCATAGTGGGAACAGCAATGCAAACACAGATGGGATTTCAAGACAGGGAATGAGGTAATATATTCCCAGATAGGCTTATTTCTCTCAAGCAAAGTTTTTCATGGGTAACTTGAAAAACTAACTTGAGTCTTCAAGGGGGGGAGAGACTTGTGATAATATGGGCAAGTGCCAGCATAGCCAGCTAGAGTTTTGTCCATTGAATATCAAACTGATTTATATAAGATGCTTGTGTTACAAATGTATTAGAACTGTGTGCCATTTGTATGTACAGATGCTTCTGCTGAAAATGTATTTGTGAGGTTTGCTTGGGTTAAAATGTAACAACACTGCACCATGCTGAAATGAAAAGAAATGTGCATGTGTTATTGCAACTGAATTAAATGTATATGTTTTAATAGAGGACACTGGCATATAGCAAAGGTTAGCTTTAAAAAAATAAGGAAAATGCCAATGAGCTGTGAAACCATTAAAATGTCACCCCACAGTGCTGAATAGGACCAGAGACATCCGGACTGGGAAAGAGCCCTTCTCCATTAGCTTAATGAAAATAGAGGAGGCCCTCATCACTGCCATAAACATTTAGATGTATATTGTAGCTGTCTATGGTAAATTCCTGTCTCAGCTTCAAAGGGGAATACTGTGAGAACCTAGAGTCACGTGACCAGATGAGGTCATTCTACCAGCCCTCTTGGGAATTATATTTTAGATATTAAAAGGAGAAATCTCAGAGTACTGAGTATTCTGTTGGAGAAGCCTGAGGAGAAAGACCCTCATCCACAGCATATAAGTAACTTAATTAGGGGATATTAAAATTCTCTTAGATTCGGTCAGGAATATACTGAAGCTTAGTTCAGCGAGTGTTTTTCTTTATTTGTATTAGTCTGTCTATCAATGTTAATTTCAATATTTTCTGTGATTTGAACTATGTGGTTTACTGTAAATATATATTCAGTATTTTCATGCTCTTTTAGTATTTATTAATAAATATATTTAAAACTTTATTGTTGTTTGCCCTTGTACAAAGTATCAAACCTTTGAGAGTACTTATATTTATTTGCAGACACTGTGAGGGCTGCTCCAGAAGGCCTAGCCATCTTGGAGAACTACTACCATTTGTATTAGTATTAATATTACACAGTACAATTGGACACCCCTTTGTTAAGGGCTTTAGTGTAACTGATTGTGGAGTATCTGGTGGCAGTGATAACTACTTTATAGTCTGGGAAGAGGGCTGCATAACTAAAACACCTTTGCCAGCCTTTCCCAGGTGTTTGTGTGTGTGTGTGTGTGTGTGTGTGTGTGTGTGTGTGTGTGTGTGTGTGTGTGTGTGTGTGTGTGTGTGTGCAAATCTGTGTGTGTGTGTATGTCAGCTACTTGGGGCAGGGACACAAAGCACTGGGTTTACAGAGCGGGTGCTGTCCTGGACACTCAGCTGAGGACTTAACCATACAGCTGTACCAGTGAGGAGTCTTACTGGGGACCTGGAGGGAGACAGGTATAGAGATGTCCAGACCCCAGGCTGTATGTGTTCCCTGTGTGGTCTTAAGGGAAACTGAACTTGATGCAGGGAGATCTGCATCTGGAAATACTTAGTGTTTCCATTTGTTTTCCAAGTGCATGCCCCTCTCCAGTGTCAATGGTGAGGATTCAGGTTCCTTGATTACTGGCTTGGCATGGGGATGACACATATTGGTGTTCATCACATATTGGTAGCAGTGGTAGGTATCACAACAGTAATATATTTGTTTTGTCTATAGTATAGTCACCTTCATGTAAAATAGCAAACATAGTATTTTTTTAGTTTTAAATTGTTTTAACATGTTTGCTAAAATTATAGATAGTAGCTGGCTCGTCACAGCATGTAACATAAACGTCTTGCTTTCCATGGTAATTCAGATGATCTGTATGTACGATTAACAGGTCATATGTTAGCCTACACTGATTTAAATTGCCACTCCAGAACTTGTCTCCAGCCCTGTTGCATAATGAAGTCCATGCTTTTGGTAACTGAATTAGTGATACTGCCATTTGTGCTCTTTGAGAGGCAGTGACCTTATTTATCAATAATCTCTTTAAAGAAGCTTTATAGGTTCATAGGTGGGTACTAGGCTATCTGCCCGAAGGCATTTATAAGCCTAGTCAGAATGTGTTGGCTTTCACCGCCCCCTTAGATTAGTTCCCTGTGCCTCTGTCCAGCAGAGCCACTGAAGTAATCCCTGAGGTAAACTTTCTGTTTCCCATCCACTCGTCAAGGTTTTTTTTGAAGAGTGTTAGAGAGGAGCTCTGCCTAATGTAGATTGGGATCTTGTTCCAAAGCATGGGAAGTCTCTGGGACAGGAATCTATCCCTCCAGCATGTCCTATTTATTGTTGTGGTGAAGTTTAGATCATTAGAGCGTGTGGCTTGAGGGGATAAGGTTTTCTTTAGGTGGAGCATGTCCATCAATTCTGGGTTGGACATGGCCTTGTATGTCAGGCAGAGATCACCTCTGTGTAGGTGGTATGCAACTGAGTACAACTGGAGTTTCTTCAGTCAAGCTGCATAGGGCATCTGTTTGAGGCCATTGATCCTCTTGGTGAGGTACTTCTGTGGTCTTTCCAGCTGTTGCAGGTGTCTTGTATGGTACATCCCAAATGGAGCGCTGTACTCTAAGATGGGTCTGATGAGTGATGAGTAGAGGGGCACAATGACCTATTTTGATCTGGATGCGAACCCTTTTGTGATTAGGTGGGCCACGTAGAAGGATTTTCGAACCACTTTGGCAATGTGATTATCAAAGATGAGATTACTATCTACTTGGGTCCCCAGATCCACTATTACATCTTCCTTATTTAGGGACTACCACCTATGTGGTAGTTTGTGGGTAATTTGTTTTTTCCAAAGGGGATGACTGTGCACTTTTTGGCATTTAGCTTGAGGCCATGATTTTGACACCAGGTAACCATCTCAGTGAGACCATTTTGGAAGATGTCTGTGTCAGCTGGAGAGTCAATTATAGCCCCTAGTTTGCAGTCGTCTGTGAACTTGGTCAGCCATAGTCCTCCTGTGCTTGCCTGTACCTCTGAGAAGTATATGCTAAACAGGAGGGGTCCTAGGATTGAGCCCTGGGGAACACCACTTATAACCGGTTTAGAGACGGACCTAGCTCCCACAACTCTCACCATGTGGGTTCTGTCCATGAGCTAGTGACGTAGGGGTTTATGTTCAGGCTGGTGAGCTTGACTATAATACCAGAATGGGGAATGGTGTAGAAGGCCTTAGCGAGGTCTAGGTAGGCTGTGTGTACCACCTTTCCCTCATCTATAGCCCTGGTAACTGTGTCAAAGAAGTCCACCAGGTTTAGGAGGCATGATTTGCCCTTAACAAAGCCAAACTGGGTAGGGTCCAGTGTTTGGAGGTCCCCAATGTCTCTGTTAATGATTTCCATGATGATGCGCTCCATAGCCTTGCAGACCAAGCTAGTCAGGCTTATAGGGTGATAGTTCCCAGATTCTGTTGAGGCTCCACCTTTCTGGAGTGGAATAACCATTACTGTGCACCACTCTATGAGTATGTAGCCTGTGGAGAGGTTGGTTAACTGGTAATCAGCCTAATATGTTGTTACACTCTATCACTGCATATGCCAAAAGGAGCATAAGTGCGTCTGATTTCCTGTTCTTTATACAAAGTAGGACTCGCATATTAGTATTTGATAGAAGGTGAACCATAAGTAGGATAAAACTTAAATAAATACTTGACTAGTTTTAGAAGGAACTCAATGCTGTTTAAGTCTTGATCATTGAGTTAGAAAACAGAAAGCACATTCCATGAGACCATACTCCAATAAGAAGAAGTATTCTTTATTTGAGGTGCACAAACAGCTGTGGAGGTTTATTAAACCCCTATGCAAAGTTATGCTGAAGAAGGTATGTGTGACTGAGTTATTTACAATCTGGATAGTAGTTTAGAACCATGTTTTATAGGTTCATAGAGAAGTACAGCACCAGCTGCACTTGTAGGCCATTTTAAGCCTATCCAATTTCCCTTCTAAAGGTGTGAATCAAACTCTGAACCTTGTGTCTGTGAGGCAAACACCTTAACCATTATACCAAGCCCACCCCATTTCCCACGGCAAGATAACATATTGGGAATAAAGTCAGCCAAGTTCTTTGGTAGATTATTAAGGAATAGATTGGCAAATTTTTGTCAAGTGTGTTGCATGCTGATACCAACATAATGGGTATAAGAAGTTTTAGTATGCAGAAACAGCCTTACTCATCTTAATGTGAATGCACAAAAGTTTAAATTAACATTAACAGTTATTGTAATTCTCTTTTTATTGCCATGTGACCTTGACTCAATGTTACTCCTATTCCATTTCTATTTCCCACAATGAGCTGGTCAGATATTAGTCACTTTCCTTTGTAAAATTAGGTACAATGATCTCTTTTTCAAAGTCTGGATGCCACCTAAAGCTCCAGAGCATAATTTTGAAATTAGCCATAGTCAACTGTGTAGGAAGTGGGCATCAAACTTTTGGCACCAAACAAATTGTTGATATTATAATCCATGGCTACTGCATATATTATATAACTGAGATAAGTAAAATGAGGAAACACTAGTTTTTAGTTTAAACTCCCTGTCCTTTTCCATACAAACTCAACAAAGAGTGAAATCTACAGTATCTAACGCCAGAACTAAACCAAATTTCTAGACTCTCGATACGTCTCAATCCACCCTAAAACTGGCACAATGCATGCTATCATCAGTATCATCAGAATCAACCCCCCTTTTTTCATTTAACATGGGGTCAGGTGTTGTGTCAGGTATAGTCACTTCTCTCATTTCAAAGACTCCTACCTTTTTTGATAGTTATGTTGTCATGTCTCAGATTTTCTCTCATGCAATCCATCCATGCCTTGGTTGGCATCCTTATTTTTTCTTGGCTTCTTCCTATTTCATCCAAATCTGCTTATCAAATCAGCTGTTGTTTTCTTATATGTGTTACAAAACCACTGTAATCTGTTTTCCTTGACCTTTTCTATATCTGGGGCTACATTGGCTTCCATTCTGAAGTCCTCATCTCTTCATCTGCACCACAGTGTGCATTCTATTACCCATCTCAGGCTCTTCTTCTTCCTCCTAGCCTCTTTGCTTCAAAGGCCTTGATAAGCTCCAGGTATACTGTACGTACTGCACAGCTGTTGTCTACAGCTTCATTGACTTTCTCAGAGAAATTTATTAAAGCAAACATGATCTCATTTGACAAAACCATATTATTGTGGGTCTAGACAAGTAGACAGGGTTATAATCAGGTCTCTGATTATAACCAAATTATTATGTGTTTGATACATGAATGCCAAGAAATTCACCTCAAGAACAAAGCTGAAGATGTGAATTTTGGCATAAATGTCAAAAGCACATAAAATGATCAGTCTGATCTAATCATAATTCTTTGCAGAGCATGGAGCTTTTTCTCCTCCATGTACTACTAGTTACAGAAAAAAAACAAACACAAAAATGAAAACAGTTTAGCAGAGCAAAGTGCAAGTGCTGTTATACAGACAAACAGCAAGCAGAAATGAACTGTCTATTTGAAGAATGAAGAGCTTAAAAGTTGTTAGACACTTCAGTATGCCACATTTTTTGTTTATAAGTTTGGCAGGTGATATTCTAAGAATGTCTCAAAACTATTTTACCATCTGTTCTTCGGATCTATATTAGATCACTGAAACAGCAGAATTTCGAATGATCTAATATTGAACCCAATATTAAGAATGCTGAAAACAGTGAAGCTGCACAAAACCTAATTCTTTCCTAGGGAAATAATTTGGTTGGCCATTGTTGTGGTTTCGCTATTTTCAGCAATGCGGTGGAAAGTTACGGGTTGGGTTAAGGTAACTGCGTGATTGTGCACACATTCAGGTTAGGGTGCAGGCTGGGTGAGTTAGGGTTAGGGCACAGGTCAGGCAAGTGTGCGATTGTGGCTGAATTTGGGGTTATGGGCAGGTTAAGTGAGTTAGGGTTAGGGCACGGGTGAGGTGAGTGTGTGATAGTGAGAATTTGGGGTCAGAGGTGGGTTTAGTGAGTTAGAGTTAGGGCACGGGTGAGGTGATTGTGTTATAGTGAGAATTTGGGGTTGGGGCAGGTTAAGTGAGTTAGGGCACGAATGAAGTGAGTGTGCGATAGTGACTGACCTTAGGGCTAGGGTCTGGGTTAAGGTAAGTGGATAGATAGTAGTGTATGTGCAGTGTAGTGTAGGGTTAGATGTAACTTTTAAATGTATGTGTGTAGATTGCTGCTTTTTAGTGTGCTTGTGGTGTGTGTGTGTTTCTCGGAACAGCAAATTTTTTTCCCCTGGGAAACAAAATTCGCTGTTTTGAGGTTTCAATATTGTTAGGGTTCAGGTTTTGCAGTTCAACGTTACGGCATTTGATAATGAGCCATTTCGATTATCTGATATAGACCCCTGTTCTTCTATGCCTGATGGCATTGTCTCTTGTTCATTCCTAGCATGAGACATGATCTTAACCGTGCTTATGAGTGTTTAACAAGAGCTTGTTAAGCACCTTTCTGACATCAAAAATGTGATTAAGAAAATTGTATTTTTACCTGTACTACATCATAATTACAGTGCTCCATGCACTACAAGATTTATTTTATGATTGGTTATGGAATCAGATATAATATGTTCCATGGTTTTGTAAATTAGGATTGTTAGGCTTATGGCACTATAGTTCCTGGGATCTGAGTTGGGGCTTCCTGAAGTGGCGTAACAATAGCAATTCTCTGTATATCAGGAATACACTCAGTGGCTGTAATAAAGCTGAACAGTTGAATGTTTCATGGAGGTCATATTTGGCAGTGTTGATTAAGTAACTGCATATATTGTCCAGGCCAATAGACAAGGACGTTTTAGAATTAGTGAGTGCAGTTAGGAAATGCCCCATAATAATCTTGAGGAGAGGAAGGGACTCTGGAATTTGTAGAATTCCAAAGACTGTTTCTGGTGTGTAGTTGGTACTAAATTTATCTTGAATGTATCTGCATATATATTAGCAATATATTTAGGGTCGGAGTGGATAACATTGTTATGAATTAATTTAGAGCCTTGCTTAATTGTCTGCTATAGTTAAAGTAGGACTTCTAATTATCTTCAGCTTTGGATTTTAATTTTAATTCCAGTTCTACTTTGATATTTCTTATGTTAGCATTAAGATTTTACTGATCTTTTTATAGCATTTTTTAAGGTGGGTATAGTTTGATTAATGATGGGCCTTAATTAGCTTTTTCTTTTATTATAGAATTTATTTGTGCTGTTCCACCAAATTGTCTTTTTATCTTCAATATATTTTGTTATGAATGGACTATCTGGTTTATGCTATTTGTTAAATTAAACCTGTATAAGTGACAGCTGTTGCTAGAGGGGGCTGGAAATCTTACATCTGATGTTTGAGAATTCAGTGTGTACTGTTGATAGGTTTGTGTTTTTAAAGTCCTTAAATTCAGAGATATTCATTGTGATTGTTTACTGATTTGTAATTAGCTTTGACCAGAGATTAGGATACCATAGGAGTAGATCAAGCAGGTCTGATGTTAGTGAGGATTAGGGTAAGAAAATGCTCATCCCTTGAAGGCTGGTTAACTATTTGTAAAAAGATGTTGGCAAAGTCTAGGCATCATTGGTCATATCCAGTATTACTGAGTTTGGTGCTTCAATTAATGGATGGATAGTTGAAATCACCTATCAAAAATGTATTTTTATTTATGAGTAGTTCAATAAGTACATTTAAAAATTTTTAATGGCCCTCTGGGTACACGGAGGATGACATATATTAGGATATGAATTGAAAATGTATTTCTACCAAGGATAGAAATGATATACTGAATGAATTTAGTCAGTGGGCAGAGGAGATATGTTGGGAGATAAACCACACTGCGGAGGAGACTTGCTAGCTGAGGTAAAAATGTACTAATATTCATTTAACTATTTGAACCTACAGGAAAAAACTACATAATATAGTCTAATCCAATAGGAGTATTACGTATACCATGATAGTTATTTTACATTGAGTATTTGATAAAGAAGGTTCATGGTTAAAATTTGGGGTCTATATCATAATGTCGAAGTCTGACAACTTTGCAGCACTAAAGTTTGAACTTGAATGTTCGAAGTGTCAGAACTTCGAAACATATAGCGGAGATCACCATAAAGTGCGGGAAGGGAAGATTTAGTAGTGCAGTCTCGAAGTTAGTATATTTAAGTAGCGGGGGATGTGGGGGTGCAGGGGGGCTTGCCCCCCTGCATTGAGCGGTTTTGTTTTTGTTTTAGGTTTTAAATGTTTTTTTTTTTTTTGACATTCTGTTCTGACACTTCAAACATTCCAGTTCGACCTTAAGAGCTTCGAAGTTGTCAGACTTTGACAGTATGATATAGATCCTAAATTTTGTGTGCACAAACATTATTTGTATATAACAATCAAATCACTGCTATACCATTGATTCAATAAGGCTGAGTAAAAGTAGAAATGTCAGTACTATTTAGATGAACAATAAAAATGTATGTCTATAACAACAGAAACACTATATATAATCTACATGCAAGGAATTTTAAACCAGTAAATGTTTCTACTGTGAGCTACAAATTTAATACTGGAGGAAAGTTGTCCCGTACTGGGAGTTTCTTACCCAAAACAGACTGAGAGAAGCAAAGCATTTAATTGGCTTTTTTTTCTTTCTTGTTCCTTCAACTGCTGTGCTGCGCATTAGATTTGAATCCATGAACATGACTAATTTACTCAAAAAGCCAAGGCTCTTTAAATATTCATGGTTCTGAATGGCAGTCAGAGTGCAGCTGACTTCACCTGGCTATTAAGGCTTAACCATGAGGATGATGTCTTTGGAAACTTCCAGGCTGTTTCATGTTACAAACTATTTGATTACACTTTTACTGGAAGTGCTGCTTCATATATATGTTATTTTTTTCATACTGTTTGTTAATATATTGTATAGTAGAAGATAGGTAGATGGCACACTTACGTTTGTCTGTTGGGATTGTAAGTAATGTACTACCAAACTCAGTGCAAGTATTTCATGTTACAGCAGTGCATTCTGGATTGACTGCAAAGGTTAATTTATTACTAATTGCCTCAGGCTGATGTTCCATTCACAATATACCTTGGTAATTAGTAAAATACTAATGTTGTCACTGTAAGTTAAGAGACTATTTTCCCACAGATTTTTGTAGTGATAACAACGCTTAACTATTTAACTGTTTTTACTTAAAACAATTTATATATATATATATATATATATATATATATATATATATATATATATATATATATATATATATAGTACTGTTTTTATAAACTACTATTTACTTAAGGAACAAAAATACAGTTTTATTCCCATAGCACACAGTTTCTGAATAAGTGATATCTCATTTTTTAGGATTTGATAGAGAAGTGCAACATGCATTTTGTTTTTTTTTTAAATACATTCCAAAAGTGTGCTGCTTTCCACTTAATATGTGAGAGCAGCCATGAAACACAGAATTCATTAGTGTACAATATAGTTTGCATCTGTAGGTATACCAGCTAGTTCTCTCTGATTTTTCAATATGATCCCTGACTTTGTCTCATTTATCTGCCCTGTCCCTCATAAAATTTATCATTTTTATGGTAAATCACTAAGGATTACTGTCAGTTACTAATGCCAGGAATTAAAGTTTCATAGATCTTATTATTCATAAAAAGCATGTTGACGGAAAACCTGTTATTCTATGTGAAATAGAGTAATATTTAAAATTACCCATGATTTTGTGTCTTTAGCCACACATTAGGTTTGTCTTTATCCAGAATTTTTAGACAAAAAAGTTGATAGTTCTGTCTGCATTTACGCAGGATGTATTGTTTTTAGAGAAGAACCTCTCCTCTGAAAAATGGCAGTGGATAGTATCAGGATATGGGCACATTTTGTTTATTATGTATGCATTCAAGAAGTTTAATCAACATAAATGAGGAATAGGAATGTAAACTGAAAGAGTATGGCCTGGTTTATTTAATTGTATTCACATTGTTTATCAGAGTGGAGCACAGATTGAGCATGACCATTTGCAGTCCCAGCCTCGGTGGTAATGAACATTACAACTAAGTACAATTACTACAACACAAACTGAACATACAGCAACATAACCAGTGGCACAGCAATAAGTTCTAGTATATTTTCACATAAATTCCTTGTGATAGTGATGTATTTTATCAAAACATTGTATAATCAGAAGGTTAACTGGATGGTTCCCTAATAGAGAACAACAGGGAAAGAGATATTAGAAAAGCATAAAGGAATCCAGTGTTAACTGAGGAAAATAAATATGGAAGGCGTTAGTAGATGTTGAGGAATTCCATACATATTTATAAGGTGTATGTTGTTTTGTGTATTAGTGAGGGATATAGAGGTGTCAATGTAAAGGGTACTATATGGGTACTGAGTAGCTTTAGTATGAGATTTGATCAGTTATGTGGAATGACCTGTTTTGTTAGAGTTACATTTAAATGATATACTCATACAGTTATAACAGGGTTTGCAGTAATGCAATACAAAGGTAATGATACCGGTTATAGAAGTGGGAGATATAATATATTAAAATATTCAGTAGGTAGGGAAAAGTATAAACTACAGCAATTTGAAGGGCACCTTCAATATCTTTGGGTGCGCTGGGCATTTTCTTAAAGAACTGCTTATAGAGGCTAGGCACACATTACCATTTGTGGTAATCTAAATATTCCAGATAGGAGGTATAATATGGGCATGACCTTAGAATGTGAGAGTAAAACAGACAGACAAACCACAAAAGGACTGAAGACAGCCTTCTATAGAAAACAAAAAACAAGAAAGAAACACTATGCAAAACATGCCCAAAATATTTATTATTTAATTTATTATTTAATATTTATATTGAGTGCTTTCATCTGTATAGACAGACTTCATAAGCATAATTATTTGTTTATTGGCATTTGTTTACTGGGGAAATCCGATTGAGCAGTGTCCTTTTTCAGCAGCGATCCATTATACAGATTTGGACATCATCTGCACTTGTTTCATCATTTATAGTCAGTTTCATTCATTAGCAATAGTTATTGGGGAATCTTTAGCATTAGTTATGTAATTTGCAAACTATTTCCATTAAAATAACAGTTACATATGTTGCATATGATTTTTTTAATACAGGGAGGTATACGCAGTGCAATATCATCAGTATACATTGTGTTACTATAAAGGCTTGTTTAAAATTTAAGACACAAAAAGTTAAGATAACAAGTGAAAGTAGCCCAAACAAAGGAAGGAGGGGGGAGACACATGAAAAATTAAGTAGATGAGATGAAAGAGGAAGGTATAGTTGTGATAATAGTATAGTTATGGCACAAATTCATACCAGCATACCAGTACCAGTTTAAGCAGAGGTGGTGCAGGTGCAGAGCCATTTACCTATCAGGTATTGCTTCAGTTGACATGTAAAGACTTTCAAGTTGCAGAGTGTTCTTAATGAGAGGGGGATGGCATCCTAGCTATTAGCAATGCAGTGCGAGCCTGCAGTGCGTTTGGGCTTAGTTACAGAGAATACTGATTTGACAGTGGCGTGTAGAGGTCTCTTAATAGTGCAAGGTTGAATGATGGATGAAAGGGATGGGATTTTTTCTGGTTTTTGAGGTAGTTTGAAGGTTTTAAGCAATTGTGACAACAACAGAGAATTATTTAGTTCAAGCCAGTTTAGTTGTTTAAGAGAGCGGCAGTAATATGATCTATGTTATTGGCTGGTTGCAAATTTTGCTACTTTATTGTAGCATTGCTCTAGTTTACCTCATAGAGAGAAGATGAGATTGGTTAAGATGGGAGAAACATAAAATAGGGTGAAGAGAAGAGAAGAAGCGGCTATGTTTTGTCTAGCGGAGTCAGTAAGGTAGTGTTTCATTCTCTGGAGGCAGGCTAGTTTTTAGTGTGTCTTCTTTATGTCTTGCTGAAGATGGAGATCAAATTCCAGGTGTATGTCGGTAATCACATATAATAGCTGGATGGGGAATAGCAGTCTATATGGGAGGAGAGGCAGTAGTAGTTTAGTTTTTTTTTTTGATTCAGGTGGAGTTGTGAGTTATTGAACCAAGCTTCTATGAAGGAAAAGGATTTCTAAGGGAGTGTTTGAAGGAAGGGGAGTGTCTAAGCAGCACATGTTAGAGTGGAGTCATCAGTGTATTGTGCTGCAGTGGCCTCTCTTGCTGTTGTGCTTAGTTCGCTGATAAATACTTGAAACAATAGTGGTAATAGGTTGGAGCCTTGTGGGTCTCCAAAAGACATGGGAAGGAAAGAGGCAAAACCATCTTGCCATTTAACTGTTTGGGACCTATTAGTGAGGTAACTAATAAAAAATTTATTTGAGGAGTGTGACAACGCATAGAAAGAGAGTTTAGTTAGGTGAATTTAATGACTGAATACGTCGAGTGCCTTAGACAGATTCAGAAATAGGGTTGAGGTTAGAAGAGCTGAATTTCTATTTTGATTTATTATATTAGTAAATGTTAGAAGGGCAATGGCTGTACTGTGCTTGGGTATGAAATCACAATGTGAAGGTGAGAGAAAGTTATGAAAAGTAGTACATATAGTACGTTGAGAGTGATTATATCTTTCCAAGATTTTGGATAAAGGCGAGAGAATGGTGATTGGTCTATTGTTTGTGAGTTCTTTATGGAGGAGTATTATATATGATTTTTTGTAAAAGGTGGAGACATATTTTTCTTGGTTAGCATGGTTTATTAGAAATGAGACATGATATGCAAGGCTGTCTGCAGAGAGTCTCAGGTATTGAGATGGAGGTTTGTCAGAGGCAGTGGTTACTGTCTTTAGGGTGTGTAGGCATTTTTTACTGTAGATGTTGGCACTGGAGTGATTGTAACAGTCCATTGTGAACTCAGTGGCTGGAGTGGGATGGCCAGCTTTGTAGTAGCTTTGTTTTGTTTTGTTTTGTAAGAGGAGGGTTACTGTATTTATAAAATGTGAGTTAAACTGTGAAGCAATGCTTTGAGAGCTATTGGTTGTGGATAGGCTGAGGTGAGCCTGTTTTCCAGGACTGAGAAATGTATTTATTAATTTCCAGAAGTTGTTTAGATTATTTGATGATGAATTTTGTATGATGCTATAATATGCTTTTTTGTTTGCATTGTTTTAAGTGGTTCTTTAACTACCTATATTGTTACAGGGATGTTTGAGACTTGGTTTGTAGCCATGACATCTGGGCTTTATCTCTAAGCTGCATGAGCTGCTTTGTTTTATCAGTAAACCAAAGGTCTGGTTTGTTTTGAACTCTTTTGGTTCTTGCTCTGCCTGGATATTTAGAAACATTGTAATAAATGTGTCTACTGCTTCATCAAAGGGAAGAGTTTTAAGTAATGCCCAATAGTTTCTTTATTGAATATATTGAGGATTTTCTGAACTGTTTGGAGTGTTTGATTATTTAATTTATCTGGTGGTCACTTCAGCTCTTGGGCTGGGTGCCATTTATCACAACATTGTTTGGTGTCGTTGTTAGAATAGGTCTATATTATAAAACCAAAAGTTTACTTCAGTGAATGCTGACATGAGCGAAAATGCTGGTAATCAAACAGGTGTTTGTGGAGGTGTGGTGCAGTCAGGAGTGAGATATTTAAGCAATAACCCATGCCTGGGTGTGGGTAATGCTGGATTTACCCATGGTTGGTGTGGTTTGGTCACGAGGGTGAAGCCCGAGTGGCCAAACAAAGACAACCGTGGGTAAATCCAGCATTACCCACACACAGAAGCAGATTATTGCTATTATACAATGACATTAAGAAAAAAAAAATTACTTTTCTTAAATAATGGCATTATATAATGCGTCCGTGCTGCCCTTCTGCAGCTGTCTGGTATCCTGGAACAGTTCTGATGTACTGCGCATGCGTATGCTTATGCAGTACATCAAAGCTGTGTGTAGAGGAAGCAATGGAAAAAGGAAGATCTCCGTTGCTTTTTTAAAGTTGTCTTGCTATGTTAAATGAGTTTAACATAGCGAGATATCTTTAAAAAAAGCAACGGAGAAAGGAAGATCTCCGTTCCCTTTTTTAAAGCTGTCTCGCTATGTTATACGAGTTTAACATAGCGAGACAGCTTTAAAAAAAGGAACAGAGAAAGGAAGATCACCGTTGCTTTTTTTAAGATATCTTGCTATGTTAAACTCATTGAACATAGCGAGATTACAGCAATGGAGCTCTTTCATTCTCCATTGCTGCCTAACACAAAAAAGTAAAGACTTATTTTATTTATTTTATTTTATTTTATTTTACATTTGTTGACCGGGCTAGTCCAGCTGGATATATGTCCATTTTCAGTGGAGGCCCGGGGAGAAAAGCTCCAATGGTTATAACAAGTATAGGGAATACAAAAAATAAACAAAACAAAACAAAACAAGACAAAAATTGAGCATAGTAGATAATTAGACTTTAGTATAGGTAATTTACATGTCAGAGGAAATATACATACCAAGATATTATTCCTAAGAAAAAAAGTTATTAAATAATTGCAATACTCAATTTGATAATATCAGAACGTAGTGTAAATAATACATAGTCATACCATTATCAATGTCATAAAAATTTTTTTTTTTTTTTTGTATATATGAGATGAGTTATATCCACAAGGATGTAATGTCAGTGGGAATCAGTCAGGATGTAGTATAGAGAGAAGGAAATATTGAGGTAGAGGAAAGGAGGAAGAAAGGTTAATCAGGATTGGTACAGGAGCAAAGCCAGTGTTTATTAAGATGGATTCTCAGTTGTTTTTTAAAGAGTGGAAGATTGGACAAAGATGAGATATTGAGTGGAAGTTTGTTCCACATTTTGCCAACTGAGTTGGAAAAAAGACAATCTCCTGCAGCATTATTGGGTTTGGTACTATTAACTAGTAGTTTATCTGAAGAACGTAGTTGTTTCAGGTTGTTGTAGGGAGTAAGGAGGTTGGAGAGTATTGGTGTTTTGGATGGTTGATATAGAATGTTATGAGCTATTAAGAGCTGCTGATAAATAAGCTTGTTAGGAAATTCAAGCCAGTTTAGTTGTTTTAAGTTCAGGCAGTGGTGTGTTCTAAACTGGGATCCTGTGGCAAATCGAGCAATATTATGGTAAGATGAAGCAAGTTTTTTGAGGTTACTTTTAGAGAGATTAGTGTAAATAGGGGAAGCATATAGAAGGGTAGAGAGGAGGTGAGATTGGGCTAAGGTGGTTCGGGCTTCAGGTGTAAGGAAGGATTTGATTCTGTAAAGGGATCCAATCTTTTTGTTAACTACTTTTATTGTGTTATTGATGTGACAGTTAAAGTTAAGATTATTATCAATAGTAATACCTAGTAGTTTTGTAGAAGAATCTGGAGTAATAAGAGTATTATCAGTGGAAGTAATAGAGAAGTCTAGGAAGTAGATTTGCTGGTAGGTGCGAACAGTAGTAATTTGGTTTTCTTGGGGTTAAGGAGTAGACAACGGTCAGAAAACCACTGTTCAACAGTGGTAAAGGTTTTTTGGGTAAGAGGTTGGAGTTCCGCTTGAGAAGAAGCAGTGCAGATTATAGTGGAATCATCTGCATATTGTATGCAAGAGGTGTTAGGGATAGCTGATTGGAGGTCATTAATAAAGATAGAAAATAGAAGTGGGCCTAAGATAGACCCTTGAGGTACTCCTATAGAGATAGGGAGGAGAGTAGATAGTGAACTTTTCCAAAGTACTGCCTGCTGACGATTTTCCAGATAAGAAGTAAACCAAGTTAAGGAGGAGGGATCAAGTGCATGAGATTTAAGTATGTACAGAAGAAGTTTATGATTAACCATGTCAAAGGCTTTTGATAGATCTATGAAGAGAGAAGATGAGAGTTTATTGATATTACGGTTATAGTTGATGGAGTTGGTAAAGGAGAGTAATGCAGTAGTGGTGCTGTGGGAAGGTCTGAATCCATGTTGACTATTGGCAAGTAGGTTATTATGGAGAAGGTGGTTTAGTAGTTGTTTATGGATACATTTTTCCATGATTTTAGCTATGGGTGATAAGAGTGCTATGGGACGAAAGTTAGAGAAGTCATTAGACTTGCCCCCTTTGTGTAGGGGAATGATATGGGATATTTTCCAGATAGAAGGGACAATACCCTCCTTTATAGATCTATTTATAAGGATGGCAATGGGATAGGCAGTGGCTTTAGCTCCTATTTGCAGGTATTCTGCAGGAAGCTTGTCTGCAGATGGGGTGGTAGGTTTTAGTTTTTGTAGTAGAGATTGGATATAGGAGGTAGATACAGGTTGTAGGTGAAGGGGAGGAAGAGTAGTTTTTGAACTAGGTGAGAGTAGTTTAGAAGTGTCAGGAGACAGGTGGTTTGCAAGAGTTTGGATGGCATTGGTGAAGAAAAAGTTGAAGTCATTGGCTATTTGTGTGGGATTATCTGGGTCAGAATCCTGAGGGTTCGTGTGATTGCTTGGCCAGGGATAGAAGATTATTAATACTAGTCCAGAATTTTTGGTTCTTTTATGGTGTTTTTCTGTAATTGAAAGTAATAGTTCTTTTTATCTGTCAGAATAGCTTTTTTGGTGCTGTTTCTCAGCTCCCTAAAGTTTTGGTGGTCAGTTAGATTTTTGGTAGACCGCCATTTATCACAGGATTTATTTCTGAGAATAATTTTTTGCTTCGTATTCTTGTTTAGCCAGGGTGCTGCTTTTGTTTTGGTTCTAATGGTACGGCTTGGGGCATGGTGATCTAGGATAGATAGGAATGTACAATTGAAGTATTCAACTGCTTCATTAAGTGGGAGATGTTTTAGTGGGGCCCAGTTACAATGTATTAGTTCGGCTAGAAACTGTGCAGAGTTAAAATTTTTTTTGTACGTAGAGTTTTATATGTGGTAGGTAAGGTTAGGTTAGTTTTGTATCTAATGATATAGGTTAGAGAGTGGTCACTAAGATCATCTGGAAGGATGCCTGAGTTATAGGTTTGTAAGGGAGTATTAGTAAGAATCCAGTCCAATGTGGTTTCAGTATTATTAGTTTTATTAGTTCTAGTGGGAGTATTAATGAGTTGTTTGAAGCCATATAGGTTGATATGGGAAGTGGGGTTATTACTGTTACAGGAATGCCAATCTATGTTAAAGTCTCCTAAGACTAGTGTCTCTTGAGGGAGTTTAGTTGATAGTAGGTCAAGGATGTGTTGAAGGGTGTTGATATTATTTCCGGGAGGGAGGTAAGCACAGATGATATTTATGGATTTAGTAGTATTGACTTGAAGTTTAGAGCTGATAACTTCAGCATTATTGTCAATGGTAAGAGTCAGATTTAAGGTACTAATTTGGAGTTTTGTTTTATACAGAATTGCTACCCCTCCTCCCTTTTTGGCAGTACGGTCGAGTCTAATGATGTTATAACCAGGTGGGGTGATTTCACTGTCTTTAATTGAAGGCTTTAGCCAAGTTTCAGTTAAACATAAAATGTCAAATTGATAGACTTCTAGAAGGGCATGAAGTTGACTAGTTTTGTTACAGATACTTCATATATTGAGATGGGCAATAGACAGAGAATTGGTGGGTTTGGAGAATGAGAAAGATGTAGTTTTGTTTTGTATTTTGTGTGTAATGGTTTTATTATGATGTGGGCCTGGATTAGGATGAATATCTCCATCTAGCAGAAGGTGGAGAAGTATGAAATATTTTGTTGTGGAAGTCTATAGGAGGATACGAGTATTTTCCTGGATCTAGGTTTCTTGAATTTGAAGTGTGCTAGTCTATGGTATTTGGCAAATAGGTAGTTGGCTTGTGTGGTTGGGTTTAAGAAGGTAGGAGATAAATGTGTTGTAGAGGTAGAGGTGTATTTTGAAGGAATTGAAAGAGAAGAATTCAGTGGATGTTCATAAGAGGTTAAGAGGTAAGTAGATATAAGAGAAGATACAAGTAGCAGATAGATAAGTGTTTTAAGTTGTGGATGGATGGATGATATAGGCATATTACGTTATATGGAGGTTAGTAAATAGGTGAGATATAGTTTAAAGGTGTGGTGTGGGCTAGATGTGAGAGTAGGAAGATAGGAGATAAGGTGGGTTCATAAAGTAGTGGGAGAGGTGTTAAGATAGGGGAGGGGCTAGGTTAAATTAGTGGGTGTGGTGTTGAGAAAGCAGGTTTGGTTAGTTAGGGAATGTTAGAAATCTGATTGGAGTGAACTGGATAGGGTGTGTCTATTATTGGTATAAATGTAGGACCTCTGGGGGCGGGTGGGAATTGGGGGCAGGGTAGGGGAGCGGGTGGGAATTGGGGGCAGGGTAGGGGAGCGGAGTGAGCCCGCAGGGCGAACGGAGCGGGTTGAGAGAAGAGAGTGAACTACTAAGGAAGACAATCAGTGGAATGATAGAATTTAGCAGGTAAGGTAGAAAGTGAGGAAGAAGTAGAGGTAAGTAAACAGGCTGGTATGAGGAAGATATACCGAACAGAGAAGTAGAGTATAGAAATTAAGTTGAAGGAAAAGGGAGGGAGGAGTATAAGAATGTCTATAAAGAGAAGGAATTGAGAGAAAGAAACAGGGTGGGGAGGTATATTAGAGAAATTAATGTAGTGAGGTGAGATACAGATTGGAAATGGTAAAGCGCCTCCTAGTGGACAGTAACTGATTGTGACTGAAAGTTCATATACAAGGGTATCAGGCTATGAGAGAGGGAGTAAGGTTACTTTTAAAAAGGAGAGAGTATTGGCTGTTTACAAGCGTTAGGTAAAAGGATCAAAACAGGAAAGATGGGGAGGTAGTAGGCTGCTGGCTATCCTAAAATAGGGAACTTGCCTAGCATAACAGGGAATTCTTAATCCTGTAATTAGTGAAACAATGGTCTATTAACCAGAACAGCACATACTTTCACTGTGTTAATAACACGGGCCTCTCAGGGAGCAGGAGGGTAGTTTCTTTTGTTTCAGGTTGCTGTTCCTACAATTCCATGAAGGTGTGTTTCAGGTAATAGTTACTTGAATTTACTTGTGCTACAAGCTGGATATAATGGAAAGAGACAAAAAAAAAAAAGTAAGGGAGATTATACAGAGATTAGATAGCAAAAAGGAAGACAGGTTAAGGAATACAGTTCTATAACATTTATACTAAACAATTACAGTACTAATCTTCTTTCAAGTCATATGTTCATAACACACTTAACTTGCTAGTAAGCACCAACAATAACATTTAGAAACATAAGGATGGCTGTAAGTCTGGTAGCTCTACTAGTCAACACCAGTTTAGCTTTAAATTCAAACGTCTACAATTGCAGTATTTATTTCAAATGGATAAAGCTACATTGGCTTATCTTAGGAAGCAGATTTTAACAGACATATAACAGTTGTGAAATATCTAAATGCACTGTGACTACAAATACATTAAACAGAAAAGAAATTATCAGATTATGAAGCAGCCGACATGCTTATTACTAACGTCGTGTGCAGGTACTAAATGTAATAACACTGTGGAAGTAGTCATTGGGATGCATGTTATGCTACCTTAGAAGTTATCGTATTTCTGAATCAGGGTTTTGCCTAAGGCCAATGCGATGCTTATGTACGCAAGTAACGCATTCAGTAAATAGAGTCGCTTAAGGGGCAGAATGAGAGAAAGAGGATTATATTCCTTATAAGCCACAAGCACTTATGAGCCTCGTTAACACAACTCCTCTTCTATAGGCAGAAACAGCGCTCTCTATTTAGAGTCGCTTGAAGGTTAGGTAATTATAAAAAGTATACATGACCAGGTAGTCGTCTACAGCCTAAGCTACAGTCACAATGTTCTGCACATACAGGGTGCTATAGCACACAGTCAGTAGCGTCGTTACAGGGATAAGAGAAGGAAGAAAGAATATAATTAAGGAATAAAAAACATCTACAACCTAAGTCTGATGTGCGTAGCTCTGTAATTGCCTGCAATTTAGTGCCCAGCAATAGAGATATCTTCCGCAGCAAGTAAAAGAAACAGCGCACATTAATTGGAGTCACTTGATGAACAAATGAATAAAAAGAATAATACTACAGTTAGCCATCTACACTCTATGCCAGGGCAGAATATACTGGTCATATAGGCAGATGTAGCGCTCCGAAATTAGAGTCACTACAGGGGCCATTATACTAATGGAAAAAGTCCGGGCACCCTTTGCCCTGGACCTTTTTCTATTAGTATAAGTCAGATTTACAACAGGCATGCTGACCAATCAGTGGGCACATTTTGGAATATTAATGGGGGGTCATTGTATAATTGCCCTTTCCTCACTGTAGTGCAATCTCGGAGTTGGAATATATAGTTAGCAAGGGGGTATGGGGGGGGGGCTGAGCAGTTCGATTACCAGTGTTTTCGCTCATGTGAGTGTTTGCTGAAGTAAACTTTCATTGTAATATAGACTAGTTAGAATCCAGTCTAGGACTGAATCTTTCGATGTGGCCTTGTTAATTCTAGTTAGAACCTTGATTAATTTGAGAGATGTATAGATGAATAAGATACGTTGGAACGGGACTGGAATGCATATCCCCTTCCACTGTTATTGTCCAGTTAACAATGTGGCTGTTGAATACTCACTTATATTGGGCTTGAGATTATACATGATTTTGCAAAATGTTGGAGCATGTGCTATCAATAAATTGACATCAAATTCACATTTTCTGTATATCACATTTAAATAACATTAATAAACAAAGGCTAAATTGATGTCACTGGATGTTAAAGCACTACAAACATAAAGAGGCACTTGCCAAATATTAAAATTAACAATGAGCTTAAAATGACAGTAAGCAAATGTATAAAAAGCTATCACATCAAACCCCATACATAAAAAAATTGCATTTATCATACTTCCGTTTCAATATACTACTGATTAGCTTGTAGTTGTTCAATCCAGAGTTGATCTGCCTCCGCTGTAATTTGTCAAAATAGTTCTCTGTACAATGACTAATTCGGCCAAAAACCTCCCCTTTCATTCAGTTCCACTTTTTCTACAACCAGAACAAACTTATTAAATTAGCTTGCCAAAACATTATTTGGAGTATTCTTATTAACAGAAATCAATTCTGATATGTCCTAAGATTTTAACTTATTTTTAGTCTTCCATATGTAAAAAAAAAAAAAAACAGAACAGGCTGCACAAAATGCTAAATAAATAACTGCTGTGCTTTTTTACAATTGAAATGCCCCTTAGAATATATTTTCTCACCTACCATTACAAATTACCTTCATGTATGTATTCACGATATTTGCAATGACCACATCGAAACATACCAACAGGTTTGTTAGACTCAGTCTTAATTTTGCTTTCTAACCTCTGTTTAATGGTCTTATCTTTCTTAAAATAAAATTTTATTTGTGTACCAAATTTATTTCTAATGCCATCAAAGTGGTCAAAATGTGCCAGTGGTGATCCAAAATTCTAGAAATCTGAACTTTATCTGTTGTAAATGGAATGCAACATAACTTTCAAAATTCAGAACTATTCTTCTTAGAACCAGATGGCACCATACATGTATGCAAAATTTGATCAAATAAAGTTGATCTACATTCCAAATTTTCAACTGCAGTGTCCTTCACCAACTGAACAGGATATTGTCTATTTAAAAAGTTGTTCTAAGTTTTCCATCTCCTGTACAAAAATAACATCATCTGAAACCAATCAGGAAAGTTTAAAAAAATTGTCCTTTGACAATGTTCACTTCATCCAATGTGGATGTTTACTAGAGAAGTGAACATACACATTACTAAAAGAAGGCTTTCTGTAGAAATTTGCTTCAAAGGAATATGGAACTGCATTTTATATATAGTAGGATATACAAAAATTGATTGAACTAAAAGGAAATTCATATTTAAATGTTAAAAATCCAGTACCATTATTTAACTGTTGAAAAAAATGGTGTAACTCAATGTTAGATCCATTATGTAAAATAAATAAATAACCCAAATATTGCAACTAAGTATGAACATGTTTAAATAAATCATGACTAAACACATAACACAGAATAAAACAATAAGACAACAGCAGACAACAAAGTAAATTGAATCTTGTGTGTGAATTGAAAGAAATCTTTTGAACCAAACATCATGTTACACAGATGCCATGCAGAACTTTTATCAGTGACTAGTTACAACATGTACATGCACACACACACACACACACACACACACACACACACACACACACACACACACACACACACACACATTACTTTACAGGTAAGGCTGGTAATATTTCCCAGCTCCACAGCTTTCTCTCCTGGCAACGTAGATGACTGATCCAAGGTAGATAACTGAAACCACACGATTGCCATTCTTGTGAACTCCTATTACTTCTACACTGTTTAGAAACTAAATATAAACACAAAAGGTTATATGCACCACTGCAGTCTAGCCAATCAGAAGTAGATACCAGCAGTTAACCACCATAAATATAATCTTCTCAATTAATAAATATGCAAATAAATAAATAGATAAATAAATAAATATATCAGCCACGAACGTTTGAAAGTAAACACATAAAAATATTTTACTTAGAAATTAGACAGTACAGCTAACAGTAATATATGCAGAGAAATATATAACTGCACAGGGAAAACAGAAAAAATAACCAGTATGAACATAGTGGATGCTCTACAGAAGAACATATCTAAAAAGATAAATCTGTCCTAGCTTTATCTAAATGGAAGAGTTACTGGGCTCTGTCTACTTAAGCGTGTAACAGGCAAAATGTTGGGCAACACTCTGCTAACAGTAAAATGGCTGCCATGGTGACAAGTCTCTGGAGGGTCATTACATCTTAGGATATGTTGTAATGGGGCACATACCATTATCTCACAATTCTTTCAAACCCTTCTCCACTCAGTGGACCACAGACCATGCTACTTTTTAGAAGCCTTTCATGAGGTAGTCTTTAGAAGCCAGTTGTGCCCTGTTTTAACTAATGAGCTTGGTTTTATCCTTCTGGCTAACAAGCAATTACATACTCTGCTTTGCTGACCTTTCCCAAAGAGAAACTCACTAAATCATTCAATTTATTCACAATAGCTAAATACTGCAAACTAGTTGCATTTTATTTCATATATTTTATGCATTGTACAAATGAACAAATACAAGTCTTGAAGATTTTTTTCAGTCACATATAAATAATTCACATTCTGAAGCCCTTCTGCTTATGTGCATCTCAAAGATTTATTACACTCTGATAAAAAAAAAAAAAAAAAAAAACAGTGACACTGTACATAAACATCAGCATAGGTTGATGACAATTTCTCTTTGTACTCAATGAAAGAAGTAAGACAGAGCAATTTTTGGAGTTTCTCGGGAAGATTGTAACATTTGGTCACAAATTGATTGAGTTGGAGGATAAGAACCAAATAAACAATTTACAAGTGATAATGGTCTATAATGAGAAGAAGGGTTGAATTACAATGAATACATGAAGGAAAAAATTAATGTCTGGACCATTCTTGGGAAAAAGTCTAGTAAATGAAAATTGGTATAGACTTCCCTCATCAGAAGAAGACATGGCTTCTGGGTAGTTTGAAAGATCACACATTGTCTCATCTTTAGATTTAGCATAACAGACTAGTAATGCAGAGGAAACCTATGCAACTAAAACTGACTAAAAACTTTTCCCAAATAGCAGATCTGATATCTTGTACAGTTTTTGTACATATACAATTCTTGTGAAATGTTAAAAATTCATACTGTACCCTTACTGGAGCCAGTTTACATTATCTGCCATAAGCCAACTGCTTTTAGAATCCACACAGCTTAAACAGAGAAATGCAATATTGTGCTTAAATGAAGCCTGTTGCTCATTTGTTCCAATTCTTATCCTCTTGACCAAAAAAAAAAAAATAAATAACACCAGCACTAGCATGAGTTATCAAATCACAAGCAGCTAGATCCATTACTAGGATGACATAATGCTATGATGCACTTAGCCATTCTGCAACGTTGCAGTTTCATGTTAAGATATGTCAGGTATCAACTTTATTTTTAAAACCTTTCCAAGTAGATGAAATATATTAAAATATCATTTTTTTCTGTACAGCCTTTAAATATTTTGCAGGATATTATATCTCCTGGCAAATTTTATTTTCTTACCAAGCTGTTGCAATGCTGTCAACAGTAATGGTGTTCCTGTATTTACAAGTGTTAACAATGAAAATAGTGCTTTGTGATTTAGTTGTCTGGCAGTTAAAACAGAAGACTAATGCTCTGAGCCTGTTGGAGAGCAGACTCCTGTGCCAAGAGTCAAGGGTTTGAATCTTTCTACCTTCATTTGTCTACTCTGTGACCTTGAGAAAGTCACTTAACCAGTCAGTGCCTTCAGGCAATTGAAGGTATGTGGTAGGCTACATAATGGTCTCCTGTTCTGTATGCCAGGTAAGTACCTAATATCCTTGCACTACTATTTTGACTAGAATGAATTATAAAGGACTGTTAAATTCTAACAGGTAATTTATACAAGCTACAGTACACAAATCCAAACTCTAACTTGGAACTATATGCAGTATCAAAATCGGCAATGGTATTATTCCTTTGCTTTGGATTGGTACACATCAAAGTACTAATGCAGGTTACCACACAAGTTTTTCCTTGTAACAATGCTTTTATGAATAAATTATCATTTCTCCTCATGTTGTCTTCTATTTAACATTTTCACTAACAACCTTTATCTCTCCTGTCCTCACTCTTCTTTAATACAATACGCTGATGACTCTACAATAATTTCCACCTCTGACAATCTCCCCCACCTACTCTCCCTTACCCAAGATTCTCTGCACTCAGTTGAAAAATGGCTAACATCCAACAAACTCCTACTCAATCCTAATAAAACTAAAATCCTCCTTTTCCTTCCTAAGTCTCTCCAACACCTCAAATCTACCTTCACTGTTTCTTCCCTTAATAACACAACTATCAAGGTTGAACCTGACACTAAACTACTCGGGGTCATTTTTGATGATCAACTTTATTCGATCTTCACATCCAAAACTGCATCAAAAAGACTCATCAAAAACTGGGCCTACTTTATAGAAACAAAAAATTCCTCACAAATGGATCAAAACTCACACTAGCACAAGCCTGTCTACTACCATTCTACTAAATACTGCCCTAGTCCTTATAAACCTTCAAAACTCTTGACTAAACTTGAACATACTTACAATAAAAGTGCTAGATTTGCCACTAATTTAACCTATCACTCACAGCACTGCCTATCGCTAAAAAACCTACAGTGGCTAGAACTATACCATCAACTCCTTCTGCCTCAACTATGCCTGACTCACTCCATCTTAAACCAACTCCAGTCCTGTTCTTCTCTCTCAACACTCATCACCCTCTACACTCCTAACCATACACTCCACAGCTCAGACCAACTCCTTCTCCAGATCTATAAACCCAAGAAAACCATAGGCAGACTTCTGTATAATTACTCAATAGCCAATGCATGGAACAAACTGACATTATTTTTAAGATCAATCTCCAACGTAAACTGTTTCAAAAATACTTTAAAAGACTATCAACTAAATTCTTGGACCACCTCTTGCATTGACCCAACTTAGTCTACTTGTGCCCCTTCCTAATCCCCTCCTTCCAAACAGTCTCTTTCACCCATCTCTTATCCTCCATTGTACCTTAAAATTTATTACACTAAAACCATCTTGTCCTGTTGAACTTGTAGAAACTGTACTGTTGACTAGTTACTGGATGGAACTGTATTCTAATTATTGTTATACTGTATGTTTATACTTCCACTTTGACTATGTTTTAGGACAAAACTGTTAGTAATTACTATTAAACTGTTTGTTAGCACCATTTTACTTAATGTAGTATTTACATATTACTTGTTATTATCTTTTGGAGCTTTTCTCCTCAGGTCTCTGATGAAAATGGGCATCTGCCCAGTCGGACTAACCTAGTCAACAAATGTCAGATAAATAAATAAATAAATAAATGGTCTCATCCCTGTGTGCCAAGGTTTGATTCTTCTGCTCAAGTTCAAACAGATTTTTAAGTAAATGTTTATAGGTTCATAGGTGAGGACTAGGCTATCACCCTGATGGGACATTTTAAACCTAGATATCCTTCTTCTTTGTCACACAGCTGTGTATAATATAGGTGATCATCCATGTCATAACTATATTTAAATACTTCTCATTTTTTGGATTATTTTGTTTGGGTCTTGCCTTCAGTGTTCTAGGGTCCCTACTGTAATATATGCTGTTTAAGCACTGTCTCTATCCATTAAGAGGATAGGGGTCAGTCCTGGAATAAATTTCCTATTTCCCATTCACTGGTCCAAATTACACTTAAATAGGGTCATGGCAGGGATTTGTTTTATGTATATGGGGAGTCTGTTCCCTAGTAACGGTATGCTCTGAGATATGGACTTATCTCTCCAGACCGTTCTGTTTGTGTTGCAGAAGAGGTTGACATCTCTGGACCAGGGATTTCTAATACCATTTGAGTTGCAGATGCGCAGTAGGTCCATTAGTTCTGGGTGTGTGAATGCCCTATAAACCAGGCATAGATTGCCTCTTAGTAGTCAGCATGAGACTGAGTATAACAACAGGGCTTTGAGGCAGTCCATGTAGGTCAATTGCTTTGGCCCACAATTCTTTTTGTAAGGATCCTCTTTGGATGCTTTAGTTGTTGGAAGTACCTGGGCAGGTGCATACCAAAGGGGCATTGTACTCTATGATGGCCTACTGACAGCCAGACCTGACTACAACAACGACACTAACGTTAAAAAATAAATTCCTGTCTAAAGTTAAAGACACAGTACATTAATAAACAAATGATCCTCAGTTAAATAATAAATGCTCTCCAAAAATCTACTCCAAAAATCTATAACTGGAACCTTCTACCTACTGAACTGATTTCTCTTCCTTCCCTACCCCTCTTCAAACAAAAACTGAAAATACTCCTCAGAACAAACTGGTTATGCTCTTGCAGTAACCCTAACCCTGACTAAACTATCACTTCTGCTATTCCCTCTACTCTCCCTAATTGAGTTTATGTTCTTTATTGCATATGTAAGCAGAACTGTTAACCAGGAAACTGTTATGATAGACTTTATATGAATATCGGGTTCTATATTTTGTAAATAGTTTTAATCATTGTGTTGTAAAATGTATTTTAGTATTCTTCAATGTTAACTTTATAGTAACCTTAAACATTATTTCTCTGTATTTGTCTTGGAGCTTTTCTCCCCAGGCCTCTACTGAAAATGGACATATATCCAGTTAGACTAGCCTGGTCAACAAATGTAAAATAAAATAAATAAAAATAAAAAAATAAATAACAATATGACCTTCAAAGCAACTATTTCTTCTTCATTAATCTCCCCTCCAGCATCTCATAGGGAATCACAGCTGGTAATGTACTGCAAATTCTTGAAACTACACAAGGTACAATCTGGTAACTTACATGTGGTTTCCATTTAACTAGTTGGGAAAGGTTGCCTCCTCAGCAGAGTGGACTTCAATTTCCCACCAGTCAACAGTCTAAGAGCTGTAGTTTCACCATAACCATCACTATTGCAGAAATTTCCATAGCCACCTCCACGAAATGGTCAGCTTCCTCCATGATTGCTACTATGGTTTCCATGATTAGAGAAACTATTTCCCTCCCTTTAACCTCTGGCACCAAATCCATCAGACAACCTCTTAGAATGTCTACAACTACTAATTTTGTACTGTTGTTCATTTACTATGTTCTCCAACTAGGATGGCACTGCCTGTTTCGCTTCCATAAAACGATCCAACAAGCTTTTGCAATATTGATGTTATTTTCAAGGAAGAAAGAAGCTGCAAGGTCAATGTTTCCTAACTGACCTCTGCATACTGTTCAACATCACCTGGCAAGTCAAAGTTGAGGATGTGTTTCACAATGGAAATGTCCAGCATCTAAATTGGCAGCCAGTATTGTACACCCGTCTGACTGGAACTGTTGCAGTGCTTCCTTTCTGTATCATTGTCATTGATCACCATGGATACTTGTACCCGCATATACTTCTTGAAACAGTGACAGACACTGATGTTAAAGAAACTTTACCTATTGCATTAAAGAGATCAAATAAGAAACAGCATTTGTCAGTTACTTTTACCCAAATTACTTTCTAGATGATATTTCAGACATTAAATCTTCAAAAGCAACAGCCAAAAAAATGTATTCTTTGAGGAAATCATTGATGAAAATCTTGATCTCTTTGGGGAAGGTTGCACTGAGTATCATGGCAGGGCCTTTGATAGCATAGTGTTCTGTACAACAATTCAACAATTGTATGGCTCAATATCCACATAAGTCAGTCTGTCTGCTTCATCCAAGACCAGATCCTTGGCAGTAGTCCAAGGCAATCTTTCCTCTCTCTCTCCATCATGTCATTTGCTACAAGTAGATAACAACCATGTTTTAAATCTCTTATATCCTTATTTTTATAAATTGTGAGGCTACACTGAATACTGAGTTGACTGGCAGATAGAGCATTAAGAGATTTTTTCCTCAGACTCTATATTCTCCTATGCATGACAACTGATTCTTTATTTGTACTGTTACAATTTTTGAGAATTCATAAACCAGTTAACAGTTACATATTTCTTTTAAAGTATTACTACACAAATATAATACTGCATTTCCAAATCTGATAAATATGAGTGAGTTCTGATTTCTATAAAGATGTCTCTAATATGTACAACTATCATCTTTGAAAGAATAAAGGAGATTTTCTGCTTTAATCCCTAGGTTATAACATTGAGAACTGAATGTGGCCATTTTTTACTTTAAATACTGAAGTATTCCTTTTAGTCATGTATTTGTCACGGGGTATGAAGGATTATTGTATAATTCCAATTCTTTCAGCAATATAATTGAATACAAATTGCCTCGCTGTGGCAGAATAAGGGAATGGTGCTTGGATTGGGTCGTTTGTGTGAAGTAAAGCATGCTAAACTAAAGATTATTGTGAATGTTGATGAATGATGGGTTAGATCAGTATACATGCCCTTGAATGTGTTGATCTTTTTAAATTGCTGAGAGTATAGAGTGTTACCAGCTAGTTAACTAAGATCTGACATTTTAATTAAAGTCTGTGAGGTCTAGAGTTTCCACAACTGATTTGCAGGGAAATGTCCTATATTCATACTTCTAAAATAGAAAGTCTTCAAATGTGAATACTTTCCTTTGATATAAAGTTTGTTTGGGTAAAGATGAACTATTGCTTGGTGAAGATAGTAACAAATGATTTGCTAACTAAGTGGGCTCCCAGCAGCTTGGATTTCTGATGAATACAGACTTATATGTAGGGTGACCTGGTTCTGACTATTATGGCAATAGCGTAGACTTATACCTAAGTAGTCCACTTTTAGACTGAATGTTTTCAGGAAGATTTATGTGAATGGTAGTATTAGATGTGACCTTTCTAGTGAGAAATGGATTTGTGTGATGTATGGCTGATAAACTATTATCTAATTTCACTTTTTTTCAGCTTGCAGCCAAACTTATTACTTTGTGAACATAATGAACTAACCGGTGTTTATGTAGTAGAATTTATGATGATGGCTTCTGTACTAGGGGGTTGGGAATGTGTCAAGATGGCAAAGTTAGTTTCAGAGAACCTAAAATATTTGCATGCTGTTGCCTCTTTCTCCAATGTAGTGTAGACTTGGAGTTGGTATATAAAAGTCTTGGAGGGGTCCACCCATATGGGGAAGGGGCAAAGGGGCTTGCCCCTACAGAAACAATTTTGTCCAATATTTTCTGACAGTAGTTTTGTCAAGAAGTTGTTGAATTTTTTTTAATTTGTTGAAACTACCTTCAGCATAATTTTGGAAGGGGTTTGACCACAGATGTGTAATACAGTCATAATGCCATATGTGAGGTGTACATAGTCCCAAGATGCAGAGGGATAAGGTCCTTGCTGCAGACTATACAGGCAGTGTCAAACTAGCAGCATGGACACTGGCTGGACAAGGTGGGAGAGGATGGGAGTGAACAGCCAGTGCTAGCTTGCTCATCTTGATAGGAGGGAGGTAGCTTGACTAATTGAAATGGTCATCACCACAGAAAGAAGATCCTATTGATCCAGGTTTTGAAAGTGGAGTGCTATTTGGTCTGGAGGTTGCACATCTACAGTAGCAAGTATATACCACTGAAGGCAGCTATAGTGGGTGCAGGCAGTTAAGGGGAGTTGGTATAGGGCAGTCTGCCTTACACTATAACACCTGACTATCATCTGGACTGATGACAAATGGGCCAGAGGGCTGTCACACTGATGGAGAGGCAAAGTGGTTAGTTGGGTGCTGGAAGGTGAACCATGGGGCCAATTCTGTAGGGGGAAAAAGATTCTATTTGTGCTAATTCAAGATGCTGTAATACACAGATATTATATTTAATGGGGTGTTAAATAAGGGCTCATGCATTATAGTTGCCTTGTTGAGGAATCACATCAGGGTTCATGAATCAATTATGTCCTTAAGTGTTCACATATGTAAAGGGTGGTTTATTTCTTAGGATTAAAACTGTACAATATTTACAAGTATAATCCTATAGTGCTAGATTTGATTTCCTCACCTTCTGCTTCAAAACTGTGTGACTCTGAAAAGCTGTTCTTATTGTCTTATTGACAAATTGTAGTATTATATTGGTGAAGGTTTTTTCACCCTTTAATTACTATTGTTCTATAAGTTAAACTTGTGGGATACTGAACATGTAAAAGTCTATGAGCTACTATATTTTGTCTCATGGGATACCCATGAAACGTTCTTGTCTAGATTATGCTGATTTGCTAAAAATAAATTTAATGTCTGCTTTTCATGAAGTGGCAGCAACTGAATGCTATGATTAATTATTCATGTGGTAAACTATTTAGAATGAGAGGACAGCTGAGAAATGGGAGAGGAACCCTATAATGGAGTTATGCACAGTTTGTCTGATTGCTGGGTATGGAGGGGTTATAATATGTTGTATAACTGATTATTGTTGCTCTACATCGTCCTCCTTTAGTTATGGATCTCTGTAATCCTATTTCAGTTAGTTATGGATCTCTGTAATCCAATTTCAGTTAGTTATGGATCTCTGTAATCCCATTTCAGTTAGTTATGGATCTCTGTAATCCCATTTCAGTTAGTTATGGATCTCTGTAATCCTATTTCAGTTAGTTATGGATTTCTGTAATCCCATTTCAGTTCTTGTGAATAATTATGTCACAGTCAAAAAAGCTTTTATGTGAAGTATAAATTCTAGCTTTAGAAAACATGGAAGGTAAGAGGGGTAAATGTTGTAGACAAATTGTGAATTCTTTCCAGATTTATAATCAGAAGTAGATTTTTATGAATTTTTAATTCATCAAACTTGATGTTTTATAGTGCAGGATTTGAGCTGTCACTGTCAGTGACAAAGAATTTTACGGACTCACTAGCAGAGCTAAGTTACACTACATTTCCACGAAGGATGTTTAACCTGTACAAATGTGTTATTTTTGGGACAATGCTTCTAACACCATGATTGGTGCATTACAGGAACACATTGTCTTTGCTGATTTAAATAGCACTTTGGATAAGTTAAACCACATCCTGCTGTTTAACAAGCCTATGAGGCTGAACTTTAACAGTTGCTTTTTGGTGTTGATTATAGACTGGGTAACTACAAGCAAGTAGGTAGTAAAGGTAAATAACCATCAAGATCCTATCAATCCCCCTTTTGCAAGTGATGGTGAGAAACTACATTTAAATATAGTTGTTACAGAGACTTTTGGTGTCTTTCATTTTAAACTGGGAAGCACAGTTCTCACATCTTCACTAATTATGACTAAATAGACAGACAAAATACATGTAGTTAAAATAATAGCTAAATAAGATGACTGTGAACATTCAACACTTCATGAGATGGTTGAAGCCCACGTTAGATGACCACAAATCTATGGAAGTCTGTGCATATGATGCTAGCTGTTATTTGGTGTAGAGCTAGCTAAAATGTAATAAATGAAGATCTGAGTATTGGGTAAAGTAGAGATACATATGACCCAAAGATAGTTGTGGATGACAGGCTATGTTTTGATTAACATAAGGCATTAGGAATTTGGATGCACTGCTGACTGTTTTAAGGTAGACCAGTAATGGCAATTTTACCCTTGTTAACGAATGTGATTAGGCCAAAGTAATCAGTGTGTCCTCTGTAGAGAAGAACTCAAGTAATAATTTATAAGGAGTACAGAGGAGATAAACTAGGGACGCTTGAGTATGTCACAGTATACAGGCTAAAAAGGTTATCAGAGTTGGGTGTGCTTTTACTATCTTGTAGGAGATTGAGAAGATGGCTAAATATAGACCTAAAAGCTACCTTCAGATATGTATTTGATGAACTGTGTAAGACTTAAAAAGGTAAAAATAATTTAAACTACAGATTCTGTAATATAATTTAGTAAGGAACAAAAGTTATGCATTCAGGTGAAAGGCTTGATATATGTAGATGAATGCACCATTTTGGAATGGGCTACCACAACCTATACAAAATTCTATATCTAGTGGCATTTGAAATATGCCACCCCTTGTTTTATACCATGCCATTTAGAATAAATCCATTAACTCCTTGTGATGCCATAAGAGTGTAATGCATTGGCGTTTGTCAGAATGTTCTGGAAACAATATTGCGATTCTGGAAGAGTTACTAACATCCCTGAGCTGTTTATGTGTATGTTCTTCTAGAAGAAGAGTGTGCCACATGGTATGCAGCTCCCTGTAGGTAGGAATTGGCATATTTAAAGCTATATACTTCATATTCTGTACCTGCAATTCCCTTTTTTCTCTCTACAAAATTACATCCTTTTCTAGTTACATAATTACACATGCATGTGCATGTCTTGCTGTGTGTATTTGTGTATGATGTGTGCATGTGTGCATGTATATGTCATGGTTTCACTACTACTAACATATCTTACTACATTTCTTCATCAACAACCTCATCCCTTTTTAATGTTTCCATAGATAATCTGCCTCTTACTTGCAGTAAACTGGGCATGAGCTAAGCACAGAAGGACAGTATGTCATCTAACATTCAACCTTTATTTTTTGATTTATTTTGTAAGTAGATGGATCAGGCCACAAGGATCTGTTTCCAGCCAGTACATTGTTAAAATTAGCACAATAAAATTTTAATGCATAGGACAAACAGATTGATATTTACATAAAGGTTACCAGGAGTTGCTCATAATAAATATGCTTACTGCATACTGTTGACTTGAATATCTATAATCAGTTGATTCCTTTTATAAAAAAGATAGTGTTTCACAAGAGCTACTAATACATTAATTTCTGAAAGTCACTGGGCTCAGTATGAATTTTGTCTCAGTAGATAATACATGGATAGTCAGCTTTGTGTCAACTTGTGATAATTTACTGTTAGAAATTAAAACTGAAGAACAGCTGCAATGTCTATGTAAGCTATTGGATCTGTATTAGTTTATCGAACATACAAATTGTCGAAACCCATAAGGTCAAAACCATATGATCAGCAATTCAGTTCGTCAATAAATAACATAAAGCCAAACAACATAAAATGATATTTTTGCAGGAGGCAAGGTCCCCTGCATCCTCACAGCACCTGCTAATTATTTACAGCAACTCCAAGATCACACTACAGTGGGAAAAGGGCAAATTCCATGATACTAACTGTACGGCTTCATGAAAAGCAGACAAAGTAAATAAATATGGATTTCAACAATTTGGATGTTTGATAATCTTACATAGACCCAGACTATCTGGAGTGAATGTATGCATACTGCTTACTAAAAAAGATGAGCCTTTACAGCGTGTTTGAACTGAAGTAAAAATATTAGTGTCCGATATTGAGAAGAAGTAAATTTATGAATTTTGGTCCTGCTGCCAAAAAGGTCTAAAATGTACATGTTACATCTTGTAGAGAAGTTTTAAATGTAGTTTGTGAGAATATAGAGGTGGAAAGAATTTTGTTTATTTATTTATTTATTTTGGTATTAGGGAACCTGCAAAGAAAACATTACGCTTGATGTTAATTTAAACATTAGTGGCGCTAGGGAGAGTTGGGCTTGTAAACTTACTGGAAGTACATTTCCTATTGAAAATGTCAGGTGATGATGATGTTGTTTTCAAGGGAAACGTGTATAACAATATGACCTTTACAGATGTTTAGAGCTTTTGCAAGTTCCTTGTTATTATTAATGAATAGTTTAGAAATGGCATTTGTGTGTTCCTTACTAGGGTCTTGGATTCTCTGTATGGAGTTGATGCTGAAGACTCGAGAGTGTTTTTATTTGCACCCAGAATATGTATGTTGATTTAAAAATATGTATTTTGAAGGATAGGGTGGGATCATTCCATATGCCAAGATATTTGTACTGGTACATTAAGTCTGAGAAGTAACCAGTTGAAACAAACATTGGCAGGAGTGAAGTTTGTATTATAATACTTTTTTGTCTGTGCTGAGGATAAATACTTTTTTGTTTTGCAGCTTTTTCTGTGGTTAGAATCATCAAATGTGCTGAGTTAGAGGTCATGTTGTATAGTGTTTTAGACATCACCAGATAACCATCTAACTAGATCATCTAACAAAGTATACAGTTCTTTCTATGTCATTATATTTACATGGTAAAGATATTCTGAATACAGTTTTGTAAAAGGAAGCATGCACACACATAGACATTGATAATTCAGACTGTATTTTTGAAACATAACATTAATAATTAATAAATTCTCCAAAGTTGTCACAAAGCATCATATACATGTAAGCACTATGCAAGTGAACCTGCTAAAATCAATTTGACCATGTTCCTGACATCAAATATCCTCATAGGATCAAAGGATAAAAGGAGACTACTAGGCTATAGACCTGGAGGTCATTTTAAGCCTAGCCATTTCATCTCAATGTAATACCATAAAAATGCTAGTCAGTACTCAATACTGCATTTAGTGATGACTGCCCATGTCCAGGAGGGTTATGGGCACTATCCCTGATAAGAATTTACAGTGCCCCATCCACTCGTCCAGGTTCCCCTTGAACAGTGTCATAGAGGTGCTCTGTTTCACATGAATTGGTAGCCTGTTCCAAAGATATGGCAGTTACTGGGTGATAAATTGGTCCCTCCAGCATGTCCTATTTAAGTCACAGGACATATTTAGGTCCCTGAAAGGGATGGCTCTAGTCCCATTTGATTTACAGATATGCAGCATGTTCATTAGGTCTGAGTCTGAGATTGCTCTGTAAACCAGGTGTAAGTCTCCCCTAAGAAGTGTATACGATACAGAGTATAGTGACAGGGACTATAGTCTTTCTGTGTAAGGCATGTGGCAGAGTTCCTTGATCTTCCTTATTCGAAATCGCTGAGGACCGTCCAATTGCTGCATGTGCTTTGTACAGTACACGCTGAATGGGGCGTTATACTCAAATTTTAGGTTGAATTAGTGCCAAGTATAGAGGGGTTATAACCTCCTTTGCTCTCGAGGTGATGCTTTTACTAATCAAGTGTGCTATCTAGAAAGCCTTCCTTACTACAGTAGACACATGGTGGTTGAAGTTAAGGTAGCAGTCAGCTTGTGATCCCAGGTCCCTTACCACTTTGTGGATACTTAGGGTATTGTTGTTGATTTGATAGTGTGAAGAGACACTGTTTGTGCTGAAGGGAATGATGATGCATTTCTTTGCATTCAGTTGGAGACCATTACTAACCAGTCATTGGTCTGCGTAAGACCCTTCTAAAGTATACTGACATCATTTGGGGATTCAGTAATTGCATCCAGTTTGCAGTCATCCACAGACTTGATCAGCCTCAACCCCTTAGTTTGACCTCAACTGACATATATACCAAACAGTTGGGGGCCCAGCACCGACCACTGTAGCACCCCACTAGTGAAAGGTCTGCTGGTTGATGTGGAGTCACCCACTTTGATAGTGTGTGCCCGGTTTGTGGGCCATTTGGCAACCCATCTTACAACAAAGGTGTATACATTTAGTTTGCTAAGTTTATCGGTAATGCCTGAGTCTGGGATTTTGTTGAAAGCCCTTGCCAAGTTGAGGTATGCTGTGTGCACAGATTTGCCCTCATTAATGGCCCTGGTCATATTTTCAAAGAAATCCACCAGATTTAACATGCAGGATCTGCCCTTGACGAAGCCGAATTGAGTTGGATCCAGGGTTTGGAGATCACCTATGTCTTTATTTATGAGGTCCATTATGATGCATTCCATAGCCTTACAGATGAGGCTGGTCAGGCTTATGGGTCTGTAATTCTCAGAGTCTGTTGCTAGGCCAACTTGGTGGAGGGGAATAACTGTTCCTGTTCTCCATTCTGTAAGAACAAAGCCTGTGATTAGGCTATGATTGAAAAGGGTATTTAATGGTGATGTTAGTTCATGTTTTAACCTGTTTAGAAGACAGCCTAGCATGCCATCTGATTCCATAGAAGCTATGTTTTTTTGCCTTAGACAAGGCTTTAATGACCTGCTCTTCAAATATGTATGGTGGGGGAGAAGTTTGGGGGAAGGTTTGTGATGAGTTTGGAAGTGATAAAGGAGTGAAATTTTCACTAAACCTATCCTCTAGCAGGTTTGCTATCTCTGTGTGGTCAGTGTGTGTGATACAATTAGTCACTAGTTCTGCACATGCTTGGGTCCTACCTTTTAGGCTACATATGTAGGTACACCTTGTGGTTATCCTTGGTTGTGCTTGCTAAGTTTTTCTCAAAGAAGCCCTTAGAGGATTTGACAAGTTGTCTTATTTGCCTGTTGAGGTTGAAAAGGGTGCTTTTCCATTGTTGGGTCCTTGCCTTTGTTTTCTTGGACAGCAACATTTTGCATTTATTGTAAAGTTTATTGATGCTGAATGTCCACCATGGTGGCATGGTTTTACTTGGGGCTCTGAATTTGCTTCTTTCTGGTACAGTCAAGCCTATACATTTATGAAAGTGATTGCACAGGCCTTTAGTGTAAGCTTTGGTGTAGTTAACACTTCCAGCTAGGGATGGGGCTTGGAATGTATTTATACCTTCACCTAGTAGGGAGAAGGTTTTAGTCTGATTTCGCCCTTTGTGAGTTCTGGTGTTGGTGCCAACTCGAAGGAGACTGCTTTGTGGTCAATTTTAACTAATGAGGATCTGACATTTGTGGCAGTGCATTTGTTTGACATGTTAATGAGGAACAGATCTAGTATGTTTGTTCCTCTAGTTGGGGTATGAACAATTTGTTCCAGTGCATTTGAGTTAATAAAGTCAAGGAACTTTTGTGCTAGGAAGTTAGGGTTAGCGTTCATTTCCCAGTTGAAGGTGGGATAATTGAAATCACATCCGACAAAGTGTATCCTGCACGCAAGGAGTTGCACGGCTGCAAGTCAATTGAATAACAGAAAAAAAAAAAGAAAAAAACGCCAGCAACAAAAATGGACTGTAGAAAGTAGTTTATTGATGTATTAATAAACTACCAAAACACCAAGTAGGTCCCACATACCAATCACCCATAACTAGTGTGCTCTGTAATATTTGGATTGACTCCAGTTTGGTCAAGTAAGCTTTGTGCGCATCATGACCCATGGAGGGGGCTCATAACTGGCTATGACTTGAATGAGGGTCTTACCTACCATAAACTCAGCTTGGAGTAATTCCATGGAGTTGTACCATCTAAATACACAGGAGGTGAATTTTTCTCTAATATAGATAGAAACACCACCTCTTTTGGTTCTCACATGTTCATTTTGTGGTCTAAAAGTGTGGAAGGCATTGTAGCCTTGCAAGGCCAGGATACTCTCTGAGGCCTTGAACCAGGTTTATGTGACTGCACAGCCATCTACATCTTCCAGTGATGGAAGTAGTTCCAGGGTGTGCAGTTTTTTTGGTTTAAGCTCCATTTTGTTATGAGGTTTGTTGACCATGGGTTCCCAGGCTGACAGAACCTGGATCCTATTTGAATGACACCAAAAACTAAGCCAGTTATTGAAATCAATAATTTTTTTGTTTATACTGTAGCATCATTCTAGGTGTGGGTAGTATGCTGCTCAAGGCTAGGAACCTGCTTGCCTGGGACAGATACTCAGAGAGCTCAATCATGTCTCTGTTCATATAGTCCAGTGAGATATGTCTCAGGTCATTCACTCTGACAGAAACTATGACAGAGTCATAATAGCACTTGTTGCTGAGAGACCTGAGCGCATGCACGATCTGATGACTCTTGGCACCAGACAGGCAGCTGACCATGACTTTCTCCTTGTCTAACCTGGTGAGTGAAACATCCGTATGTCTCATTATGGAATCTCCAATGACAAGAAAATGTATTTTTTGAGTGTTATGCCTTATGGGCTTGGTAGGTGAGACACTGATGTTATTGTGTATCATGGGTGCTGTGGTAACTGTGTTAGTTGTAGCAGTCTTGCGTTTTGGAGGTCTCTAGTGTTTTGCTAAGTTTTTTGAGAGAACCTCAGCGTATGTTGATTTTTGTGTTTGATGCATAGCATGTGTCTGAGTAATGGTATTATGTGCATGAGTAGTGGTGGGTAGGTTGACAACCTCTTCAGTGTTACGGGTTTGAGTGTGAGAGAGCATGGATTTGAGATTCTTGCTGTAAATACATTTCTCGCACTCTGTACTAGAGTGAGTTATTAGTAGAGGGTTGTCAGTGTACGAGGCAATTGCTATACTGCCTCAAGAGACCCAAGTCAACAAGGTTGTCAGGAGGAACAAGAATAGCCCAAGCATCCGTAATAATAATAGGTTGAAGACTGTTATCACAAAGGGGGGCTTTTCAGAATTGATCAAGGAGGAGCTCAGTGACTTGATATTTCTGCCGGGTGTTTTTGCTGGTGGTTTAATAGGCTTCAGCTCACTAGCAGTATTTCTTTGACTGGGAACGTACTAAGGATAAGGACTACACTAATGTGCTACAGTTGTATCTAAGGGAAAAATTGTTAAATTTATCTGTGCAGTTATGGTGCATAATTGCATGGGAGTGCACGATGAGCAAACAAGCGGAAATCTGCTCAAACACAGGGCCTAAATACCAGAAGCTACAAATCTGGAAAAAAAAAAAAACTTTAAAAAGGTTCAAAAACACTAATGAGGATACTTACCCCAAGCCCTTCTGGATGAAGCAAGATGGCAACCATTTCTGTTCCAAGTACTGCAGCTAGTGTTTCTGTTCTTCCTGTTGTTTCTTCTACTTTGCCTTCTATTACTGATTCACAGTCTTCTTTTCATTTAACAATTTTATCTGTGTCTCAGACTTCTTCACAGGTGTCAGCTGTGTTGCACGACTGGTAATTTGTCAGTGCTTGAATTGGGTGAAGAAATGGAGCTTCAGGATGGTTCTTTGGCTTCTTGCTGTTTTGCCCCCCCCCCCCTCCCCCTACTGCTCTGCCAGTTACTTCAGCAGTTGTTTCTCAGGCCAAATCTTATGCTGCTGCAGCAAAAATTGCAGTTTCTGCTTCTGGGCATCAGCCTAGCTCTCTGAGGATTGGTTCTAAGCCTTTGGTTCATCTTAAGTCTGCTTCAGGTCAGCCTCTTTCATGTATGTTTATTTTACATTCTTTACTGAACCCATTGTCTGTGTCTGTTCAGTCTTTGTCTGCTGTTATTCACTGGGGGAGGGGTGCTTTGTCTGTGTCTGTTCAGTCTGTGTGCTATTATTCACTGGGGGAGGGATGCTTTGCCTGTGTCTGTTCAGTCTTTGTGTGTTGTTATTCAGTGGGGGAGGGATGCTTTGTCTGTGTCTGTTCAGTCTTTGTGTGCTTTTATTCACTGGGGAGGGGTGCTTTGTCTTTGTCTGTTCAGTCTGTGTGTTGTTATTCATTGGGGTAGGGATGCTTTGCCTGTGTCTGTTCAGTCTTTGCATGCTAATATTCATTGGGGGAGGGGTGCTTTGTCTTTGTTCGGTCTTTGCGTGCTAATATTCATTGGGGGAGGGATACTCTGTCTGTCTGTTCAGTTGTTGTGTGCTAATATTCATTGAGGGAGGAGTGCTTTGTCTTTATCTGTTTGGTCTTTGAATGCTAATATTCATTGGGGGAGGGATGCTTTGTCTGTGTCTGTTCAGTCTTTGTGTGCTGTTATTCAGTGGGGGAGGGATGCTTTGTCTGTGTCTGTTCAGTCTTTGAGAGCTAATATTCATTGGGGGAGGGGTGCTTTGTCTTTGTTCGGTCTTTGAGTGCTAATATTCATTGGGGGAGGGGTGCTTTGTCTGTGTCCGTTCAGTCTGTGTGTTATTATTCAGTGGGGGAGGGGTGCTTTGTCTGTGTCTGTTCAGTGTTTGTGTGCTGTTATTCATTGGGGGAGGGGTGCTTCGTCTGTGTCTGTTCGGACTTTGAGTGCTAATATTCATTGGGGGAGGGATACTTTGTCTGTGTCTGTTCAGTCTTTGTGTGCTGTTATTCAGTTGGGGAGGGATGCTTTGTCTGTTCAGTCTTTGAGTGCTAATATTCATTGGGGAGGGGTGCTTTGTCTGTGTCCGTTCAGTCTGTGTGTTATTATTCAGTGGGGGAGGGTTGCTTTGTCTGTGTCTGTTCAGTGTTTGTGTGCTGTTATTCATTGGGGGAGGGGTGCTTCGTCTGTGTCTGTTCAGTCTTTGAGTGCTAATATTCAGTGGGGGAGGGATGCTTTGTCTGTTCAGTCTTTGAGTGCTAATATTCATTGGGGGAGGTTTGCTTTGTCTGTTCAGTCTTTGAGTGGTAATATTCATTGGGGAGGGGTGCTTTGTCTGTGTCCGTTCAGTCTGTGTGTTATTATTCAGTGGGGGAGGGTTGCTTTGTCTGTGTCTGTTCAGTGTTTGTGTGCTGTTATTCATTGGGGGAGGGGTGCTTCGTCTGTGTCTGTTCAGTCTTTGAGTGCTAATATTCAGTGGGGGAGGGATGCTTTGTCTGTTCAGTCTTTGAGTGCTAATATTCATTGGGGAGGGTGCTTTGTGTGTTCAGTCTTTGAGTGCTAATATTCATTGAGGAGGGTGCTTTGTCTGTTCAGTCTTTGAGTGCTAATATTCATTGGGGGAGGGATACTTTGTCTGTGTCTGTTCAGTCTTTGAGTGCTAATATTCAGTGTGGGAGGGATGCTTTGTCTGTTCAGTCTTTGAGTGCTAATATTCATTGGGGGAGGGGTGCTTTGTCTGTTCAGTCTTTGAGTGCTAATATTCATTGGGAGGGTGCTTTGTGTGTTCAGTCTTTGAGTGCTAATATTCATTGGGGGAGGGATACTTTGTCTGTGTCTGTTCAGTCTTTGTGTGCTGTTATTCAGTGGGGGAGGGATGCTTTGTCTGTTCAGTCTTTGAGTGCTAATATTCATTGGGGGAGGGGTGCTTTGTCTGTTCAGTCTTTGAGTGCTAATATTCATTGGGGGAGGGGTGCGTTGTCTGTGTCTGTTCAGTCTGTGTGTTATTATTCAGTGGGGGACGGTTGCTTTGTCTGTGTCTGTTCAGTGTTTGTGTGCTGTTATTCATTGGGGGAGTGGTGCTTCGTCTGTGTCTGTTCGGACTTTGAGTGCTAATATTCATTGGGGGAGGGATACTTTGCCTGTGTCTGTTCAGTCTTTGTGTGCTGTTATTCAGTTGGGGAGGAATGCTTTGTCTGTTCAATCTTTGAGTGCTAATATTCATTGGGGGAGGGATACTTTGTCTGTGTCTGTTCAGTCTTTGTGTGCTGTTATTCAGTGGGGGAGGGATGCTTTGTCTGTTCAGTCTTTGAGTGCTAATATTCATTGGGGAGGGTGCTTTGTCTGTTCAGTCTTTGAGTGCTAATATTCATTGGGGGAGGGGTGCTTTGTCTGTGTCTGTTCAGTGTTTGTGTGCTGTTATTCATTGGGGGAGGGATACTTTGCCTGTGTCTGTTCAGTCTTTGTGTGCTGTTATTCAGTTGGGGAGGAATGCTTTGTCTGTTCAATCTTTGAGTGCTAATATTCATTGGGGAGGGTGCTTTGTCTGTTCAGTCTTTGAGTGCTAATATTCATTGGGGAGGGTGCTTTGTCTGTTCAGTCTTTGAGTGCTAATATTCATTGGGGAGGGTGCTTTGTCTGTTCAGTCTTTGAGTGCTAATATTCATTGGGGAGGGTGCTTTGTCTGTTCAGTCTTTGAGTGCTAATATTCATTGGGGGAGGGGTGCTTTGTCTGTTCAGTCTTTGAGTGCTAATATTCATTGGGGAGGGTGCTTTGTCTGTTCAGTCTTTGAGTGCTAATATTCATTGGGGAGGGTGCTTTGTCTGTTCAGTCTTTGAGTGCTAATATTCATTGGGGAGGGTGCTTTGTCTGTTCAGTCTTTGAGTGCTAATATTCATTGGGGGAGGGGTGCTTTGTCTGTTCAGTCTTTGAGTGCTAATATTCATTGGGGGAAGGGTGCTTTGTCTGTTCAGTCTTTGAGTGCTAATATTCATTGGGGGAGGGGTGCTTTGTCTGTTCAGTCTTTGAGTGCTAATATTCATTGGGGAGGGTGCTTTGTCTGTTCAGTCTTTGAGTGCTAATATTCATTGGGGGAGGGGTGCTTTGTCTGTTCAGTCTTTGAGTGCTAATATTCATTGGGGGAGGGGTGCTTTGTCTGTTCAGTCTTTGAGTGCTAATATTCATTGGGGGAGGGGTGCTTTGTCTGTTCAGTCTTTGAGTGCTAATATTCATTGGGGGAGGGGTGCTTTGTCTGTTCAGTCTTTGAGTGCTAATATTCATTGGGGAGGGGTGCTTTGTCTGTTCAGTCTTTGAGTGCTAATATTCATTGGGGGAGGGTGCTTTGTCTGTTCAGTCTTTGAGTGCTAATATTCATTGGGGAGGGTGCTTTGTCTGTTCAGTCTTTGAGTGCTAATATTCATTGGGGAGGGTGCTTTGTCTGTTCAGTCTTTGAGTGCTAATATTCATTGGGGAGGGTGCTTTGTCTGTTCAGTATTTGAGTGCTAATATTCATTGGGGAGGGTGCTTTGTCTGTTCAGTCTTTGAGTGCTAATATTCATTGGGGAGGGTGCTTTGTCTGTTCAGTCTTTGAGTGCTAATATTCATTGGGGAGGGTGCTTTGTCTGTTCAGTCTTTGAGTGCTAATATTCATTGGGGAGGGGTGCTTTGTCTGTTCAGTCTTTGAGTGCTAATATTCATTGGGGGAGGGGTGCTTTGTCTGTTCAGTCTTTGAGTGCTAATATTCATTGGGGAGGGTGCTTTGTCTGTTCAGTCTTTGAGTGCTAATATTCATTGGGGGAGGGGTGCTTTGTCTGTTCAGTCTTTGAGTGCTAATATTCATTGGGGGAGGGGTGCTTTGTCTGTTCAGTCTTTGAGTGCTAATATTCATTGGGGAGGGGTGCTTTGTGTGTTCAGTCTTTGAGTGCTAATATTCATTGGGGAGGGGTGCTTTGTCTGTGTCCGTTCAGTCTGTGTGTTATTATTCAGTGGGGGAGGGTTGCTTTGTCTGTGTCTGTTCAGTGTTTGTGTGCTGTTATTCATTGGGGGAGGGGTGCTTCGTCTGTGTCTGTTCAGTCTTTGAGTGCTAATATTCAGTGGGGGAGGGATGCTTTGTCTGTTCAGTCTTTGAGTGCTAATATTCATTGGGGGAGGGGTGCTTTGTCTGTTCAGTCTTTGAGTGCTAATATTCATTGGGGAGGGGTGCTTTGTCTGTTCAGTCTTTGAGTGCTAATATTCATTGGGGGAGGGATACTTTGTCTGTGTCTGTTCAGTCTTTGAGTGCTAATATTCAGTCGGGGAGGGATGCTTTGTCTGTTCAGTCTTTGAGTGCTAATATTCATTGGGGGAGGGGTGCTTTGTCTGTTCAGTCTTTGAGTGCTAATATTCATTGGGGAGGGGTGCTTTGTCTGTTCAGTCTTTGAGTGCTAATATTCATTGGGGGAGGGATACTTTGTCTGTGTCTGTTCAGTCTTTGTGTGCTGTTATTCAGTGGGGGAGGGATGCTTTGTCTGTTCAGTCTTTGAGTGCTAATATTCATTGGGGGAGGGGTGCTTTGTCTGTTCAGTCTTTGAGTGCTAATATTCATTGGGGTAGGGGTGCTTTGTCTGTGTCTGTTCAGTCTGTGTGTTATTATTCAGTGGGGGAGGGTTTCTTTTTTCTGTGTCTGTTCAGTGTTTGCGTGCTGTTATTCATTGGGGGAGTGGTGCTTCGTCTCTGTCTGTTCGGACTTTGAGTGCTAATATTCATTGGGGGAGGGATACTTTGCCTGTGTCTGTTCAGTCTTTGTGTGCTGTTATTCAGTGGGGGAGGGATGCTTTGTCTGTTCAGTCTTTGAGTGCTAATATTCATTGGGGGAGGGATGCTTTGTCTGTTCAGTCTTTGTGTGCTGTTATTCAGTTGGGGAGGAATGCTTTGTCTGTTCAATCTTTGAGTGCTAATATTCATTGGGGGAGGGATACTTTGTCTGTGTCTGTTCAGTCTTTGTGTGCTGTTATTCAGTGGGGGAGGGATGCTTTGTCTGTTCAGTCTTTGAGTGCTAATATTCATTGGGGGAGGGGTGCTTTGTCTGTTCAGTCTTTGAGTGCTAATATTCATTGGGGGAGGGGTGCTTTGTCTGTGTCTGTTCAGTGTTTGTGTGCTGTTATTCATTGGGGGAGGGATACTTTGCCTGTGTCTGTTCAGTCTTTGTGTGCTGTTATTCAGTTGGGGAGGAATGCTTTGTCTGTTCAATCTTTGAGTGCTAATATTCATTGGGGGAGGGGTGCTTTGTCTGTTCAGTCTTTGAGTGCTAATATTCATTGGGGAGGGTGCTTTGTCTGTTCAGTCTTTGAGTGCTAATATTCATTGGGGAGGGGTTCTTTGTCTGTTCAGTCTTTGAGTGCTAATATTCATTCGGGGAGCGCTGCTTTGTCTGTTCAGTCTTTGAGTGCTAATATTCATTGGGGAGGGTGGCTTTGTCTGTTCAGTCTTTGAGTGCTAATATTCATTGGGGGAGGGTGCTTTGTCTGTTCAGTCTTTGAGTGCTAATATTCATTGGGGAGGGTGCTTTGTCTGTTCAGTCTTTGAGTGCTAATATTCATTGGGGAGGGGTGCTTTGTCTGTTCAGTCTTTGAGTGCTAATATTCATGGGGGGAGGGGTGCTTTGTCTGTTCAGTCTTTGAGTGCTAATATTCATTGGGGAGGGTGCTTTGTCTGTTCAGTCTTTGAGTGCTAATATTCATTGGGAGGGGTGCTTTGTCTGTTCAGTCTTTGAGTGCTAATATTCATTGGGGAGGGTGCTTTGTCTGTTCAGTCTTTGAGTGCTAATATTCATTGGGGAGGGGTGCTTTGTCTGTTCAGTCTTTGAGTGCTAATATTCATTGGGGAGGGTGCTTTGTCTGTTTAGTCTTTGAGTGCTAATATTCATTGGGGGAGGGGTGCTTTGTCTGTTCAGTCTTTGAGTGCTAATATTCATTGGGGGAGGGGTGCTTTGTCTGTTCAGTCTTTGAGTGCTAATATTCATTGGGGAGGGGTCTTTGTCTGTTCAGTCTTTGAGTGCTAATATTCATTGGGGGAGGGGTGCTTTGTCTGTTCAGTCTTTGAGTGCTAATATTCATTGGGGGAGGGGTGCTTTGTCTGTTCAGTCTTTGAGTGCTAATATTCATTGGGGGAGGGGTGCTTTGTCTGTTCAGTCTTTGAGTGCTAATATTCATTGGGGGAGGGGTGCTTTGTCTGTTCAGTCTTTGAGTGCTAATATTCATTGGGGGAGGGGTGCTTTGTCTGTTCAGTCTTTGAGTGCTAATATTCATTGGGGAGGGGTGCTTTGTCTGTTCAGTATTTGAGTGCTAATATTCATTGGGGAGGGTGCTTTGTCTGTTCAGTCTTTGAGTGCTAATATTCATTGGGGAGGGTGCTTTGTCTGTTCAGTATTTGAGTGCTAATATTCATTGGGGGAGGGGTGCTTTGTCTGTTCAGTCTTTGAGTGCTAATATTCATTGGGGAGGGTGCTTTGTCTGTCCAGTCTTTGAGTGCTAATATTCATTGGGGAGGGTGCTTTGTCTGTTCAGTCTTTGAGTGCTAATATTCATTGGGGAGGGGTGCTTTGTCTGTTCAGTCTTTGAGTGCTAATATTCATTGGGGGAGGGGTGCTTTGTCTGTTCAGTCTTTGAGTGCTAATATTCATTGGGGGAGGGGTGCTTTGTCTGTTCAGTCTTTGAGTGCTAATATTCATTGGGGGACGGGTGCTTTGTCTGTTCAGTCTTTGAGTGCTAATATTCATTGGGGAGGGTGCTTTGTCTGTTCAGTCTTTGAGTGCTAATATTCATTGGGGGAGGGGTGCTTTGTCTGTTCAGTCTTTGAGTGCTAATATTCATTGGGGGAGGGGTGCTTTACTGATGTTTATTCTGAAGAGCAGGAGGCTGCTTCTACTTGTGCTTCTTGTTTTGCTGCACACAAGCACCAGCAGCCTTGGACTGATTTTGTGCTTTCTGAAGTAGATGTTTCTTATAAGTGTAAACTTATTTTCTATTTCTGTTCTGTTTAAGTTACAGAAGCACAAATTAGGGAGTATTTACTTTCTTGGTGTGCTCATGTTTTTTCTATTAAAAAAACTTTTGATTCTGATGCTGGTGGAGTTTGGGTTGGGGTGTGTGAGGCCTGGGTGGCTTTGCATGTCCTTGATTCTGGTGCTTCCCATTTGCCTGTTGTGTGTTGGTTGCCTGGCCAAAGCGGTATTTTGAGGTATGCAGATCAGCCTAAGTTCTGCTTTTTTTGTTGTGATTTTTCTCACTTTGTGTCTGATTGTCCTGTTAGGAAATGCACTCATTGTGGTTCCACAGCTCATTTTGCTAGAGCTTGTCCACATTGGTGCCATTTATGTTCTTGTTCTCATGTTGATTCTGTTTGTCCTGCTGCACCTTCTGTATTACCTGCTCCCCCTGAATCTTCTCAGACTTTACTTTCTTTATGTTTCTGTTTCTGCTGGTGCTCCTGTTGGGTCTTCCCCAGTGCAGGCTGTTGTCTTTGTCCCTTGTCCCTCCCCCTTCTTCTGTCTCTGTTCTTACTTCTGTTTCCTGTCTAGAATGGTCTGTTCTGACTTATTTGCCTTCTAGTCCTCCTTGTCCTGTTTCTGTTGCTTCTGGTTCTCACTCTACTGTGCCTCTTTCTCCTGTTGTTTTGTTGTCCCTACTAGTACTGGTATGCTAGAGTCTTATAGGAAATTACTTGCTGTGTCTGATACCTCCTCAGCTGGTGATGGTATTGCTTCTAAGGATACTGTTATTTGTAAATCTAATTTGTGTACTGATATGGATGATTCTCAGCAGTGGACCTCAGCTTCTAGGTGCAGACATTTCAGAAACAAGCATCACAGGAGGGGTTCTGAAGGGATTTCTCATCCTGGTACTGATGGCTAACTTGCATTTGTCTTTTCATAATATTAATGGTAGGGTGTCATTGACCCAGCGTTTCACTGTTTTTCCTGGGTTTCTGCCTTACACTCTGACATTGTTTGTTTGCTGGATGTGGGAAGGCTTTCCTCTGTTCATTGTTCCCAATAGGAAACTTTGTGGAGGGATGGGGTGGTTTGGTCTTTAGGGACAGATCATAGGTCTGACATTGGGTTGCTGTATCATAAATCTGATATGGTTGTTAGGGATGTTATTCATGTTTTGCCTGGTAGGGGTTTAGTGGTGGATTTTTTGTCTAGGCATTAATTTGTATGTTGAGTGATTGTTTGTGCTTTTATTCCAGTGTCTGAGCATTGCTTATTATTTCAACTTTTGTAACCTGATTTTTTAATTGACTGTCCTATTTTTTTTTTTTTTTTTTTTGGTGACCTTAACTGTAGTGTATTGCCAGGGTCTTCTAGGGTCATACAGGACTCTAGTGTCTATTGTTATAAGGATGTATTACATTTGGCCTCTCTTACTGTAGGTATTCCTCCAGCCTTTACTTGCTTTCAAGGGGCTGCTCGCACCTGAATTGATTACCGTTTTTGTTCTCCTACCTTTGACCTGTTTTTTTCTTCCTTGTCTTTTGTGCCTTTTACTGATCATCGCACTCTGTCTTTTTCCTATGCAGTTGCTTCTGCATTGTGTATGGGTATGGGGTCTTTCTCGTTTTACTACTCCTTGGACTTTTACTTCTTAGGTTCATAGGTTCATACTAGGCTATCTGCCCTGGGGTAATTATAAGCCTAGCCCGATTCTGTATGGCTTACGCCACCCCTTGATTTGAGTATACTGTGCCCTTTTTAAGGTTTAGTTTACTGTGCCTCTGTCTAATAGTGACACAGGAGTAATCCCTGGGACAAACCTACAATCCCCCATCCACTTATCGAGATTCTTCTTGAAGAGATTCAGTGAGGTGCTCTGCCTCACATGAACTGGAATTCTATTCCAGAGCGAAGGGAGCCTCTGAGTTATGAACCTGTCCCTCCAGCAAGTTCTATTTATTTCTATGCTGAGGTTCAAGTCCCTCGAGCGTGTGGCTCTAAGGGATTTAGATTTACTGAGGTGGAGCATGTCCATTAATTCTGGATTTGACATAGCTTTGTATGTCAGGCATAGATCACCTCGAAGTAGGCGGTATGCAACTGAATAGAGCTGGAGTATTTTAAACGAGCAGTATATGGCATCTATTTGAGACCCTTGATCCTCTTGGTGAGATACTTTTGGGGTCTTTCTAATTGCTGCAGGTGTCGGGTAAGGTACATCCCAAAAGGGGCATTGTATTCTATGATGGGCCTAATGAGGGATGAATAAAGGGGCACGATTACCTCTCTTGATCTAGATGTGAAACCCTTTGTGATGAGGTGGGCTATGTAGAAGGTCTTTCTAACCACTTTGGCAATGTGGTTTTCAAAGGAGAGATTGCTATCAACTTGGGTCCCCAGGTCCCTAATAACTTTCTCTGTACTTAATGGGTTTCCGCCTATGTGGTAATTTGTGGGCACATTGTTTTGCCAAAGGGTATGACTATACATTTTTTGGCATTTAGCTTTAAACCATGGCGCTGGCACCAGTTATCTGTCTCTGTGAGACCTTTTTGAAGGATGTTTGTGTCAGCTGGAGAGTTGATTATGGCGCCCAGTTTGCAGTCGTCTGCGAACTTGGTGAGCCATAGTCCTCCCACGTTTGCCTGTACCTCGGAAAAGTATATACTGAACAAGAGTGGTCCCAGGACAGAACCCTGTGGGACACCACTTGTGACCGGTTTTGAGTCTGACATGGCTCCAGCAACTCTCACTCTGTGGGTTCTGTCTTTGAGCCAGTTTGCAACCCATCTTGTGACATAGGGGTTTATATTTAAGCTGGATAGCTTATCTATGATGCCCGAGTGGGGTATTATGTCAAATGCCTTTGCAAGGTCCAGATAGGCTGTGTGGACTACCTTCCCTTCATCTATGGCTTTGGTGACTGTTTCAAAGAAGTCAACCAGGTTCAAAAGGCAGGATCTGCCCTTGACAAAGCCGAACTGTGTAGGATCTAGTGTCTGTAGGTCCCCAATGTCTTTGTTTATGAGCTCCATGATGATCCTCTCCATAGCCTTGCAGACTAAGCTAGTCAGGCTTATGGGGCGATAGTTTCCAGGGTCCGTATAGGTTCCACCTTTGTGGAGTGGGACCACTGTTGCTGTACGCCATTCTGTGGGCACATATCCTGTAGTGAGGCTGAGATTGTATAGCTGTTTTATTTGAGGGATTAGTTCCTCTTGTAGTTCATGTAGGACGCAACCTGGGACACCATCTGGTCCCATGGAAGCAGTGTTTTTTGCTTTGGAGAGGGCAGCCTTCACCTGAGCATCTGAGATGTTTGGGAGGCAGCCCTCTGCCGGGATAGATACTTGCTCTTTTGGGGGGCGGTTGGAGAAGTTTGCACTGAACCTGTCCGCCAGGATATTGGCGATGTCTGTTGGTTCAGTGTATTTTTTGTTGTTTAGAATCAACTCAGAACAAGTCTGGGAGTTGCATCCCAGGTTTCTAACATAACTGAAAAAAGCCTTATGATTGTCTTTGGTGTCCTGTGCAATATTTCTCTCGAAGCTGGCCTTGGAGGATTTTATGAGGGATCGTAATTTTTTGCTAATACTGATCAGAGATGCCTTCCCTGTTAGGGATTTTGCTCTATCATGTAGTAGCTTCCTCCTTCTGTTGTACAGTTTATTTATGGCAGGGGTCCACCAGATTGGATGCCTGCCTTTGGATGACTGGGTCTTGGTTTTGTTTGGGATAGCATGATCCATGCATTCCTGGAGATGTCCGTAGAATGCATTTATATAGGATTCTGCAGTTTGGGCTGTAGTTTCCACTGGTCCTGGGGCCTTGAAGGATTCCACTTTGGTTTTGAGAAGTGACAAGTTCGCTTTTGAGAAGTTTTTCACTGTGGTTTTCTGGGCTGGGGGTGGGGTTGGGATGTGGATATCCAGTGAAATTAATTTATGGTCTGATCTTACCAATGAGGGATATACTTCTGGTGTGGAGCATAGAGTCCCCATGTTGGTAATGATCAGGTCTAGTATGTTGTCCCCTCTTGTGGGAGTGGTGACTAGTTGTTCCATAGCATTTGAGTTTATAATTTCCAGGAATCTTTGGGCTAAGGTGCTGGGGATTGAGTAGTGCTTCCAGTCAATGTTTGGGTAGTTGAAGTCGCCCAATATAATGGTGTTTGGAGAGATCTTCATGTTCTCCAATGTTTTCAGGAAAGCCGAATGGGATTCCTGACTTTGAGAGGGTGGTCTGTAGGATGCTATAAACTGAAAAGCAGTCTTGCCCACTGTTAGTTGCACATGGATGGTCTCCAATACTTCGTGCAATGCCACTAACCTGGAGGTGTGGATATCCTTGATAAATATGGAAACTCCCCCTCCTTTTGTGGTTCAGTCCGGGTTTTGGGGCCGAAAAGCATGATATGAGGTATAGCCTGGTAGTGCTGGGGTGCTCTCTGGAGCCTTGAACCAGGTTTCTGTCACTGCACAGATATCGATGTTCTCCATACTGAGGAGATCTTCGAGTGCGTGCATCTTGAGGTTAAGACTTCTGGCGTTTAGCAGCATTACCCTTAGTTTCTTGTTCCTTGTGCTGTCTATGGGTGTGGGTTTGACTTTTGAGCCTTGCCTAAAAAAGGCACTATGGGGGTGTCAAGAGCCTTTGCCAATATCCGATAGCCCAGTGGTGACAGGTGCAAGCCGTCCCTAGTGAAGCAACGTGGCTTGTCGAGCATGTCATCCCAGGCTGACAGACACTGGATCCCCTTTGAATGACACCAAAATTTTAGCCAATTGTTAAAATCGATCATTTTGTCTTTGTACTGTGGCATCATTCTAGGTGAGGGTAAGATGCTGCTCAAGGTCAGGGTCATACCAGCCTGGGCTACATGATCAGAGAGCTCCTCTATGTCTCTTTTCATGTAGTCCAGGGAGGTACGTCTCAGGTCATTCACACCAGCATGTACAATGACTGAGTCATATTTGTATTTGCTTTGGAGTGACCTGAGTGCTTGCGTTATGTGGCGTATCCTAGCACCTGACAGGCAGCTCACTGTGACCTCTTTATTCAGCCTGGTGAGCAGGACGTCATTGTGTCTGACAATAGAGTCACCTATAACAAGAGTATCATGTGTGTTATTCAGCCTTAAGGGCTGTGGCTGCTTGGCACACTGACTTTGTGGGTTATGTGTTGTGTGTGTTTTGTTTTGAGGTAGCATTTGCTTGGATGTCTGTTTTGGAGGTCTCTGTTGCTTAGGTAGATTTTTATTTAGAGCCTCCGAGTATGTTTTTGTGTATTTATGTGTTTGGTTCTGCCTGGTAACAGGTCATTACTCAGTTATGGCATGATCATTTTTCTCTGCTGCCTTTTTATTCTTCTCTTTCTTCTTGGTGGTTGGCCTTTAAAGGTAAGCTTGTTTCCCATTATTCTTGGTTTGTCCAATCTTATTATTCCCTTTCTAAGGGTTCTTCCAACTCCTTTTATACTGCTTTCTAATCTGCTGTGCATCATGCAGCTGCCAGTGCCCTTCAACAGCTCCATGAATTGCATTGCATAACCTTGCTAGGGTGAGAGTGATCCTTTGGAACTCCGCCCATTCTTTGAAAGGGAGTGGTGAGGAGTTTTTCCCTTATGTTTGTAAATGTAAGTTAGGAAGGAGACCTATATTGACAGTTTGTTGTCCTCTTCAGGTGATGTTGTTACCACTAAGGAGGATATTCTGCAGGAAGTTAATTCTTATTTGTCCAATTTGTAGGGTGGTAACCCTCCATCTGTGGAATTTTGGCCTATACCTGTGATGCCTGCTAATTTTACGGCAGTTCTTGATGTATAAATAAGCCGAAAAAAACAAGCAACTTATGGTTATTGGGAAGCTCAGAAGCCTCTACTCATCTGGTATTTCAGCTCAGAGTTGAGACTGGTAGCCCACCTCAGTTCAGCTCGGTACAAACAAACAGAAACCAACTCAAATGCATGGCTTAAATACCAGAAGCTAAAAACTTGGAAAAAATTTAAAAAGGTTCAAAAGGACGAATAAGGATGCTTACTCCAAGCCCTAGAACAACCACCCTTCACCAGATAGGTTCCAAATCAGCACACTTCTCACTCTAGAGTGCAGAAGAGCCCCTTCCAATCAAAGATGGCCTGGAAATTGTGCCCAGAATAAACAGCCACTACAAACAGACCCTGATGCAGCAAACCTGTATCTGGACTATGCTACAGCTACTAGCTATCTTAGTTTCATTGGAAAACACTAGAAAATGTTTAACACACCAGAAAAATAGAGTGAGACACTAAAAAAATGTTTTAAACAGCATAAAATCAGCAAGGAAACTCTAAAGAATATTTTGAACAGCTAACAAATCATTTGTTTTAATGCTGCTAGGTGGGAAAGCCAGAATAAGCAGAGCAGATTGCTTTGCAACAGTGAAAAACACCAGCAAATACTTAACAAACAGTTAAAATAGTATAGTTCAACCTGGTTTTGTAACCACAGGATCAATTCCTTTAGTTTTATATAAACTGATTATGGGACTCGGTGTTTTTAAACACACATTGCCCTATCATATGTGATAAGAATATTGCATCAATAGGAACCTAAGGCTGCATTACTAACCAGGAAACAAAGAAACTAACTATATTACACTGCGTGGAGGTATGGGATGCAATTTGAAAAAAGAAAAATGTATTTTTTAGTTGGATAAACTGTGGACAAACAGAAAACGTAACTGATAGTTTAATTTGGAATAAAAAATCAAATTGGAGAAGGGCTTCAGTGAAAGGTAAGAGAAATATTGTTTAGACAGGCTCGTTGCTCAGCAATTATTACCCTGAGGTTTCTGCTCTTAAAACTGAGAAATCACGGTCTCATTTCAAGCATGTATTAATTCCTCACAGGTCAGAAACAGAGGTTTTAATTAAGAGGCAGTACTCCCATTTCGGGCATTGGTTTTCATGTTTGCTGCTGCTAAGGTGAATAGCAAAGAGCTTGAGACATTATCAAGAACTAGATAGTTGTTTTTTTTCTTTTCTAAACAAGAGACATCTTTATTAAACCATGCCTTACAACATAGGCAATAAAACATTTTTTTTTAAATGAAAACAAACCAGACCGACACAATTCTAGTTGCAAGCATTTTACACCACAAACCATACTGACACACTCCCAGGTGCAAACATTATACATCACTTATAATCTACCCAATCTTTTTCAGTCAGACATTACATATCTCATTTAATTCCTTCCACCTTTTAAACCTCATTCCTCCCCTGTATATATTGCTCCCACAGTTCCCATTTTTCCTATGTAGTTTGCTGCTATCCTTTTCTAAAGATCTCAGTTCCAGTTGTTTTATCTCTGTTACTATATCCACTACCTCTAGTATAGTTGGTTTAGATTTTGATTTTTCTAGTAATAGTAGTAGATAGTTGTAAAACTATGCAGTTAGGCAAGTATGACTTAAGAGTCTGGGCTTTATCCCTTGAACACTTTTTGTATATAAGAGAAAACTGTCAAACTGCGGCAAGATATTGTTTTTTTCCTTAACAAAGAATGAAAGATACATTGGTCAGAATCCCGCAGTACATAAATCATGTTTGATTAAAGTATATTCAGGTGTTTGCACCTGTGCATGGTCTCTCCAAGAATATTTGAAAATGCTGTTAATGTTAATTATGCATAAATATTTTTAGAACACTGATGTCTTATATGATTTTCTACTCTTTCAAGTGTTCTTTTCTACAATTTCTGATACAGATAATTTGCAAAAATGTTGAAGTTTTGTAAAATGCAACATGAACACTAAAAGTATTTGTAATGGTTTAGAATAGTCATTATAGACGTAAGTACTGGAAACGTAGAGAAATAAAGATGACACACATTTGTCAAGTCTGGATGCGTATTTGCCCTAGCATTGACAATATGGAATATGTTACCATACTTATATGCAACTGGCTGTCAGGGATGCTGGGACCATCTAGCCCAGGCAGCTTAAAATCTGCTGTGGAAGGGGACAGAACATGCTTGTAAAGGCCTGCTGTCTGGGAAATGCTATATACACATGATTCCAAAGATGACAGAAGTGGTAATTTGGCTGTTTTCACAACACTGCTGGTTTGTCACTCAAGTGTTTGAGTGACAGTTAGCTTTTGCAATCATTTGATACCTAATTTTGTTAAATGTTATATTTTAGTTGCTAAGTCACTGGGATATTTCACCAGGCTACTAGAAACTGCATCCCTGTTTATCCTGAGTTGAGCTGTTACAAGGGCTTCCTGTTAAAGACTAGACTCCATTAAGAAATTGGCTGGAAAAGACATTGAAAAGCCCATAACTATAAAATTAGATGTTGTGACTCGAGTCAAGTTTTTAGAGTTCAGTCACTTTGTCTTGGTATCCAGGAACATTCTACCTCACTGATTGTTTATGGTGGTAAACCATCTGGGGGGATTTCTTCCCACTCCGTTCGCTGCACTCACTCTACTCCCCTGCCCTTCCCCCATATCCCACCCTCCCCCCACCACCTCTGCTCATATCCCAAGCAAAACACTCTACCTCATTCCTCTGATCCAATTATAAACAACTCTACCTTGTCCACACCCACATTTCAGTCACACCTTATCTACTTTTATTTAACCAAGCTTATCTGCTTCCCCTTACATCCATCAGCTTGAATTCTCACCCCCCTACTATAATTCTTTGCATCTTACTCTGTTTTACCATCACAATACTATCACAACCTCAAACTGTCTTACATTAACTACAGGCTTACCACCTTTTCTTCTATTATAGACACAAACTAACATTGAGCCATAATTGTACTACTGACCAGTCACATCTCCCCCATCCCTCCTTATCACAAACCACAGAACAAAACTCCTAAACCACATTGTCAAAGCCCACCCTGAAGTCAAAACATTTACAACCTTACCTACAGCTGCACACATCACAAGATAACAAAATCTCTGTTTATACCTGATATTACATTCCAACACAAATACCACTTTTACTATTGTTAAACCCACTATCACAGTTGACATGCTCCTCCTAACCAGCCTAGCTTCTTTACTCTTAATTCTCAACCTGCCTACAGCTACATCCTTACTTACCCCCACACATCAATACTCATCAACAACCTCCTCCAACCATGACCACAATAAACAACACAGCTTCTCACATATCTCCTCCCCACTTTTCCCTTACACCCTCCCATATTATTCAAGTCACAAATTGGCCTCCTCACCTCCTATGAAACCACACTTGACACCAGTATCATCACCTAGGAATAAAAAAAAACACTTCCCATGGTACTCTTTCCTCATTACCTACCTACGTACTCAAATGTGGAGACATACATCGTACCCCTGGCCCATCCTCTAATCCTAACCACAAGAGTAATCCAAAAAATGTAAACATACTTACACTGAATCTTAGTAGTATATGTAATAAAATAGCCCCACTGCATGCCTGGATTGATCAAAATAAACTTGACATACTAGCCCTAACAGAAACATGGCTACACCCCGGTGTAAAAGACTCAGTAAATAATACCTCCAAACTTTAAAATAACCAGAAGAGATAGATCTGAAAAAGGGGGATAGCCCTTCTATATCCCCTCTATGCTCAACATCAAACCGCCTAACCAGTAATATACTCACCTTTTCGAATGCTGAGGAAATAATCTCTTTTTTGAGCCTCAACATATTAAAAAGAATTTGCATAATGGTAATATATATCCAGCTGGGTAACAATATACGAGTGTTGGAAAATATTTTATCCTGGACATCCCAAACAATTAACCTTGAAACAATAATCTTAGGAGATGCAAATACAAACCATAGCTTTCAACTCCCCCACAAATAGTATAAATCTGTATGTTTTTTCTCAGCTCACCAATACTCCAACAATATACAGCAAAGATCTCACCTGCCAAACTACCCTAGACTGGATCCTAGTATCCCAGACTGCCAATTACCCCTCTTTTGGTATACTGTCTAGCTCCCTCAGTGATCATCTGCCAGCTTATTCCCTTAGAACAAACTTCCAACAACTAAGAGGACACACTATAAAATCAGTTAGGAACTCAACTAATTTTGTCAGCATAAATTCAACCATCTCCTACATGAAATAGCCTGGACACCCCTTAAACAACTACCCCTTAATGATGCTGTACTATACTTTAATAATACCTTCCTTCACATACTTAATATCCTAGCTCCCATTCGTATGAAAATAATCAAAAATAACTCAGCTCCATGGCTCTCTAAGGAATGTAAATAGCTGATGAAACAAAGGGACCTAGCCTGAATAACCTGGAAACAGAACAAAAATTAAGAAAATTATGTTAATTTCAAAACGCTACATAACAAAGCGACAAAACTAATCAACAGAGATAAGAAGTCATATTATTCCCAGCTTCAACTTCATCATAAAATCAACCCCAATAAATTTTGGGACTTCATATCTTCTCTACTTAACCCTGGAACAAATAGAGACCACACCCTATCACATGATACCCCTCCATCACAAATAGCCGAAAACTTTAACAAGCACTTCATAAAATCAATATCAGACCTGCTTACTATCACCCCTAATGCTGGACCCCCCACCCTTCAACCTATTCAGACACCAAACCCAGACCATCAACTACTTCTAACCCTGCCATTAATAATCCCCCATTCAACAAAATTTCATACAAACCCCATTCTCACTTCAGCCAATACCTACTGACACCATTAAGAAACTGCTACATAAACTAAAACCCTGCTTTACGTCAGCTGATAATCTTCCACCACACTACCTCAAACTGGCTGCTGATTCAATCGCCTACCCAATCAGTATCCTTATAAATATGTCTTTATCTGAATCAGAGGTACCTACCATATGGAAACAATCTACACCACCCCCATCCACAAAGGAGGCAACTACTTTTATCTATCCAGTTTCCGTCCTTTATCCATCTTGTCACCCATATCCAAAATTCTCAAGAGGGGTATCCATCAGCAGGTAATGCAATATCTATTGCAAAACAATCTTTTAGCCAAAATCCAACAAGGCTTCCGACCTAGCTACAGCACAGCTACAGCCCTATTATCTTTTACAGACACCATGAAAAAGGCCAGAGATGCAGAATGCTATACAGCCTCAGTATTCCTTGATCTTTCCAAGGCCTTTGACACAGTGTCTCACCCCTTACTATTAAACAGACTGTCTTACTTAGGCTTCTCACATACCACAGTAAAATTGTTTCAGAGCTACCTCAAGATTCGTAAACAAGCAGTGAAATGGTCCAATGAACTCTCACCCTTTCTCTACAACCCTACTGGAGTCCCTCAAGGCTCCATCCTAAGACCACTACTCTTCAACATTTTCACAAATAACCTCCACACTGCTTCTCACCCTGGGACCCTCATTCAGTACGCTGATGATTCCACCATAATCTGTATTGCTCAATCACTACCAGAACTACTTTCAAAAACTCAACAGTCCTTTACTGCAGTTAAATCCTGGCTAAGAAATGCCCAACTCTTTCTTAGTCCAAAGAAGACAAAACTAGTACTCTTTCATACCCAAGAACACCTCCCTCATCACTGATCATTTTAACATCCTTGCATCTCACAACACTGTCATAGAAATAGTGCAGGAAACCAAACTTATAGGGGTTATCATTGATAATAAACTTTAATTCGACTACCATATACAGCAAAATATAAAGAAAACTCATCAAAAGCTGGGACTCTTATATAGAAACAAACATTTCTTTACTGCAGCAACCAAAACTATCCTTGCAAAAACATTTTTACTTCCCTCCCTTCTTTATGGTGCCCCTATTCTAACTAACTTACAAACTTCTACCATAAACAAGGTTGAACAATGCTACAACAAAGTTGCTAAGTTTGCCACAAACTCTAAATATCACACACACCACTGTAAACTGCTACTAGAACTAATCTGGCTTGAACTGCCTAACCAACTTGCCTTTACTCCGCTATCCACCTTGCACAACCTTATTTTCAAGCCTACTGCCTGCCCTGCACTAGCCAATTTAGTCACACCTTACACACCAAATTGATCCCTATGATCAGAAGACAAAAACCTCTTAGCTATCTCAAAATCCACAAGAAAACCAAGTCACTCGTTGTATTCATACTCTGCCTCTATACTTTGGAATTCACTACCTCTAGCCACCAGTTCTGTGCCTGGCCTAACCCAGTTCAAAGCCTCTTTAAAAAATTATATCAAAAAGACATGGCTCTGCTCCTGCATAAAGCCTGCCTGATGCTCAACACTTCCTCTTCTTCCACACTAGCCTCATCCTTCTCTTCTATCACATTTCAATCCTTCACAGTCTGTAAGATCCTAAGGCTCTTCTAACTCCTTCTCTGTTTCTATACCATATCCTTAAGCTACTGCTCAGGCTGCATTGCTTCTATTCTTCTTAACTCTCTCACTATCTTTCTGTATCACTAACTTTCTGGCTATTATTTTCCTAACGGAAACCAATATTCTATTTTTCATGTACTATAACAGTCAATGTTACACATTGCACTACCTACATATTACTTTTTTTTGGACACTACATAATCTATAGTGAGAGTGACTGTTATTGTCTGTAATGTTTTTAACTCTATAGAATCGTCTAGACATGTAGTATATATTGTAACATCATGTAACATAGTTTGTTCTTTCAACTTACTTTGTATAGTATTTCTGATGTGATTTGTACTGTATTAGATTTCACTGTATTTGTATTGTACTGTATGTGGAGCTTTTCTCCCCAAGCCTCTGCTGAAAATGGATTTGGTAGACCCAATCAGACCACCCCGGTAAACAAATGTCAAATAAATAAAATAAATAAAATTACTTTCAGTGGAGAGTAGGATGGACTCAGTGTATGTCCAAAGGTCATTGCTAGGCTAATGGCCACCAGAGCCTTTATAAACCTAGCCGATTTGGTCCCAGAAAATCTTGGATGTTTATTTAGCATGGTGGGGTGTATTAGTAAGGAAGTATCTAAGGTTTATGGGGGTATGTTAATTTAAGTAATATATTATTTACTGATGGCCTCTGTCCATCAGGGATATGGGGTCCAGACAGGGGGTGGATCTGCAATTTCCCATCCAGTGGTCAAGGTTCAGTTTAAATAAGATCAGGGATGCTTTACATGGATTGGGAATCTATTCCATAAAGCTGTGATACTTTGAGACACATATCAGTCTCTCCAGTATCTTCTACCGATGTCACAAATGAAGTTAAGATCCTTGGATCTGGTGTTCCTACTGCAGTTGGCTTTGTGGATGTGCAAAAGATAAATCAGGGCTGGATCAGAGTATACCTTATATGCCAAGCATAGATCACCTCTCAGTAGTCTGCAAGAAACTGACTGCAGGGTTAACATTTTTAAACAATCCTTGTTGTAGCCCTGAATTCTCCCAGTAGGAAACCTTTGAAGGAATTCTGGCTGTTGTAAGGGTCTGGTTAGGTACATGCCAAAGGGGCATTGTACTCAAAGTAAACTCTTAGGGGTATATTATCAATAAAGTAGTTTTAACTTTGGTGGGCAACTTCTCAAAAGGCATTACAATGCATTTCTTGGCATTCAATTTTAAGCCATGGCTTTGGCATCAGTCATTTGTCAGTGTTAGACCCTCTTGCAAGATGATAGTGCCATGGGAGGAATCAGTATTAGCTCCCAATTTAGTCATCTGTGTTCTTGGTGAGCCAAAGGCCTTTGACATTATTGTTGACTTCCAAGAAGTAGATACCAAAGAGGAGCAGGGCAGCATGAAGCCCTGAGGTACTGCGCAGATGACTGGTCTCTTGGTGGGGGTGGTCTCACCAATCCAGACTTTGTGGGTCCTATCTGTGGATCCAAGCATCAATCAAGAGAGTTATATATGGATTTATGCCTGGTTTGGATAGTTTGTCGACAATGCCTGAGCAGGGTATTATACTGAAAGCCTTAGCCAGGTTGAGGTACACAGTATGCAGTGTTTTACTCTCATCCAATGCCTTGGTGACCCTCTTGAAGAAATAGACCCAGTTAAATAGGCATAACCTTCACTTAAAGACAATTTGGGAACAGTCCAGTGTCTGTAGGTTGCCAATGCCTATGTTGATTATTTCCATGATGATTCATTCTATGGCTGTGCATATTAGACTTGTCAGACTAAATGGCCTGTACTTCCCCAGGGTTAGTTGATGGATCTCCCTTATGAAAAAGGAAAAACATTGCAGTCCTGCATTCACTTGGTACCTAACCTGTTTTGAGGCTGTAGTTCTGGTCCTGATAGGCCATGTTTTACACTGTTCAGGAGGCAGTCAGGGATATTGCTTGTGTCCATAGAAGCAGTGTTTTTGGCTTTAGTGAGTACTGACAAAACCTGATCCCTGCTTCAAATTGGGGGGGGGGGGGTAGTGTAGAAGGGATATCACTGGGGTAGCCAGGGGAATGAAGGATGACGTTAGAGCTGAATTTATCAGCCAGAAGATTTGCTATCTTTCTCTGATGGGTGATGATGCTATCATTTATAACCACTGTAGAATATTGCTGTATGTTGCCTTTAAGGTTTCAGACATAGCTGAGGAAGGCCTTGTGATTGTCCTTAGCCTTAGATGCTATTCTGACCTCATAGTTGGCCTTGTTGGACTTAGACCTCTTGGTTTGTTATTTAGTTGCATCAGAGAGCTCTTGTCTTTATGGCAGTTGTTCTGATTTTGACCATGACCTTTTCGTCTTTTGTTGTATACCCTGTTTATGTAAGGATTCCACCACTGGAGTTTGTTTTTGGTTTTCATTTTGGGCTTACTTCTGGTAGGTATGTTAGCCTCTATCAAATCATTCACATGTTTGTACAGGGTTTCTGTGAATAATTCTGCATAGGTAGCTGTCATCTCAGGGATGGGGAGCCTTCAGTTTTGACAAACTCACTTAATAGGATGTGGTTTGCCTTAGAATAGCTCTTAACTATTATGAGTTTATTTGTGTTCTCTAAGTTGACTTTTATTTCAAAGGTGACAGCTTTGTGATGTGATCTCACTAGTAAGGATCTGACACAGGGGAGGGTGCAGTGCTCTATCATGTTGGTAAGGACCTGACCCAATTTGTTTGATCCTCTGGTTAGAACACACACTATCAGGTAAGGGTGCTTGCACTAATAAAGTCCAGGAAGCATTGTGCCTGTGAGTTTGTGTCAGTGTACGCTTCCCAATCTATAGAAGGGTAGATAAAATCACCCATGAATAGAGTATTAGGTTGGATGCGAGTGTTTGTAATAGGTTTAGGGAAGAGTTGTGGGACTCTTGCAGTATAGGCAGAGAGCTCTAGCTAGCTAGGATGGGGTGCAGGACCTCATCAATAGTGACTTACATGTGGATAATGTCATGGCATCATCCTGTTTATCTAGCCTGGAGGAATATTTGTCGCTAACATAGATCGAGACAGTGCTACCGTTAGTCCCAGTCTGTGCTGTTGTTGCTCTAAATGTATAGGAAGGCACTGTAATCTTCAACTGCCGGAGTACTTTCTATGTTGTTAAAACAAGTCTCAGTTCCAGCTCAGATTTCTACATTCCCCAGAGTGAGCAGAGCTTGTAGTGTACAGAGTTTTGTTCAGGCTACCCATTAAGCAGTAATACCTTAAGGTTGCTATGAGTCTTTCACTGTTAGTAGTTTTCTCATTTTTGTCATTGCCTAAAAATTGTGGGCAACTCCATGAACCCAGTATATATTATTATTTGACCACAAATTATTTTGGCTGCTCTACTGGTTTTAGACTACTATTTTATATTATATGTTTACCACCAGTCAGCAATTGCCTTTTTTTAATAATATTGCTATAACAATTACTGGACTCATGGAGTTATTTTTTTAAATCATATGATTCTGGCCATGTAAACATTCGTTCGAGATGATTGTCACTGCTGAAGTGACACCCTGACCACATGTGCAAAATGGGAAAAGTGGTTGAGAATGGATGGATTCTGTTGTGTTACCTGGTTTATGTACTGGACTGACATCTTGCATTTTCTCTGGTTTTCATCTGAGATGCTCTGGTAACATAACACTTGTTATGAGTACATATTGTTTTTACTAAAATGCATATAACTGGCTAGTGTTTTCTAAAGGAGTTTTCATAAATGCATATTAATATCTTTGAACAATTGTAGTCTTGAAGTCTTTAAGCCTATAAAATGAAATTACAATACATACATCTGTCCTTCCTTTAACTTCAGTTTAATTTAATTTCAATTTATCTGGATTTGAACTGGAGGAAAAAAAATTCTGTCAATGGAAACTGAAATTTGCTTTACCCTGCTAGTATACTTGACAGCCCTCCCCTCCTTTGTTATTTGAAATTTGACCAGAATTTTATTAGTATTTTATTATGGACTGCTGCATTAATTCTCCAGATTTCTCCTCCAGTTGCTTGTAGGTTGTGAGCAAGATAGAAGCTTTATATTTTTGCTGCTCTTTTTACCCCACAATGGACTTAGTTACAGTTTTACCTTCTTTACATGGACCGATTGGTATGACGATGGGGTCTGTTGTCAGGATTTGGCCCAAGGACTGAAAATTGTAAACTTTCATTTTGCTTTACTTTATTCGTTAGAGTGGTTTGCTTATTGAGGTCCTGTTGCAACATTTGTATCTACCTATGGGATCACAGATTATACTGATTACTACCCGACTCTTTTAAATATATTTAGTAGGCTGAACACATCGAGGAATTCTCCTAGCATACTGCCAGTCTGGTTATGCAGAAGTATTCCTGCACTTAGTTTACATATGTCACCATTCTTCTTCATTGCCATGTCTAGGGACATTTTACCATCTAGGTTGATTATGAATCTTCCAAAAACATTTCTGGGCTCCTCTAGCTTATGATGTGACTAGGCTTTGCTTCAGAAATTTGTTCTGTCACTCTCCGGAAGTCAGACTATGGACTTGGTGTTCTTGTTAAGGATTGTTAAACTGAATCAAGAAGTAAAAAAGTTTTGTCTTCCAACTACTGTGATCCATTTCAAATTAAGTCCCATACTCCACTTTAATTATCTGATATTGAGATAAGATAGTATAGGTGCATAAGATATGTGGGTGTATATTACGTTATCGAACTTTTAAAAGTTTGAACGTCATATGGTCGAAGCCATATGATCGAACTTTGAAAAGTTCGAAAAGCTAAAAAAAAATAAATAAGTAAGCAACAGAAAAAACCTACCTGACCATTTTAAACAGGGGGGCAAGCCCCCCTGCACCCTTCACCCCCCTGTTCTTTAAATATACCAACTCCGAGATCGCACTACAGTGCAGGAAAGGGAAATCTTCCCATTCCGCACTGTACAGAGATCTCCGTTGAAACATTTGAACATTTAAAAGTTTGATCATATGGTGTCGACCATATGACGTTCAAACTTTTAAAAGTTCGATAACGTAATATACACCCAGATATGTAACATTTGGTTATCACTTACCTTTTGCCAAAGATGAGCTGGATTGGTATCTGTCTGCCTATAACTTACCTATTACTAGTGTTCTACATAAATTCACTCCTTTCTGAACTCATCTTCAACCTATTATTTCACATAAACAATAGTAAAATTATGACCTTCCTAAGTTACAATGGAAAGGCTATGGGATGGTCCCTGCTTGTAGCAGGACCAAGAATCTCATGATCATACTTGATTTGGATATAGATTATTTTATGTACCACTTAAATATCTTCTGGAAAAAAGTCATTTTTGATATATGTGGTCTCCACTTAATCTAATCTTCCAGTTATGAACATATACATGGTTACTGCCTATGTAGTCTGACCTGTGTCTCCACTCAGAATGTTTTTTCATCTAACTCTTGAAATAAGACTACATGTTTTTGTAAATCTCTTTTTTCAAGTGGCATCCACCAAGTATTGCAGTATGTTGTTTGCTGTATAAAAACATGAAATTAGTCTTGAGTAAATGCCTGACCTATTAAGGCAGGACCCTTGCCTGCCACACTTTTGACATCTTGATTGGCCTGGTCATTTTCCAGGCTGTCAAATCTTCCCTGAAGCTACTTTGTTTTATATCTTCTTTAAAGGAGGCATTAATAACTTCCATACTCAAGAAACTAATTCTTATTCCTGGCAATCTTGGGGAATTATTTTCCTGTATCAAACCTATATGTTTCTAGATAAGGTTATCGAAAAGGTAGTTCATAAACATTCTGCTCTTGTTTCCGTTTTCATGAACTCTTATCTTTGGCATTCTGATTTTAGGTCAAGACATAGTATTAAGGTAAGCCATGTAGCAGCAAAGAGAGATAAAGCCCTAACAATGACCCAGATGACCAAAGTTTGATTAGCCTCTTGGGCATCTGAGGCAGTGGCAGAAAGGGATGGGCATCTTTACCCAGAGTGGAGAGCAATCGCCGAAAAAATTCCCTTTGGGAAGGTGTGGTCCACAGAGGTGAGCGCACTCAGACTAGGTTAGCAAATGATGAGGAGGGTGTAGGGAAACAAGGGTAGTTCATAATATAACATCACCTCAGGAGCAGAAGCAGTTGTCAGGCAGTAATCCTCACAACACCCTTCAAGCAAAGAAAAAGTCTGTGAAAGGAAGAAATGAAGGAAAGTGGATCAGGTAAACTTGGCAATGAATGGGTCTCTGAGATGCCTAGAAAGGATGAAGCAACATTAGCAATCAGATTTCAACTTGGTCACTATACTTTGTGTGGCATGTAATTCTGTTTCAGTGACTGTACAAAAATTGGATACTTACCCTCCCCATCCTTAACTTGCCTTCTATGGCCTTTTAATGGAGTAGTTTCTAGTGTTTTTTTCTCCTCCAAGGTACAGCTTGTTTGCGGGGTTCTGCAGGTCTCAGCCTTTTTGCTGTTCATTTTATATATATATATATATATATATATATATATATACATATATATATATATATATATATATATATATATATATACATATATATATATATATATATATATATATATACATATATATATATATATATATATATATATATATGCTTTCATTAAACAATGTCATATGTCTCAGAGGTATTTATTACCTCTAATATGTGGATGACATTGACCTATACCACTTTTATTTGCAAAAGCCAATGCTAGACTCTACCACCTTTTCGAAGAATATTTATATTCTATTCTGAACTGCAAAGCACATAGCTGTCTGAAATTAAAACATACAAAAAATGAGGCTTTGTTGATGAGTACTATGGCATGACATTTGCAAATTATTTTATCTTTCCTGAAGACACCCTTTGGTGATATGTGGTTTGACTTTGTGCCAAGCTTTTCAGATACTGGAGTTATTGATATCCTGATTACAATCTCACATCAGTTCTCAGTTACATTGAAGTAATCAAACTTTCATCTCACGAATACCACCTGGATTAAATGCTAAATCCTTTGGAATTATCTAAGATTATCTTATCTTATTTACTGCAACGTCCTGTAGCAGGTACTGTCAGAGTTTAATTCTGAGTATCTGCACTGAGCTTAAAACTCAGCAAAAAGACTTCTGTGTGACACATCTTGTTCTGAGCACATTTATTCAGTTCTGTAAAAATCATGCTGGCTGTTACTACAACAAGTGCCATCTTCAAGATGTTAAATCTGACTTATCAAGCATTTTATTGTCAAGCCCAGCTTTCCTTATAGAGCTGATAGCATCATGTAGTCCTTCATTTTTCCAAAGGACAGCTAATGTTTTCCAGGCTGCAACTTGAAACATCCTTTAAGTAGCCCTTTTTCACCTGATGTAACTCACTAACACAAGTGTACCAACATACTTTTTGAGGTGTCTTTTCATATGTTCATGAACTACCATCAGTTTAGCAGGGTAACCGTGACGTTCAGACACCATCTTGGGGAATGCTCCAGATGACCTTCATTTTAAGCTTTTACTTATTTCAACTGAAACTGTATTACTTGAACAGATGTCAAAGTACTAAACACAACTGTGCACATGAGGTGCAATGTCGTACTGAACACAGTCGGGCAGTGTTGTAATACCATTTAGAGTTCATGCTGGAGTATGAACACTTATACAGTGGGTCTTGTGGGTCTTGTGAAGGTTACTCTCATTTGTGCATTGTGTAGTCACAGAATCTGTGCGATTCAGAAATATGTTTTTGTTTCTTGATAGATACTAGTAACCATAATGGGAGTGTGAATAAGGACAAGAAATAGGCAAAAATAATAATTGTAGGCACAGACAGGCTGCACTTTTGGCTATAGCTATAAGTCCATATTGCAGTTTCTACCCTCATACTTCTTATAGAAATACTAGAGTAGGTCATCAGTAACAGAGTCCTCCTGTTCTACAGACTTAACCCATCGTTGGATCCCAGGTCACCAGCACTTCAAAAAGAAGCTAGTCCTTTTCATGAAAGGAAAAATCCCTAAAATCTCCAGTAGGTTCTCAGCGTATATAGGAAAAACAGCTAATCTTACTCTGAGAAAAAAAAATGATGCACAGGTAACAGCTTAACAGCTTGGAAGAAGAGCACCTAAGATGAATTTGATTTTTTCTTTATTAACCTAACAATTGAAACTTCAAGTACTAAACCAAAAGGTACATAATGTATAATAAATCATGTTGGAGAGATAGATGCATGTCTCAGAGGCTCTCTCTTTTCTGGCACAGGCTTCCCATTCATTTAAAGCAAATTCTTCTCTGACCCTCTTCAAGTGCAGCCTGGATCAATGGATGGGTAATTGTGAATTTACTCCAGGGGCTGTGCCCTTATCCCTCATGGCCGAGGCAGTCATTATTAGATAACATAGCATAGGCCCATACCTCTGCAAACTTAGTTCACCTAGCTATGAGTACGTTGGGAGACTTAGGATAAACATGGCTAGGCTTGCAAGGGCTTTTTGGCCATTAGCCTAGTAATCACCTATGAACCTATGAATAGTAGAACTTATTTTTATCATTTATAGTAAATGTTCATACAGATTATGATGAGGTCTGAGCTGTTATGGTTAACAGAAGAAAGCTGTTAACATTTTACTATTAAAATTCTCAGTCTTGGAGCGTGTTGATTTATTGCCTTTTTATTTATGCTCACAATCTGGGTTAAAATAGCTACTGAATTCATAAAGTACTCTGAAAACATGATTGCAAGCTAAAGTTCAACTAGTAAGAAAAATAGTAACAATTATGAATGTATGAGACTGAGTTTATTTAATTCACTATAACCTCATAAAGTTGATAATTTAGAAATGTCTTGTCCCAGTGTTTAATATACTGTTTTCATAAACCTTGCTCTGAATAAAATAACTCAAATAATCAAATTTTACTCTGAAGGTGAATTCACAGAGCAACAATCACATCTTCTAGGATGGAACAATAAAAATTGGGATATATCTGAACATGAATGCTGTTACATTCGTAAAGTACTTTGGTGAAATGTTTGTTTTGCATGCATCTGACTCTGAGTGAGATACTGAAGCCTGTAAAAATGTATCAGACTGTGTTAGAATCAGGTTCAAAACTACAGAACCTGTAATTAGTTTTCCCTCACTTCCGAAGACACTTGTCTTTGTTTTGAAACCTGCAGATAATGGTAATGTCACTACATTGGTTCCAAGTCACATTTTTTCAGATCCTATGACACTTGCAAGGTTCATATGCCATCTAATAAGTGAGATGTTTAAAACTTGGGACAAATATGTTACAAAGCAACTACTTAATCAGGAGAGGGAGAAAAGCAAGGGTCTATATTACCACAGCAAAAAACCCTGTTCTCCAATACCGAAACATCGACCCCTATACAGCGAACTGCGAAAATCCTGAACGCACTAAACCATGAAAAAAAAATAATGAACTGTCATAGTCGGACAACCCCACCACCCGCTACATACTAGAAATAAATAAACCACATACATACACTAACCAAACCCTACTTCTAACCTAAACTAAACCACCAAAACCCTACCTTCAACACTACACTAAACCCCAAAAACGCAACTATCTATGCACTCTCCTTTACCCCTTGCTAACCCTAAGGTCCGTAACTACCACACACACATCCCCTACAGACATACACCTAAACAAAATAAACAATATACATACATACACTTAAAAAAAACCTACACCTAACACTATACTAACTCTTACATACATTACCTATCTATGCACTTACCTTAACACAAATCCTAACACTAAAGTCTTATCAATCGCATACTTACCTTACGGAGCTATACCACAGATGGGCCAACCAAAACAAAGCAACATTTCGAAATTTGTGGCTTTGAACATTCAGGCTTTACGTACTTCGCACAATACAGTTTGATGTCTTCGAATTCGCCTAAAGGGATTTTCGATCGCGTAATAGGAACCCGAAAAACAATAACTCAGAATTTTTAACTTGATTATTAAGGAAATGTTACATCACTCAAGCTGATAGACATATCCTCCCTTTACCTCATAATATTACAGTTAAAGTACATACTGAACCTTTGAAACATACTACCAATTAGTACATTTGCAAGGACCCAAGAGAAAGTAGGGACAACCTTGCATACTAAACCCTTAATTGACCCAATATTAGACAAACTATAGGGGAGAATATATATCATAAGTCTGACAGAATATATATAATCTACTTCTGTAGACTGAATTTACACTTTGCCAAAGCCCAAATCGCCGAGACCATACTGCCTAAACAACATATGAAGAAATTACACTCTACCAAACCATGGAACACTGAACGTCAACTATAAAACATCCCAACAAAATTCTACACAGTTTTCATATGTACACTTAAGTACTTACCTTTATTAATTTACATGGGAGTAAGCCCCCCTGCACCCTCCACACCTCCTGCTAATTTTATATACCAACTCTGAGATTGCACTAAATTGCAGAAAAGGTACGATCCAGACATGGCAGGATATTGCTTTTTTCGGTGTTCCATGGTTAATTAGAGTGTAATTTCATTTGTATGTTGTTTCGGCAGTGTGGTCTCGGTGATTTGGGCATTGGCAAAGTGTAAATTCAGTCTGCAGAAGCAGATCCATGTACATATATATATATATATATATATATATATATATATATATATATATATATATATATATATACACACACACACACACACACACACACACACACACACACACACACATACAATCTCTCTCTCTCTATATATATATATATATATATATATATATATATATATAAGTTAGCATACACAATACATAAACATGCTTGACTGAAAAAAAAAAGCAATAGCTCAGAATAATTATGCATTGTACTGAGAATGGCTCCATTTTGCATATTTTGGAGAGTATATAAGCTGTACAAGAAGTGTAAGATAGTCCTGAAACATGACATGATTGCCATGCTTCAGAACTTTTGACACCAGTGTGAGGTGTTAAGACAATAAAGTTGAGTATATTGAGTAGTAAGTGCATATGGATCAGTTCCCTGCGAATAGGTGCAGGGGGATATAGTATACTTTGCTTCCAACCGAAAAACAGCATTATCTAAACCATTCTCAGATAGATTGACTGCATTTGCTGCTACTTTGTCAGTTTAAGAAAACTTACATGTCATTAAATGTCCTAGACTGAATGTACTTGGTTATTCAGACTTGTTTTTCTCTAAGCTCCTTTTTTAGAAGAGTTATCAGTTGTCACACTTCCTTAATGAATGCTCTAAGGGCTTGACATTGGTGGGCTCGGATTAGGGCTTGACATTGGTGGGCTCGGATTAGGGCTTGACATTGGTGGGCTTGGATTAGGTACCCACCCGTGTCCTGGAATGGGGAGACTGGTAATGAGTATTTGGCACAGTCAGTGCCACTTGAGTTTATTGGTATAAGATGTTGAAGTAAATGGAAGAATAATGACATAAATGGAAACTGCTCCTGTGGGTTCTGTTCCAGTGGATGTTTCACCTGTATTTTACATACCTGACCTTTGACACATAATCATGTCCTAAATTAAAAAGATTTACACTCAAGGACTGAGTATGCCAGAGTCAGTTATGTATGTATATGTCAATTGGAACCTGACATCTTCAAAGACAGGACAAGGAGAAAAATAAAGATACACACAAGTGGGGAAAAACATTCCTCACTCTATTGCACTGGTACACGGGCACTGGTGGGTTTGGGGCTTGTCTGTGTCCCAAACTGCAAAACCTGACTGTGAAGATAGGATACTCCCACTGTCTTTAACAAATGCAGCATTAGGCCATTAATCCAGACAGCTGCTCTAAGACATCACTTTTCTTTTTTTTAATGTTTTGTTACTTTGATGTGTTGTTTCATCTTACTTGTGGTAGCACTGTCCTTAAGCACCCTAATAGTAATGCATTTAAAAGAAAGACTATAATTCCAGGTGCAGATCATTAATTTAAATTCAAATGTGGAGATTATAACACAGCAGCACAATAAGAGTGCTGACCTTCTTGTCAACAGGTGAGTTAAAGCATTTAGAAAGTGACAAACCCTGAGACTAGACATATCATGGAATGCCACTGGGGGTACACTTCTCATACAACATGCTTTGACTACCAAGCCAAGGAAAGTGACATTTAAAGAAATGTGTTTTTTCCAAAATGAAGTTCAGAAGGAATTTTCAGGCACATTTATAAATTCACAGAAAGTGTTTTTTTCTTTTCATTGTTCACATAGTAAGCTTTGTTACTTAAAATCAAAATGTACCTCACTTCAATCATGATTTCCCAGCATGTTACATTCCTTCTGGCAATTCCCCATCACAATTAGCATATGTAAATTTTATCACATAATTTAAAGAAAAGAGCCTTTGAAGGCAGATGTCACCTGTTGTTAAAGTCGTTATTTTTTAGCCATGCGGTTATTATTATTATTGTTTATTCTGGAGATGCAACAGCAGCACGTTTAGAAAGAAAGTACAGTTGTGTAAGTTGAACTTACCATAATATTATAGGTTCATAGGTAGGTACTAGGCTATTGGCTTACAAAAAGCCATAGCAGAAGCCATGGTCCTTGTAGAGTGGACCTTGACATGCCTGAAATAGATTTGTCATTTTGAGTATAACAAAAAGTTATAGCCTTAAGACAACCATTTGGAAATAGTCTATTTTGACACCAGTTGTCCATTCTTCTTACCTTCATATGAAATGAACAGTTAACCCAATGATCTGAAAGATTTAGTTCTGTCAAGATAGTACTCGAGTTATGTCTTTGGACATCCAAGGTCTAGAGTATCTTTTCTCCCTCATTTTTTAGGTTCAGGAAAGTAAATGAGGAGATAGATAGTTTGACTTAAAGTAAACTTGGATACCACTTTAGGCATAAAAGGATTAGTTCTCAAAGAAACCCTGTCCTTGTGGAAAATGAGGTAGGGTTGACTCACCATTTGAGCTTGCAACTCAGATACCCTTCTTAAAGAGGTCAGAGAAATGTGCGTGTGTGTGTGTGTGTGTGTGTGTGTGTGTGTGTGTGTGTGTGTGTGTGTGTGTGTGTGTGTGTGTGTGTTAAGAACCTCAAGTCAGCTAGATTAGTTGGTTCAAATGGAGGAAGTGTTAGTTTCTCTAACAAAAAAATAATATGAAGACTATGGGCCACCAGTTTACTTGGAGGCTTCTTATGCAAAACCTCTTTTAAGAATATTTTGACATGCCACTGCCTTGAAAGAGGAGGATCCATGGGCAGACATGCTGAAATGACAGATAAATGAACCTTGATATAGAAATAAGATAGGCCATAGGATAGTAACTCACACAAATATTGTAAAACCAGAGAACGACAAGCCCTGAATGGGTGATGGTTATGTGGTTGGCACCAATGAGAAAAACGTTTCCATTTGCTAAAGTATGATTTTCGAGTAGCAGGCATTGTTTGCCTCCATTAGTACCTGCTGCACGTCCTCAGAAATTAGGTGCCTAAAAGGAATTAATACCCTATCATCCAGGTAGTCAATCTGAAGATGATTGATGTTGGGGCATATCACACACCCCCTGTTCTTGTGTGAGTAGATCTGTGTGGAAGCTTGTGGTAATTGCCCCTGGTCATTTCCAAAAGAAGGGAGAACCACAGCTGCCTGGTCCAAAAGGGAGTCACCACGATGATCTTGAGGGATTCCTTCTGAAACTTCAGAAGTACCCTGGATATTAGTGGAAAGGGTGGAAAGGTGTACAGGTTCATTCCTGTTGAAAGAAAAGAAAAGGCATCTGCCTTCCAGGACTTCTTGCATGGAGTCCTGGAACAGAGTTTTGCCAGTTGATCATTCAGAGAGGAAACAAAGAGTTCTGCTTCAGAAACTACCCACAGATGGACCAAATTTTGGAAGACCCCCAGATCTAGATTCCATTTTTCGAGAGTCTACCCTGGTCTTGCTCAGTTTGTCTGCCAGACAATTTCATTCTGACATAACGTAGGATGACTGTAGAGTGAGATTATGCTGTGAAGCTATATCCCAAGCTAACATGGCTAGTTTGTAAAGGGGTATGACCTGGTTACCCTTGTTGCTGATGTACCACATCACTGTGGTATTGTCTGTAACCACTTGAAGAGGTCCCAGGGACCAAAGATGGTTCAGAGAATTGAGTGCCTTGATGAGGGCAAGAATCTCCTTCGTATTTATGTGCTTGCATCTGTCCTTGGTGTCCCACACCCCCTGTATTTTTATCTCCCTTGAAACTGCTCCCCAAGCAAGGTCTAAAGCATCTGTGGTGACTGACTACTTTGAAGCAGGGAGGAAGAAGATGAGAGCATGATTTATGGATACCTGCTGTCTCCACCAAGTGATTTCTCTTCTGACAAACTCCATTACTAGAATCTGAAAATATAACGGGTGTTGATACAGGGACCAAAGAGATTTCAGATACTACTGTATCTTTCTCATGTGTAGCCTTACCATGGGTATTGTGAGAATCATAGATGCCATGAGACCAAAAACCAGGAAGTATTCGCTTTCAGTGACTGAAGTCCGAGTGGAAAAACTTGAAAATAGATCTAATTAAAAAATCTATTTTTTTCCTGTGGAAGGAAAACTCTTTGAAATAAGGTGTCTAATTGACATTCCAGGAACACAATCCTATGTGAGAGAGTCAAGGAAGGCTTTTGAATGCTCTTTTGGAATCCCAGCTTGTACAAGAGATCATTCACCCAAGACAGACAGTCCTGACATTTTGAAAAAGACTCTACAAAGATAAGCAAGGTGTCTAAATATGGAAAAAACGAGGATACCCTTTAGCCTGCAATGAGTTATGGCTGGAACTAGACACTCTGTGAACACTCTTGGCACAGTGGATAGTCCAAACAGTAAGGCAGAGAACCGATAATGTGATCCAGACTCACAATACCTTAAGAAACACCTGATGTCTGGACAAATAGGAATGTGATAAGCATCTTTTTTAAGTCTAGTGTTACTAGAAAACTTGTAAGAGGAAAAAGAGGCAACAGGCTATGAAGTGACATCATTTTGAATTTGGCCACTATCACAAACACATTTAAGAAAGAAAGATCCAGATCTGGTCTCCAAGTATTTTCTTTCTTTGAGACTAGGAGCTTCCTTGCATAAAACCCTTTCTGCTGCTGGGAAGGAGGAACATGCTATATCACTCCTTGGGACATCATGCGATGAAGAAGAGGTAGAAATAAATCAGTCTGATCTGAGAGATGAGGAATGACCTCTTGGAAAGAAGGAATTTCCTCCCACTGTCATCTCTAACCCTGATGAATGATTTTCAGAACCTATTTGTCTAATACAATCGGTTTCCAAAGAGAAATATGGAGAATCAGACTTTCTGGAAGAGATAGAAGACCAGGTTGGGAAGGGCTCACAGGGTCTCTTGAACAGTCATTCAGACTTGATAGAGTGTCCTTAGTTTTGAGAGGACCGAGACTTTTGTTTGGAACCTCCTTGCCACCTCTCTTTAAATATCTGTTTACCTGAATTCTGTTAAGACTGTTTATTATGGGTTTTTTTTGCCAAAAATGGATGCAGAGAAAGAAAATCCCTTGGGCAATTAGGAAAAGGAATGATGAAAAATCTTAGAGATTCCCTGGATCATCTTGCCCTTTTCATCACACTTTTTGATCACTCCTGCAGCAGAGGGGTAAAACACTAAATCTCTATCCAAGAGAGAGTTTAAAATATTATTTTTAACATCATCTGGAAGGTTCTGAGAATGCAGCCAAGCAAACCTCCCTATAACCATACCAATAGCTATAACCCAGGAGGAAGTATCAACAGAGTCATACACACATTGCAAACAATGAGTAGTGACCCCTGCAGTAGAAGAAACTAAGTTTTTTAAAGCAGATTTTTCTTCACAATAAGAAACCATAGATAACATTCCTCATAATTTTACAATATTTCAGAATAAATTATAACATGTGAGCCTGACAATTTAAAATTCTGAAATTTAAATTTGCAGAAGTATACACCTTTTCCCATACCTATCAATAATTTTATCATTCTTGTTAGAAAGAGTAGGATTGGAATTAACCAAGTACTTAGCAGTAGAGGAGTCAAGTAAGACTATAACTGCTGGGTCAGGTTTGGGAATAGTGTCTAAAAATTTAAAAGAATGAGGAACTTTATACATCCTATCTGCCTTTTTAGGGACAGCTGGCTGACTATCATGACAATTGCAGGCAGTAAGACATACACATCAAGCATATAAGACAGGAGGAGTGGGTGTAGGTTCTGGAAAATCCTTCTGTAATAACTTACAGTATTTTTAAAGGACCAAGAAACCTCAGCATTGTCCCACTGAAAACACTGAGACATTCTAGTAATAGTCTCAGAGAAAGAGAAGCACCCCCGGGAAGAATCTAGAAGAGAGCTCTCCTCTGAATCAGAAATCTGAGAACAAAACCCTGAATCCATCTCTGCGTCTTCCTTTTTCAGATTCTGAATCTTGAATCTTTTCAGGAATGTAGGCATCCCTCTTTCTTTTACTGGAAACTACTATACAAGAAGGATCAATAGTCTTGATACAAACCCTGAGTCCATTCCAATAAACTACTCCTATCCAAAGAAATTTCAGGAGGAGAAGATACATGCTTGGTTTTCTGTTTCTTTTTTTTTTACAGGAAAAATGGGGCCAACCATGTTACTAATGGCAGCTGCTGTTTCCCTGGGGATAGGCACAACATTCTGCTCTGTCTGCCAGGACCAATAAGAGTGGTTCTCTCTTGCCCACTGAGAGGACCCCAGTAGCTGCAGAGGGTGTGACTAACCCCCAGTCCATAGTGGATGTAAGTGCTACACCAGAGGGGGCTAGAGTAAAAGATGAGCGTCTGAGATACAACAATTGGAAACAGCAGTCCCCCACCTGTGGCTAAGGCAAACTACTAGCCTGCTGTGGTGGCAAAGACTGTTTGCTTAACTTTTTCTTTTTGTGGCTGGAAGAAGGAACAACTGTGAGAGTGGCAATCTGTTCCATGGTCAAGCTGAAAATTGTGCCTTTAACTTTGGAAAAACAAGCAATAAGCAAACAAGCAACAATGCAATGTGTGTGTTACTTGGACTTTGTTTTTTAAATTGTAAGTTTTGTCTCCTTTTTATTTTTATTTTAAACTTAAGCATCTTTTAATCCACTTATCAAAGTGTAAATAAAGCATAAATAAATAAATAAATAATCGATGGATAAGTGTAGCTATGACAGAGGTGCTAAAAGGATTGCTAAGTCATCTGCACATTAAAGAAGGTTCAGTTGTTGAGTAAGATTTTGCATTTTATTAGGGAAAATTGTAAGTAACAGGGGGTCAAAGATTTATTAAAACCTACATCATAGAAGTGTAATTCTACAGTTGTATAATGATTTGACGTCTATAGTTACAAAAAGTATTTCTTTATAACTAACACATTTTAACTCCAAATAAATTGCAAAAACTGCAAAGATATGAATTGGATTTCTCAACTAAATTCTTGACTTTAGCTCAACAATATTATGCCAGCTCTTCTGGCATAGAGGTGTAAAGCTCTTATCACAACACAGCCAACTGAAGATTGACTACTGGTTTAGGTGCCTGCTGGAGCTGGCGTGGGGGAGAGGAGGAATGACAAGGCTTAAGTCTTGCCACCTTTCTTTGGAGGGAGGGCAGTCTCTCCATGATAAGAATTCCAGGGTGGGGGGTACTGGAGATCACACAGGGATGGCAGTCTACAAGGAGGTGGTAGGGCCAAACTGACCACATCATGCAGTGGCACAGCTGTGAATTATGAAGAGCCATTGCACACCAAAACATTGAATACTGTGGACATATGCAGGGGCAGTATGGCCTTAAAGAGAAACCGCCTGATCACCCTCACAGATGATGACATTGTCCCCCTCTCCTCGATTCTCACCCTCAGGAAACAGATAAACCAAGCAGGTCTCATCTAGGGCAATTAATGGATCAATGGAATCTAATAATCTAAGCTATAGTTTTAGGTGTAAGGAATTGAAATTAGTTTCTATCCACTGTCTTTACATTAGGTGTAAAGCAATAGTTATATATAACTTTTATAATCATTTGTTCCTACAATCTATTTTCAACATTTCCTTATCTACTAACATAAGATCACACAGACATAAAGCATTAACTTCAATATATTGTATTGTCATAAGAACATGTAGAGTATATACTTAATAATTGTGGTTTCTAGGATTTTGAACAAACTATTTGTTGATATTAGATCATCACCCGATATTTCCTCCTTTAAATCCAAACTTGCTACTTGGATGGGAATTTCTTTTACAACATCAACTGTAATGAATAAGTGTTCCTCGACAGTCTTCATGTTTGAATATTGCTAAAAGAAACTATGAGGAACTGTGAGAAATGGAGCAGCTAAGGGGTGAACTTGATGGTGAGAGGAAGAAATGGAGCAAAAACTAATCTTTGTGTAAACAAATACAAAGACTGCATCTATTTTTGACACTCCTTTTACCAGAATGGGCCTTAGCAGGATATTTTAGTGTCCTTACAAATCTCAGGTATACCATAGATCACTGAAATTCTATAGTAACGAATGCTAAAAATGTAAACACTTCATCAGGAATAATAACATTTAGTAAGTGGCCATTTTAGCCACATATAACTTACTCTTTCTCAATGTTCTTTTTATTAATTTCTAACTACATTATACATTTTAGTTTTACTGTCCCTATACTCCATAAATACTAATGATGATACATTCATAAGGCAGTATTAAAGTCTTAAACAATACATGCCTTTGTTTTATTTGTATCTGTTGACCAGAGTAGAGCACTGATTTTCTTGGACTTTTTTTAGACTCAACCCAGGGCTGTCATATGGTTATGTGACTTGCTTAGAACAGCAGTTAGGCAATGGAGGCTGAGGGAATTGAACTCTAGTCCACTGGACCACAAGAACCAGCTCATTAGCCACTCCATAATCCTCTGTACTGCATGGCAGTTGCCTTTGTCTGGCAGTCTTATTAGAATGTCCCCTCTTATACTTAACATTTAATATTTACTTTATATTCTGTTCACATATATATTCAAAAGTTTGCAGGACTGGATGCAAAGGCAAGCAGTAAAGGTTCAAATTTCTTTAACCCATTCGTACCTAATGCATTATTGATATTAAAAAGCAGTTTTAAATTCAGCATACATTTCAAAAGGTTTGAGCTCAGTTATGCTTTTTGCTAGAATTTCCTGCTTGGGTAGAAAAAAAATCAGCCCTTTGTGCAGTAAAATCATTTGTTTGTATCATGTCAAAATCCTAGAATAAAAGTTATGAAGTCTGAAATTTCCAGGAATAGGATTACTGCTCATTTCCTGTGCTTCAGATGGAAGCACTACTGATGTTTTTTCTGTTTAACCTGTCTCAGGTACTATGATCTGATTGCATCGTGAATTTTCCACGTAGATTGCACTCGTGTGCATATTGCTGAAGACATGCTACCTCTGTAAAACTTCCTCTGATTGGCTATCTTCTCAGAAAGGAATGTCTGATTGAGATGTTTCTACCATTCTAGAACTGTTTGAGGGCTACTCTTTTCTGGAATGAGCAAGAGGACTTCCTCTACTGATCTCTATATGCAAGGGGTAGTACCAAAAACTGTATGCCTCATGAAATGCATGCATGAGAATTACCTTCATTTGAATCTGAAGGGAGTTCATTTATTAAATGAACTAGTAGACAGCACCAATAATGTTTATTTTTAAGTATCTCATTGTAATTATCTGTGTAATGCAAAGACTTCTTATTTTTCTACCATGTAAGGATGTCATGTTTCTGAAATTTTCTATTAATTGCATGAATCTTGTTCATTAACTGCTAAAAGTCACTTTTAATATGTTTAGCAAGACGTCAGTGTCTGTAAGCAATTCCTTAAATGAAATTTTGCTATATATTATTTTTGATGTTGTTTAGTTATTTAGTCAAATCCCACTCTTTGTGACCTCAAAGACTTTATCAAACCAGATATCTTTATCAGCAACTTCCTATTTTTTATTCTTGCAAATTCAATTTTACATTTTATTGGCAATTCATGATGTTCTTTAAAGGTTCCCCTTCATAGAAAAGAAATCCACGTACTTAGTATTGGCAGGAATCTTAGTGACTCGTGCCCTGTTGCAGCAAGTCTCACTGTAACCATTTCATTTTAACATGCTTGACTTCCAAATCCTTAAGAAGCTTAAACGATTAAAGACAAATCGCTGAAACATAAACTGCAGACAATAGTATTAACCGTCTTTATGTCTTTTAAACTAACTGTCAGGTTCATGGAAATAAATTCTAACATATTAACAGCATCAGCAAAAGGGTCAGCATTACTCACAAGAAAACTGGTGGTGACTGGCAGCAAAACATCACTTGAAGAAATATGATGTAAACACATAGCAGAAAAGCTGTTTCTGTCCTCATTCCTACTGGAGGTGTAGACAGACATTGTGAAACATCAGTATTAAGGCACTCGTTGGACTTGAATATTAGGCTACCACAAGTCGATTTGTGAAGCTAGTGAAGGCTTTGTCAACTAAATCCGTCGCGTAAAAAAGGAAAAGAAGTGCAAAGCTGCTTACAGGTACTTATGTGACCCTCATTAAGTGTCACCAACGCATGAGAGAGAAATGGCAAGACTTCTGCATTTTTGAGGCTGATACTTGCTGATTATGATCTGTTTTGATAGGATGGGAAACAAAGCATTAGTGTTCTAAGGAATCGTATGTAGATGCTTAGGGGAAGCAATTCTAATGATGGTGATGCTGATGAAGGAACACTTAAGGAATGATGAACCCTGCTGTTAAACAACTGAAAACAGGCATGGAAGTCAGGCTTCTAGCATTTGTTCCAAGTTAATCAAACTGAGCTCTACGATAACTTGCACCTGTCTCATAACGAGGCTATTGCCCTTTGGTCAAGAAACATACACTTTATGAATAATTTCTCTACAACAGCACCCTCCTTATCAGATCAAGTGGGTCTTTTTCTCGAACCTCGAAAACAGTCAGGAAGGTTTAGCCTGTCTACAGAATTAATTAATAAATCCTGCAGTTCACTGGCTATGTCATTCTCCACAGAATCACTCCTGGATGACTGGTTTGGTAGAAACTGCTTGTGTTTGTCTATGCCTGTGACTGAGTTTTTTTGGATTTGCATGGTTCTCTGGTAACAGTTTCTGCTCACTTTTACATCACTACATCTATGAATATTTCCTGGACTAGATGAGTGCAAAAATGAACATGCTATTATATATTTCTACTTTAAGATCTAGTGTTTAGAAACATTTTTAAACAAAATGTAACTCAGTTATGTCTGACAACATGTTCTCTGAGCCCTTCTGCAAATATGTATTTACCATCCTCCACAAAGATCTACATATATCAAAGGAAAAATACAAGACGATTTTGCATACTGCATTTGTACAGACTCAGAAAATGGTTAATCACCTTCGTGGATTGAAGCTTATTTTGAAATGAAAAGGAAAAACTCAGCCTGAGAACAAATTAAATTGAACATCTGAACAGTGATCATCATTCCTAAAAGGAATGAATTTGCTGCTTCTAAATATTACCAAGTTAAGCAGCAATCTTGGCATGCTTTTATTAACTTTTGTATTGCACCCTAATGCACTGATTAAGCATTCCCTCACAAACTGAATGATTTAAGTAGCCTAATTCTAAGAATAACTACTCTTAAAAAGTTGCCTTGACTGTAAATACAGAACCCCTTTATTTCCTTTCCCATACTAATAATAAGAACAGGAAGTAATAATAATGTAACAGTGCTATTTGCATTACTACTGGATATATTCTGATGGTGAAAGGTATATTTTAAAATGATACAATCAATCCTACAAAAGTGCCTATTGACCTACACCACAAAATCTGACCACCGGAAATGTAAGGACCTGCATCAGTGAGCCCCAAAATACAAAGACTGAACAGTCGAAAAATGGCCTTACATATAAAGTCAGAGAACGTAATTTCTCAGAATATTCCCTTGTCTCCATGGTATGGCCTTAAAACAACCCTTGATGTGCATTAACTATAGCACATTCACTAAAATTGTATTACAGAATAGCAAACCTATTCACTAAAATCTGTATTAAAAAACAGCAAAACTATAGCTAGCAAATTTAAGAGCTAAAACTGGTCTAATTTAAGAGCTAAAATACTTACCTTACAGCTCTAGGAAACCCCGACCCTGCCAAATTCCGACAGGAACTTAACTCATGCAATTGGTCTATTCTAAAACCCCCCCTTAGAGGAGGCAGTTGTTTACTTTAATAACACATTTCTCGAGATCCTTGATTTGCATGCACCTGCTCGTTCAAAGAGAACAAAAGCAAAACCTGCACCATGGCTTTCTAAAGTGACTAGACTCAAAATTACCCTTAGAAACAAAGCATGGGCTTTATGGCGTTCTACTAAAGACCCCCAAGATCAAATTAAATACAGGCAATCTAGGAATGAAACTAAAAATATCCATTTTACAAGACAAAAAACAATACTACTGTAATTCACAGACAGTAAATCAAAATAACCCTCAGAAGTTTTGGGCTGGTTTGAATAATCTACTACATCCTGGAAAAACTTCTACCTCTATCCCCACTGCTACCATTGATAAACCCCCCAAGGATGTTTCAGATAGTTTTAACCATTTCTTTACTGAGACAATTCAAGCCCTAGATAGCCAATTACCTCCTAGCTCCCATGGCCCTGATAGTACCATCCCTATGAACCTACTCTCATTCAGCTTCCAACCAGTGTCCACATCATTTATCCATACCTTGATCAAAAAATTAAAACCCACCACACTCTCTGCTGATCAGCTCCCCGCCGAGTACCTTCAAAAATCAGCTGATGCTATTGCCTACCCAGTATCAATACTAATTAATCGAAGCATAGCTGAAGCTAGAATTTCCCCCATCTGGAAACTATCTTACATAATCCCACTTTACAAAGGAGGCAGCTCCACTGAATTCTCCAACTATAGACCAATAGCTATACTCTCTCCACTTGCAAAGATTATGGGAAAATGTATTCACAGACAACTCATGCACCACCTAATCCAGAATCACCTCATGGCAGATACCCAGCACAGCTTCCGTCCTCACCACAGCACTACTTCAGCCCTACTAGCTTTTGCCAACACCATAAACCATAATCATAGTGACAATCACATATCCTCCACCCTCTTCTTGGATCTGTCCAAGGCATTCGACATGGTTGACCACTAACTTTTAATACACAGAAAAAAACAGAAAAGTGGACTGACTGAAAAACGTTTTACTAAGAAAAAATAAAATACAAAAACGTGTACAAACGTATCACACAAACTTTTAATACACACCCTGCAAACATTCTGTCTAGATACTAAAGCCCTTCAATGGTTTAAATCCTACCTGAATGGGAGACAGCAGGCTGTTCTTTGGCAGAAAAAACTCTCTAACCTACTACCTAACACCCTTGGAGTACCACAAGACTCTATACTAGGGCCATTGCTGTTTTCCATATTCATTAACGACCTGTATACTGTCATCCCAAAAGTCAGCTGTATGCAATACA